>NW_016107419.1:5841571-5876857 GCF_001604975.1 Cebus imitator
AAAAAAAAAAAAAAAAAGAAAAAAAATCAAGCTGTCTTCAGGGCTATAGAGAAGAATACATTTTCCTTTCCTTTTCCAGTGTCTAGATCCTGCCCACATTCCTTGGCTCCTGGCTCCTTCCTCTACCTTCAGAGCCATCAGAGCAGCATCTTTTTTTTTCCTCCCTCTGGGCTCCTCCCTCCCTCTTATAAGGACACTTGTGATTATGTCAGTCCTGCCTTGAGGTTGCATCCATCCCCATTCTACCTGAACCAGTTTCATCTTCCCATTTGCAAAGTCCCTTTTGCCATGTAAGGTAACTGAGTTCAGAATAGCAACATACTCAACTAAAAATCACATTTCACACATCTGTTTGCAAGTAAAGATGGCAAGAGCACCTTCCCAAGAAGACTGTAGCAGATGCTGGTGGTGGCCACCCATATCTCCTCACACGAATCATGTCAGTGCACTGGCCTATTCTCAACTGCCAGAATTCATGTTTTTTTGCCCCAGGGATTCCTCTGTCTCTTGAGCCCACTTTGCTACATGTATGACAGGCTAGAAATGCCAATAAATTAATGTCCCCTGACAATTGTCAGGGTTGGTATATAAATACCCCAGCTCCCTACCCTCTGGATGGAAAAATTCTGAGGCAAGCGTTTTCCACCAGCTTCCAGAGTTTCCCAGTGGGATTCAACTCCTGTTACCCTCAGGGGTAATTTACCTGATATGAAAGCTTTCATCAGCTGGCTTCCCTTCTTGGTTGTAAAACAGAGAAAATTATATCCATACTGCCTGTCTGACAAGGCTTTTGTATGAGCAGGAGATGCTGTCCAAATGCTTTGTAAATGTTAACCTGTAGAATCAATTACACTGGTGCTATTATGAAACTATTAGGTCTGTAAGGTACCTGAAGGTCATCTGGTCAACCCCCATCCCCCTAAGAAGAAGAAAGGGGACAGACCTGAGGTCTTCAGGGAGTTAAAGCAGAGCAGAAGCATGAACTCAGTGTCCTAATTCTTGGTCTGCTGGGCTTTAACTCCATCATGATGTTTATTATCAGATTATCTCTTAAACGATTTTGATCTTCCTGAAACCTCTATTTACTCACATGAAACATGGGAAGAATGACCTGACACCCACATTGTCACTACATAAAGTACTTGGCAAGTCTTCAAACTCTGAGGGGAACCCAGCCCCTCTCTTTACAGGTGGGACTCATGTACAAGTTCAGTTGTAAAGTAGAGACACAAGGCCCTTAGTTTATTGGACAAGTACTTATATTTTATGTATGCCAAACACTATTCTAAGTTCTTTACAAATATTAGCTCATTTAATCCTCTTAATAACATTAAGTATACTGTCATCATTCTCATTTTACAAACAAGGAAACTGAGGCATAGAGAGGTTAAGAAGCTTCTTCAAATCACAGAACATAGCAATGGACCCAGGAAGTCTGACTCCATGCTAGAAAATACTATACTATGTTTAGTCACCTTTTTATTTTCTTATATTTTCTCTGCTTCCAAACTCCCTCCCCTCATCTTCATCCTTGGGCCAATTACCTAACGTCCAAATCATAATAGGTCTCAATCAAGATGTTTTACATTTCAGAAAACAATTTAATGAAAACTGACTTAAACAGTTAGGACATTTTTAGTTTCCCATAATGAGAAAGTGCAGAGAAAGGATGGAATTCAAGCACAATTTGGTCCAGAGTTTGCCAAGTCATCCCAACTGCTGCTCTGTATCTCTGTGACTTTCAGCTTTGCCCTCACCCTGTGTCATCTTTATTGTAAGCCTGGCTTCCCTCCTGGAAGCAAAATGCTCTCCCACCTGCATGGACCCTCCCCAGAGGAAGAGAGGGATCCTTTGACCCACTTTTCCTCTGAGACTCCCTCTACCTCTGAACCATGACTGGGCCATTCCTGGGGTCAAGAATGTGTCTGCTGTCCGTGAGTCAGATGAGTATCCAGGGTAATTGAAACGTGGAGGTGTGGGGGGCATTAAATGGAAACTGTTGGCCAGCCTATAAGACTCAGCTGAGACAGTCTTCTCCATGAGACCTCCCTCTGTCTTTCACTTCCTACTTTGGGAGAACAGCTCTTTCCTCTGAATCCCCCATGCTCTTGCTCTGCCTTGCTCTGATAGCACTGGCCACTAAATATCCTCACATGATACTCCTGGATTATCTCCACTTGCCCCCCCAGAGCCCCTCTCCACTCTCCTCCACTCTTCATTGCCCCGAGGGTCCTCAACTGATGGGCCCTTTCTCTAGTTAACCTGTTCCAATCAGACTTTGGCTCCATGCCACTCACCAAATGGTTTTTGCCAAAGCCACAGTTGCCTTTACCCTACCAAATCCATCTCACCCTTCCTCTTGGCAGCACATGAGGTGGCTGCCCTAACCCACGCAAACATTTGTTTCTACTGCCAGACAGCGCACACTCCCAGTTTTTCACATGCTCCTCTGAATGCTTCTTGTTAATATCCTTTGCTGGCTTCTCCCCATCCTACCCCACCCCAGCTCCCCTGCTCCCTCCATGCTGGGCCATGGTCTGGGCAAGTAACCACATACCTTGACTACAGCCACTACCCCTATAGTGTGGGCTTATCTCATGACTGCAGCTTTCATCAAAATCAGGTAACACTTCTTCCTCCTCTTATCCCTGCAAGCCTAGAGGAGGTGAAAGCTTCCCACTGTTGCTACTACACCATCCCACCACCATGCCTTGCTGCTCCCTTAACCTGCCTCCACCTCTTTGACAGTCCCTGCAATAACTCTCTTTCATAAATCCTCCGAGCATGCTGTTTCCTGCTGGGACCCTGACTGACACATTATTTCTGTACAGATTTATCTGCCATATTTGCTTATAAGGCCCCTAAAAGCAAAGTCTGTGTTTAATTCCTTTTTTGAAATTCCCAACTGTGCCTGTTATGCAAATGGTACCAATAAATGCTGAAAGGAAATATTCTTTCTTATTAACTGCCTTCAACTTAAATAGAAGGTAAAAGGAATGAAAACGTTTTAAAAGTATATACATCTCCTGGAACAATAAACATTTAGAAGTTGAATTCAGAAGAATAAAAAACTTTAGAAGAATAAAACACGATGCTAAATGGGATATGTAGTCTGATTTCATGCTCTTCACCTGATTCCTCAAATTCATGATTCATACAGAATCCGTATAGAACATGCTCTTTCTTCTCCAGGTCCCGGAAATGAAATAGGGTTACTTCTGTTATGATAGCAGTTGAAGTGCAAAAAAAAAAAAAAAAAGGCCGCTCTGAGATCCAGAGCAGTAGGGAAGCTCCATCATTGACCAACAGGAGTTCTAGGAAGCACTCAAGTTCCAGGGTTCCAGCAAACCCTACAGATATGACGAGCCGGTGGGAAACAGGACATTGCATGGAACCCTCAATTTTGGGGGTCTCCTTCCTACTCCACTTTTTCTTCTTTCTTCACTGTTGTCAACTGCACTGCCACTCCTTCCTTACCAACACTGACCAACACTGCTGGCCTAATGCCAACCAAGTTGGAACTATTAAGATTCAGGGCCACAGTGGGAAAGAAAAAACAGGAAGAACTCATCATCCTTCCTTCTTCCCCAGTGGTGGTCTCGTTGGCTGAAATCTTTGAACCATCCTCTGTCACCTGTATACATTCCCTAATCCCCAGAAACTAGACCCACGTGTTCTCTTAAAATAAGGAAGATTCTGACTTCAGTCTTCTGTGGATCTCAAAGCCCTCTTTTGGCCTCTACATCTGCTTTTGATCTAACAAATGAATCCAAATACAAAAATGGACACTGGTGTGTGTGTACGGGGGGAAATAAGTAGAGTTCGTTACCTTTATTCTGTTTCTCATGTTTTAAAAATGTTTAGAGAACTTTAAAAGGACTTTGCTCCATCAGCTGGACATCCATGTGAATGGCCGAACACTTTAGCCTCTCAGTTCCTTGACCTCCTCGTCACCAATGACTTCCACACTACAGAGCTAAGCCACCTGCACCTTGCAATTCCTCTATTTTAAGATCACTCGATGAAACACGTTCTCTCCAAGCACTACTTTCTACCCTTCAGTCAGCTTGTACCATCTGTCTTTGATGGTACATCTCACCAGGAATCCCTACCCAGGATGCCCTTCCCCAAGAATCCCCTCCTATCTCCGTTATCTCTTTATCTCCTTATTTCTTCCTTCCTTATGACCTTCTGGTTCCATGGGTCAACATTTTCAGCATTCTTTAGTAAGTATCCTAAACTCCCTTGCTCCATTGTTGTCCTATGGCATCTTCCTAGCAAAAATGCTAAGCTGAAATGAACCCCAGGCCCCAGTTCTCCCATGTCTGCACCTGAAAAGCTGAAGGCCACTGGAGAAAACCACATATCAGAAACCTTGACAAATTTATGGTCACCAACCATGGTATTTCCAGCATTGAGAAATACTTGCAAAGTTTGGAAATACAGTATCTAAGGAAGGAATTCTGGGGACTCCAAAAAGTAAGGATTGCATGCCGGTAGAGAACCCAGCAAACAAAACAAAGAAATAGATCAGTACAGATGAGAATCAAGTGAGAAGGGTGACTTGGAAGAGAAGAGAAGAGAGAATTTCAGCAAGGGTTGGCTCGCTGCCATTGCCTGTTCTGAGCAAAGTTCTTTGTGTCAGGCCACTCCTGAGTCAACAACCAGCCAATAGAGGGGCAGTCCTAGGGTAAGGTCCTCACTCTGATCCTATCAGTGGTTATTCTTCTGCAAAAGTCAGCCCAGCTCATCTCCTTTTGCAGAGGACTGAGAGAGTGGCAGTTTCAGCTGGTAACAGACATTGATCTCAGCAGACATATTGAAAGAATGAGGAAGGGTCCAGAATCTTGAGGTCTTGGAGAGCTGAAGTGAAGAAATATAAAGGATAGAAGGAAGGGAAGCTGCAGCTGAAAATTGGAGCAGCAGAGTCAAAATTATCAAAGAATAGGTAGTTCCAAGGTCCAGAGTGTAATCATAACAGAGACATACAAAAGTGAAGTAGCTGGGATTATCATTGGAATACTAAATTTAGTTTTCTCTGGATCTCTCTGGTCAAATTATATGCTCTTAAAAAACACTAAACTTTCCATTTCTCTATTATCTATAACACCTGGCATATAGTAGGCACACAATAAATAAATAAAGAATGGATAGGCATTTAAGCTGGCTACTGGGGATATACCAATCAGAAGAAACATAGCACTAATGGATTATACAGTCTTGTGGAGGAAGAGACAGACATTAACCAAATAATCAGACAAATGCATCTAAAATTGCAAATGGCAAAATGTGTACTGAAGTTAACAGTGCACCATGATAAAGTGTCATAAAAGGATCTGGCCTTGCCTGGGGAGAGAAGGAACCAACCACTGAGAAGTGATGGCTGAGTGAGAGCTGAAGGATGTGTAGTAGTCAGCCAGCAGAAGAAATGGAAGAAGAGTGGGCCAGAGAGAGGGAGCAGCATGTACAAAGGTCAAGGTTTCCAGCGTGCAGAGACCAGAAGTAAGAGTTCTTGCAAACGATCTTGGAGAGGGAGGCAGGGGACGATGGAGGGAGAGAGGGATGAGAATGTCTGCAACAGTCACACTCCATCTTCTTGGCTAGCAGACCCCCAATTTTGTTCAGATGGCAAGGGAAATTATCATGATTGGTCCAAGCCAATGAAATCTTATCTCCTCTTGGCCAATGACTGGACATCTTGAGGTAACAGCTGACCAATCCAATCAGATGTAAGAGAAAGTCTTATCCAGGCCTTGTAGGAGAAATTTTCCTTTCTGAAGTGAAAGGCACGTAAGGAGAATGTTCATTTTCCCCCAACACTTCCCTGCTGCTTGAGATGGTGTGTTGCGGAAACATGACGCCTACGGCAGTCAACTTGTGACCATATGGAAAAGGCCAAGAAAATCAGACATAACCTCAGCTCTAACATGACTGAGTCATCAAAATAAGTCTGGAAATGCTTCACTCCAGACTTCTTGCATGATGTATGATAAATAAATTTTAAGCCACTATTGTGGAGTGTGTGTGTGTGTGTTTACAGCCAAAAGCAATCTATAACTATAAAGCAATTTCCAAAATCAGTTGTGGAAGAGAATCATATAAAATTATACAAAATGCTTTATATCATCAGTTCCTTTCTCTTTACAAACATCAGATGATTCAAACCATTACCAAACAGATGACAGAAAATAGATCTTGGTCTGATACCATTTTAACATAATCTAAAAGGTACTCTTGTTATTACTGTTTTCTGTGTACAGCTTCCTCCTTGCTTTCCTAGAATTCTTTGTTCCAGAGAAGAGGTATAGTAAGGATGCTTTGAAGTGATGTGATTGATGTCACTCTTTTACTGGCGTCACTGACAAGGACACATTTGCCATCCACACGCAGCATGCATCATGGAGTGAAACGGCCCGCACACTGATAAGTCCTGGACTTTGATTCAAGGGCATAATCATAATCAGAGATGAATGGGTAGGTACTTGGACCTCCTTGGGGAAGGACAGTAATGGGATTATGAGGCCCAAATATCTGGCAGCCTATGCAATGTCACGTGGTCAGAGTGAGCTAAGGCCTGAGGCCAACTGATCTCAGCCCAGGACACACATAGTGTAGTGTATGAAAGAGCACACACAGGCTTCAGCATCAAGACAGGCCAGTCTGATTTCTGTGGGTCACTTGCTAGCTGCATGATCCTTAGCTAGTTATTTAATCTCTCTAAATTTCAATTTCCTCCTTTAAAATTAGGAATAATATTTATCCTGCAATAAGGTAAAATTAAATGAGATATTCCATGTAAAACAAAAATCCTCAATAAGTAGTAGGTATTGTCATGCCATATAAACTGTTCAGTTGTGTTTTGGTTAAGAGGCACCTGAACTAAAGAGCATCTTCATGATAGAGAAGCACAATTAACAAAGTCATAGAATAACTCATCTGATCTTCCAGATGAACAGGCGATTCCTTATTGCGACAGGTATTTGATAGCTTGTTTACAGGTCATTGGAGACAACTTTAAAAAACCTATGCTTGTGTTTTATAGGTATATTTGCGTGTCACAAGTTTAGTATTTGGTATTTGTGCCAATTTTTGTTTGCTTTCAGTTTTTATTTTATGGGTTACAGTACAAATAGCTTTATTAGGCTTCTTCCTCCAAAGAGTTTTGTAATACTATTGGAAAAATAATACAAAAAAAGCCTAGAATAGAGTGGGTTGGATGGATGGGAAGGTGGATGGACAGACAGATGAACAGGTTGCTGATGGAAAGCCCATCTGTCTAACTGTTTCATAGGTATTCTTTCCAAAGGAACACAAGTCTTACAGTAATTTTCCCTCTTTTCCTTTTTGGTTAGGTGTCTATATTATAACAGTGGGCTGTCTGTGACTTTATAGTTTCCAAGTAAGTGGAAATCAGCACAAGCTTTTTATGGACTACTTAGAGCCACAACTAGTATCTGATTAATGATCTCGTGTAAAGATACTATTTCCAAAATTGTCAAAAACTGGCCTTAAAAAAATACAAGAAATACTGTTAGGTCATTCTTTTTCTTGTTTTAAAGAAATACCTGAGACTTGGTAATTTATAGAGAAAAGAGGTTTAATTGGCCCATGGTTCTGCAAGCTGTATGGAGGCATGGCACTAGATCTGCTCAGCTCCTGGGGAGGCCTCAGGGAGCTTTCTTTTACTCATGGTGGAAGGTGAGGTGGGAGCAGGCATGTCACATGGTGAGAGTAGGAGCAATAGAGTTGGGGGCCACATTTTTTTTTTTTTTTTTTGAGATGGGGTCTCTCTCTGTCATCCAGGCTGGAGTGCAGTGGCACGATCTTGGCTGACTGCAACCTCCGCCTTCTGGATTCAAATGATTCTCCTGCCTCAGCCTCCTGAGTAGTGGGGACTACATGCACCCTCCAAAATGCCTGGCTAATTTTTGTATTTTTAGTAGAGATGGGGTTTCACCATACTGGCCAGGCTGGTCTCGAACTCCTGAACTTGTGGTTCACCTGCCTCAACCTCCCAAAGTACTGGGATTACAGGCATGAGCCATGGCACCTGGCCAATGCCACACATTTTTAAGCAAAGACCTCACTACCACTCACTCACTATCTCAAGAACAGAACCAAGCCATGAGGGACCCACCCTCAAGACCCAACATCTCCAGCCACACCCCACCTCCATCACTGGGGATTACATCTCAACATGAGATTTGGAGGGGACATCCAAACTATATCAAATATAAGGAACTGCTTTTCCTAAATCAAGCAATATTGGTTGTTGGAAATAGATGCTCAGTGCTGCAAAGAAAAATTAGCGCTGAGACAAAGGATCTTTTAGCAACACAATTTTTACTTCCTGGATGGCAGGAAAGGTACCCTTGCTAGCCATCTTGCCATGAGAGTACAATGAACAAAAGAAAACACACAAATGTATTCCTTACGCATTTGGGGTTGTCCTTACTGTTGTGTCTGATCTCTGTTGGCTGGAGCCAGACCTCACAATCTAAACTAAAACCTGATTGGCTAATAACTTAAAACTTTTCTAAACAGGTAAAAGCAACGGCAAGCTGGGACATGCCTGTGAGCACATCCAGCACAGATATCTTGGTTAAAGTACAAGGACATAGAATATACTACGTGCCTGTAAGCATGGGATGTCTAACAGCTATGTGGAATAGGGCTTAACAAAGGGTTATTTGCACACTTACTCTTTAACAAGAAAGGAAACTATAAAAAGGAACTTTTTTACTTCCCACAATGGTCCTGTGCAGGCTATTCTTTAACAAGAAAGGAAACTTTAAAAAGGAACTTTTCAAATTCCACATTGGTCCTGTGCAGGAAGCAACAATATATTAATAATTTCTGCATGCCTGAAGTCCAGCTAGGTTTGCTAAATGAAGGAACCAATAACCCCTACCCTGCATAGAATGCAAAAGAGAAAAACAAAGAAATAACCTCTGTTGAACGCTAACTGTGGATAAAGTACTGTGCTAGATGCTTTTAATATGTCAAATTTTACTTCACTTAAACAAAAATCCTATGACATTACTGTTATCTGTTCCATTTTGCAGATGAGGAAACAGACTCAGAAAACTCAAGTTAACTTGCCAAGACCACACAATGGATCCATGGCAGAGCTGATTCGAGCCCAGCTACCCTCATGAGGATGAGGATTAAAATGATGTACTTTTACTTCTAAAGGTAGTAGACCAGGATAAAATTCATTGTCACTTCTTTCTCTTCCCTAAAAATGTGTAATATGCATGAAAATATACCTACAACCCTTTGGTGGCTGGATACCACTCAGCAGGTGTAAGAATGACCATTTGCTCAGTTGCCATCGGGAGGCTGTGTATGGGAATGCACCTAGTGCCACCCTGCTGATGATAACACCCTCTTATGGCTGAATGAGCAACACTTCCTGGAAAACATTGGCATGTGTTAGAGAAACCAGGCTTTCATTTTCTTATCTGGTACAAAGGAACCCTTTATACCCTTCCCAGGAAGTTATTGGTTAAGATATGGCTGAGGGAGGCAAAGGGGTTTTTTTCAATGGTAGTCACTGCAGAAGGTCAAGGGTAGGCTGATGTTGTTCTCAATAAGGGTTATTGTGACCATGGTCCAAAGTCTGGCAGGAGTTGTTTTTTCTTTTCTTTTTTTTTTTAATTTGTTTGCTTTCATTTTTTTGGTGCTAGACAGCTGGGACACCAAGGGCAGTTCTGTGGCAAGCCACAAGAATCAAGGCCCAGAACTCCCCCTGAGGGCACAGCTTCCATTTCAATTTCTGGCAAGAATGAAATCTGCTCAAGGATAGTCGTTTGGGAATTTCCTGGTGGTTCAAATTTCAAGCAGAGCTTGTGCTCAATCCTTACCCAGGCACCAAGCCTCAGAGTCAGCAGGAGTGAGTTCAGGAATCCTCCGGACAAGGCACCTTCCTGAGCACTGGACCAGTGACTTCTTGGTTTCCAGTAAGTACTGCTTGGTATATCTGGTTTTGACTTCAAAGGCTGGGGTTATCTAGAAGCTTTTTTGCAATTGAGCAACTGCAAAATTGAAAATGGAAGATTTTGCAGATATCCAGTATTTCTCTTATGGGCTCTTTCTTCATAAGCTTCCTAGACTATAGTATAGTCAAAGGGAAATGGGACTGACGTCTTTGTATCTTGTATTCACCAAATCCCAGATCATGTTATAATGAACAGGTTAGGCAGTGATTGTGGGGAGATTCTCCTGAATAAGATCAAACAGCTAAATCAGAAAAGTTTTCTTTTTTGTTTGGGGGCAACAACAAGCAATGGAAGCAGAACTAGGAAAATAATTAATTCTACCTTCTTAGATTGAAGGAAGTGCAAAGTGGTGAAGACCAGCTCTGAAGTTAGAATTCTGGTTCTGCTTATTTTTAATTACGTGATCAAAGTCAAGTTATTTAACCTCTCTGATAACCATTTCCTCATCTGTAAATGGGCACTGTATCATTGTAAAACAGTACAAGTTTTAGAGCATGGTTATGAGGATCTAATGAGATTTTATATGTATATGTGAAATTATTATATGTATACATGAAATCTTTCATATACATATTGCTTAGATGTGCCTGGAATGTATTAAATACTCAAAAAATGCTACCCATTATTAAACAATCACAGAATCATAGAATATCTGAGCTGGAAAGAACCTAACTGGTATTTACTTTATTTTATTTATTTGTATATGTATTTTGAGACAGAGTCTTGCTCTGTTGCCCAGGCTGGAGTGCAGTGGAGTGATCTCAGCTCACTGCAAACTCCACCTCCTGGTTTCAAGCGATTTTCCTGCCTCAGCCTCCTGAGTAGCTAGGATAACAGGCGCATACCACCACACCTGGCTAATTTTTGTATTCTTAGTAGAGACAGGGTTTCACCATGTTAGTCAGGCTGGCCTTGAACTGCTGGCCTCATGATCTAGCCACTTGGCCTCCCATACTGCTGGGATTACAGGCATGAGCCACTGTGCCTGGCCTCAACAACTAGCATTTATTGAGTTTCTATTACATACTGAGGAGTGCTCATCTACAGGGTATCTCAAGTGATGCTCTCAGCAATCTGATGAGGGTGGTAATATTACTATCTTCATGTTACAGATGAAGAAATGGAGGCATAGAGAAGTATTCTAAGGTATCCAAGATCACATTCCTCATAATTCATGGAGATGAAATTTAAACCCAGATGCCAGAGTTAACACTCTTAACCACCACACCCTAATGCCTTATCTGTCCTCTCATTTTTTGGTGGGTGGAGAGATAAAGGAGGAGCGGTCTCAACACATGACTTTGGAGCCCTTCACAGTCACTGGAAGGATAGAGATGTCCTCCAAAGCACACTGACATCCACAGGGCACAGGAAGTGCAAATGTCCTTTGGGAATGTCCAGGAGCATGAATGTAGTGCTGCGTGGAGTCCTGCCAGGAGACATAGGTCCAAGGCACCTCAATGTTCTCTCAAATGCAGTTTATCATTTGTAAAGTGAGCTATCTCAGAATAAGGCCATTCTGAGATGCAAAATAAATAATGTATGTAACTGCATTTTATAAACTTTAAAGGTTTTAGAAATATTTTATTTTTAAAAATTATTTTTTGGCTTTTTGACAAACAGCAACTCAAAAACAGCTTGCAGAAAACACACTGCTTTAAAAATGCCACCCACAGCTAATCTCTCCTGCACAGTTCTCCAATCGGATCGCTGAGTGCCGTGACTCACAGGCTAACAGCTGCATAGGGGGTGTGGCCAAGTCTCATAAACATGGACAGAGGGAAAGGTAATGGGCTGAAAACCACTTGTCCCCAGCTCTTCAGGCAGCGAAATCCTTGAAACTGGGAAGAACCTCATGGATTTGATACAAAATCTCAGGGATAATTTTTTAAATATTGCCCATGACTTTTGGGGAGTGGGAAAGGTTTTAAAGAGGTTATGTTCTCTTTCTCATGCAGAATTGCTCTTCCAGGAAACAACAGCCTTTGGTCTCAATCACTTGGCATCTTTCCCAGTCATCACAGCTCCTTGCACAGAGCTGAGTGTGCCTGCTATACCAGGCGAGAGCTAAGGGCACCAGCTCTTCAACATACGACTTCAGATGCCCCAGAAAAGTTGTAATTTGTTCAAATTATCACTACTGTGATTATACAGGATACCTCAAGGGAGAAAACATTTCCCTAGGGGCAGAGTAGATATGATTCCAGGGTCCAGGAAAGCCATCCCACTGGTCTTCAAAGAGCTTCGAAATGCTCTGACAAACCACCAAAAGCATATTTTGAAAACTTGCCTTAATCTCAGGATTTCCATCTCTGAATATATATATTTTATATATATATGTATTTTTTTTTAATTTGAGACAGAGTCTTGCTCTATTGCCCAGGCTGGAGTTCAGTGGTGTGATCTCAGCTCACTGCAACCTCCACCTTCTGGGTTCAAGTGATTCTCCTACCACAGCCTCCCAAGTAGATGGGATTATAGGTGCCTGCCACCATGCCCAGCTAGTTTTTGTATTTTTAGTAGAGACGAGATTTTACCATGTTGGACAGACTGGTCTCAAACTGCTGACTTCAAGCAATCCACCCACCTCAGCCTCCCAAAGTGCTGGGATTATAGGCATGAACCACTGAACCCAGCCTGAATGTATATTTTTTCATGTCTGTATATTCATATACACACACCTAATTAAAGAATTGCTGTAAGTCACGTACATGCTAAGAATGAATGAGTTTATGTGAAGAAAGGGAGAGGTCAGAAGGGTCAAGGTCTCTGCCTCCTCCCCATCTTACCTGGGGCTGCTTGGGCACCTCCCTTTTTAAGGCCTTCTATTTTGATAGTCTTAATAACTTAAGGTAAAAGTCACCAACAAATTCCTGGTTTCAAAGATGACCTCACCTGCCCTGCAGCCCTTCCCCTGAGGGAGTTCCTTCTCTCTATCCAATGATGGTCATAGGATCACCAGCAGCTGGCCAGGAAAGGAAGTTGGCTCTCAGATTCAGTTTCTGCAGGTTAGCCTCAGCCCCCAGAGTCAAGCAGCCCTGAGGAGGGGCCACTCAGATGGCTGAGGCAGTTGAAGAGGTGGCCTGGTCCTTGTTCTTAAGTTTCCCCTGCAGAAAGTGAGGCCCCGGCATGGAGAAGGGTTTATCTTGGGCTTCCTCTCAGCCAGTGACGCTTTCTCAGCTGCACTGTCTCCATGGCGTCCTGTCCTCTGCCCTGTTCTTACCTCTCCTTGGTGTTGCCATCCCCCGGCTCTCTTATCAAAGCCACTTATGAAGCAAGAAGAGAGAAAGTCCAAGGGAGACAGCTCCTTCAGTCATCTTGACAACACCTCCGCAGAACCACCCACCGTGTGAGGACAAGCTGCTTGGATGAGTCCCGGTTACCGTGGCTACCGTCAGCCTCAGGGACAGGGAGGGAAATACTAAAGAAAGAATGGAAAGGGGAGACTCATAACCTGTCTCAGCAACATCCGTGAGCACAATCCCAATACTCATGGACTCAGTGGCTAGTCAATGAAACACATATACTGTTGCTTGAGGACTAACACTGATCCTTCCTTTTGACAGGCAAGGACACACAGCCGTCATGGAACCCAAACCTCAGAAGAGTCCAGGTACTCGAGGGGTATCATCTCAGAAGCAGAAATCTTTTTATTGAAAATGCCCCACAGTTCACTTCAAGCTAACCAGGATACAGAACTTGGTGGTTTTATGTGCATGTTTTGTTTTGTTTTGTTTTGAGACAGAGTCTTGTTCTGTTGCCTAGGCTGGAGTACAATGGTGCGATCTCAGCTCACTGCAGCCTCCCGGGCTCGAGCGATCCTCTAACCGCAGCCTCCTGAGTAGCTGGCACTATAGACATATACCACCACACCTGCCTAATTTTTGTATTTTTAGTAGAGACGGGGTTTTTCCATGTTCGCCGGGCTGGTCTCAAACTCCTTGGCCTAAAGTGATCCACCCTCTTCAGCCTCCCAAAGTACTGCAATTACAGGTGTGAGCCACCACACTCAGCCCCAGAACTTAGTTTTAGTGGGGATAATGGGTGACATTCTGTGACAATGATTCTTGGTTTGGAGAGTGTAGCAGGAACTTTTGGATTCAGTTGATTATTATATAAGAGTTCACCTGTCTAGAAGTTTAGCATTTTCTGATTCTCATGAGCCAAATTTTCCATTCATTGCCAAAGATGATGTTAATAGCAAACTATGGACCAGCAAAGACTCGAAAATATTTTCTTAATTTTACATGAAACTCGCACTTCAAGAAGCTGCCTGCATTGTCACCAGGGCTTATTATGAGGGAAGCTCAATGTATGGTATTCAAATATCCTTGCTCATATTCATACAATTCTTTGTAGGTGAGTGGATAGAAAAGCTGAGTTTAGGATGAAGTCACTTAGAAGATAAATTATCCAAATTCAACTCAAAAATATTTACAAAGCACCTATTACTAGTAAGTCTCTGTGCTTTATGTACCAGGGGATATACAGATTAATAAATAAGAGTCATTGCCCTCAAAGAGTTTTGAAATCTTATCAGTAGGAGGCTGAGATGGGCAGATAACTTGAGGTCAGGAGTTCGAGACCACCCTAGCCAACATGGTGAAACCCGGTCTCTACTAAAAATAAAAATTCATTGGTTGTGGTGGTGTGCCCCTGTAATCCCAGCAAATCAAGAGACTGAGGCAGAAGAATTGCTTGAGCCCAGGAGGCAGAGGTTGCAGTGAGCCAAGATTGCACCATTGCAATCCAGCCTGGGCAACAGAACGAGACTCTGTCTCAAAAAAATAAAATAAAATCTTGTTGGGAACTTAAACATATGCGAGTCGCTGTGCTGGGAAATTAAGATTAGGCTGTGACGGAAATCATGAGATGAAAGTACATATACTAAGGAGTCTGAAGAAGAAAAAACATGTAAGTAATAATGAGAATCCAGAGAAGTTTTGTAGGGAAGACATTTGAGCTAGACTCTATAGGAGAAGTAGGGATTTAAAAGAAATCAGAAAAGAGGGCACATCCCAGCAGAAGGAATGGCATGACCAATGCAATGAAATGGTGTAGAAGCAGAATATGTCAGAGCAGAATATGCTTATAAGGTAGGACATGGGATAATAGAGGATGAGGCTGCGGAAAGGTGGTGCCATATTGTGCCAGACCTTGACCGTATGTGACAGGTAACTGTTGAAGCCTTTTGAGTATGAAAGTGGCATGGTCAGATTTGCATTTTAGGTTGGTCATATTTTTAATATCTTTACTATAGTTTATTATAATTGTCATATAATAAACTATATATAAAGTATACAATTTGTTCAAGTTTTGATATGAGACATATGCAGGCATACCTCAGAGATATTTCATGTTCAATTCCATGTCACTACAATCAATGAAACATCACAATAAAGTTAGTCACACGAATTTATTGGATTCCATAAAAGTTACATGTACACTACACTGCAGTCGAGTGTGTAATGCCATTACGTCTATGGAAACAATTTGCCTACCTTAATTAAAGATATTTTATTGCCAAAATTTGCTAACAGTCATCTGAGCCTTCAGTGAGTCATAATCTCTTTGCTGGCAGAGGGTCTTGCCTCAGTGTTGATGGCCGCTGAATAATCAGGTTATGGCTGTGGCAATTTCTTAAAATAAGACAACAATGAAGTTGACCAACCACATAGATGGATTTTACTTTCATGAAAAATTTCTCTGTAGCAAGTGATGCTGTTTGATAACATTTTACCCACAGTGGAACTTCTTTCAAAATTTGAATCAATCCTCTCAAACCCTGATACTGATTTATCAGCTGAGTTTACGTAATATTTTAAGGCCTTTATTGTGATTTCAAAAATAAACATAGCATGCTCACCAGCTGTAGATTCCATCTCAAGAAAACACTCTTCATACCCGTTAAGAAGCAGCTCCTTATCTGTTGAAGTTAGAACATAAGATTGCAGCAATTCAGTCACATCTTCAGAGTTCACTTCTAATTCTAGTTCTCTTGTTATTTTCACCACATCTGCAGTTACTTCCTCCACTGAAGGAAGTTTTGAACCCCTCAAAGTTATCGAGAAGTATTGGAATCCACTTCTTCCAGACTCCTGTTCATGCTGTTATTTTGACCTCCTCCTAGGCATCATGAATATTTCTAATGGCATCTAGAATGGTGACTCCTTTCCAGAAGGTTTTCAATTAACTTTGCCCAGAGCCATCAGGGAATCACTATCTATGACAGCTATAGCCTTATGAAATGCATTTCTTAAATAATAAGATTTAAGTTGAAATTATTCCTTGATCCATCTTCCTACTGAAGAGGTGTTGTGTTAGCAGGCATGTAAACCGCACTAATCTCCTTGTACATCTCCATCCGAGCTCTTGGGTGACCAGGTGTATTGTCAATGATCAGTAATATTTTTAAAGGAATCTTTTTTTTCTAAGTCATAGGTCTCTGCAATGGGCTTAGAAATATTCAGTAAACCATGTTATAAACAGATATGCTGTCATCCAGGCTTTGTTGTTTTATTGATAGAGAACAGGGAGAATAGATTTAATATCATTCTTAAGGGCCTTAGGAATTCTTTTTTTTTTTTTTTTTTTTTGAGACAGAGTCTTGCTCTGTCACCCAGGCTGGAGTGCAGTGGCACAATCTCGGCTCACTGCAACCTCTACCTCCTGGGTTCAAGCCATTCTCCTGTCTCAGCCTCCCAAGTAGCTGGGACTACAGCCTGGCACCACCATGCCCAGCTAATTTTTGTATTTTTGCAGAGACAGGGTTTTGCCATGTTCACCAAGCTGGTCTCAAACTCCTGATCTCAGGAGATCCACCTGCTCCAGCCTCCCAAAGTGCTGAGATTAGTTGTGAGCCACCATGCCCTTGAATATATTGTTTTACTTTTTCTTGTTTGCATTTTTTTTTTCTGATGAGTAATCAATATCACTGTTTCTTGTCTTTGTTCTGTATGCAATAGGTCTTTTCTTCCTCTGGCTGCTTTTAAGATTTTTTTTTTCTTTATCATTAGTTTTGAACAATTCAGTTATGACATGCGTGGATGTACTTTTCTTTGTGTATCTTGTGCTAGGCTTCATTAAACTACTGGATTTCTGTGATTATAGTTTTAGGTTTGTAACGTTTTTAGTGTTATTACTTCGAATACTTTTTATTTCTTACTCTCTCACTTCAGGGACTCCTATTACTTGTATACTAGGCTACTTGAAATTGTCCACAGTGTACTGGTGCTCTTTTTGAGTTTTCCAATTATTTTCTCACTGTTTATGTTGATAGTTACCGCTGCCATGCCTGTAAGTACACTAATCTTTTTTTCTACAACATTTAATCTGCTCCTACTACCATCCAGTCTTGTTATTGTTTTTCTGAGACATTGTAGTTTTCATCTCTAAAATTTCACTTTGGATCTTCTATCTTTTATATTTCTCCCTAACTTCTTAAAAATACAGTGATAATAAATGTTTTAATTGCTTTCTCTGCCAATTCTAACATCTGTGTCAGTTCTCGGCCTGTTTTGATTGATTGACTTTTCTCCTCATTATTGATCATGTTTTCCTCCTCTTTGTATGCCTGGTAATCTTGGCTGATTGCCAAACACCACAAATTTTACCTTGTTGGGTCCTGAGTATCTTTGTATTCCTATGAATCTTGAGCTTTGTTCTGGGATGCAGTCAAATTTTTTGGAAACCACTTTCTTCTAAGTCCTTTATGATTTGTTATGCGGGTTTGGAGCAGTGCTCAGTGCAGAGCTAATAATTAGTGTAGAGCTAATTATTCTTCACACTGAGGCAAGACATTCCTGAGAACTCTATCCAATGCCCTGTAAATTATAAGTGTTTCTAGTCTGGCTGGAGGTAACAGGCCCTTTTTCTGAATCTCTGATCTCTTTTAATGGTTCTTTCTCTGGCCTCAGTAGTTTCAGCACACATATGTGTTAATCGGCACTCTTGAATATTTGAGGGAGACAGTAGATGTTGCTCTTTGGCTTAGCAGACAAAAGTAAACCCACTCACTATTGAAAATGGAGTGGCAGAAGTGATTAAATAAAGAAGTTTCTAGAATGTTAGCTGCTTCCCTGTAAGTGATGAAATTACAGGCAGTTTTAATTGTTTCTATATTTTCTAAAATGTCTACAATAAATATGTATTACATTCATTATTTAGAAAAACACAGTGTTGTTAAACACAATATTGTCATTTTTGTTTTCTTCATTTGGGATTTGTTTTTGTTTTTGTTTTAGCTTGGATTTGCCTTCACATACAGACTGTAGGTTTAGTTTGTCCTTAGTTTTGGAAAGGACAGCCTTTACTAAGAAATTAGAGCTTCTTTATTAAGTGAAAACAGAGTCAGGATTTGGTAATACAACTGCTGGGGCTTTTAGGATAGTATCCAGTAATTCTAGGGAGGTGGCTGTGTTTACCTTCCCTCCCTTCCCAACTTCTACAACAACTCCACCTGCTCCCCTTCCCCAAATAGTTTTTGCCACAGCATTTTTAATAGCAGTGCTTTTGCTTTTGTTTGGTAGGCCAAAGGGCAATGCAGAATTATCATGCCTCTGCAATGGAAATAGAGCCAAATTTTGCTCACACGTAGACAGCCAAAGACATACTCTAGAAACAGAAAGCCAGACAGGTATGAGCCAAATTAACATGCTTTCAAATGTTGTTTGAATGAAGGTCTGGGCTGTGGAGAAATAAGAATCAGACATTTGGTCCTTTGTTTTCTTGGGTTATTATAAGTGTTCTTTTCCATAACTACTGAATAATCTGAAGGCCTTTCCGGAGATAAATAGTGTTTTCCAAATGAGGCAGTTCTTTTCAGAAATTTATGAGGAACAAACTGAGTTCTGTTCACTTTTGTTAGGCAAACAATTTACATTTTATTATGAAAATGAAGTCTGCAAACAAGATTACTTTATTAAATCACCACCTTCTCAGCTGTTCTTCTCTGTGGTGAGTATTTGCTATGATTAACAAGCCTCCCACCAGCCTCATGAGCATTTTTAAAAATTCCTTCTTTTCCTCTGAGATTTAACTGAGACATAAAATCTTTTTATTTTTCAGACCTCTTGGAAAAAGCGGTTTTTTATCCTGTCAAAGAGTGGGGAAAAGAGCTTTAGTCTTTCCTATTATAAAGACCATATTCAGCGAGGTGCCATTGAAATTGATCAGTGTGTATCGAACAAGAAACTTTTATAACAACAAATACTATAAAGTCAAACAGTGACAAGTTGCATGCAAATTGAAATTTACATAATCGACCAAAGGAACCAAAGGCTTCAAGCTTGTTATAATATTTGTGATTGAATAGCAGCTAAAATAGTGAGCACTTTGAGTAAAAGATAGTTGAGTATTTGTTTCATAATGTATGTTATATTTGGTAAGTCTTTAATAGGCATTCAGTTAAGGAGTTTGATTCAAGTAATTTGTGGATGAGAGGGAGCAGATGAAATTATCATTTTATAAAGTCAAGATAGATTTTTAAAAAATATTTAGATCAGCTTTTTTTTTGGCCTTCTCTTTAATAAATATGTACCCCAAAATTGAAAAAGATGACTCGTGCAATCAAGAATTCAACCAAAATAGAAATTTTTGAATCTCAGGCTAAACAAAATAATTTTAACTATTAATTAACCAGATCAAAAATCCAAACTTACCTTCTACAATTATTGGGCAATCTTCAAAACGTGGATCAAGTACATCTAAAGTTTTATTCCATTCGAATCCCAATATAAAATATGTCAGTTTTCTATTTCTGTATTTATCCTGGTTTAATACTTTGTGTCTGTATCTAATAGAAATTCGAGTGTAGAAGTTGGCATAAGTAGCCAGGAAAAGATGCAATCTGTGCAGAAGATGTTTAAATGCCACCCTGAAGAGGTCATGTCCATCAGAACCACTAACAGGGAATATTTCCTCATTGGCTATGACAGGTGAGAGAAGTAAGATAACACAGAGCATCTACCGCATGCAAAACAAAAACAAGCCAGAAACAAAACATTTTATCCCCATGAACATGTTCTGAACCCATGCTACAGCCTTGTACACCATCTTGGCAATCTCCGTTATTTGATAAAATATCTTGAAAAGTTACTGAGCTAGTTTCCTAGGGCTGCTGTAACCACATCCTGGGTATCTTGGAACAACAGAAATTTATTGTCTCATTGTTCTAGGGATGAGGAGTCCGAAATCAAAGTATTGGTAGAACCATGCTCTCTCTGAAGACACTAGGGAAGGATCTGTTCCAGGGGTCTCTCCTAACTGTTGGTAGTTCCCTTGGCTTGTGGCAACAAAACTCCAGTCTTCACATGGTGTTATTCCTATATGCCTAGCTCTGTGTCCAAATTTCCCCTTTTTATAAGAACACCAGTGATAATTGGATTCGGAGCCCACTCTATATCAGGACATCCTCATCTTGACTAATTACATCTGCAATGACCCTCTTTCCAAATAAGGTCACATTCTGAGGTATTGGGATATGGAACTGAAACACGCAAACTGGATGGGGAGGGTGCATTTCAACCATTAACAATCACCATCACCCCAGAGGCATTCCATGTAAAAGAACCCAATACACAAACATCTACACAAGCAAGCTGCGTATATTAGGTAGGAACTAGGCTTGCCCTCTAAGAAGCATGCAGTTTTTAAGAGGGGCTTCTCTAGTCCTAGCAAAGGTGCCTAGTGGACTCTTCATGGATGATTATCTGCTTGAGGTAGAGGCAAAGCTGGTGTGGGGGAGACTGTGCAGAGGAGGGGGGCAATGCCAAAACCAACATATGAAAACGCTGATCTGCTTCAAATTGAGCAAAGCTTTAAGTTGTCCTGTGATCCCATAAAAAAAGATGTGACTATACAAATTCATTCAAGCACATTCTTCATCAATGCATGCGCTCCTAAGGGAAGGCATACCTGCAGAGTTACACAAAAATGGCACTGACAGGTTAGGGGGCTCGCTTGAGAACACAGAGGATATCAGTGTCAAAGCCGAAAGCCCCAAACCCTGTGATTACTACCATTATTTTCTACTTTTCTTCCCTTTCTCTGAGCTTTCCTTGCAGAGGTGGCTGAACATTAATTTTAGTGTGCAAATGTGGAGGTGGTGAAGCCATTTAAGCTACTTAGGAAAAATCCTTATTTTGCTGGTACCTGCTTTCACTGCCATTCTAACCTGCATAAAAGAATCCTTCCCTGGTTCAAAAGGAGTGTAGGCACTATTGTTGCCACATGTCAGCTGAAAGTTTATTCCTATCAACAGGGAGAAGATTAAAGACTGGGTCTCCATCATGTCATCATTATGCCGGGATATAAAAGCAACACATCAGAACACAGAGGTGACTCCACATCACTAATAATATAACAGGGCACCTGAACACAACCCTCTTTCAACAGAAAACAATGGTAGCTGTCTTCTGCCTCCTTAGCAACTGGCATTAATGCAAGGAATAAATAAGTGAGAAAATGTACATCCTTATTACTTTTTATGATTAACAATAGGAAAAAAATTCTTTTGTGTTTTGCGAGAGAGCTGAAATACAGACACTTCGAATTTTTATTATTGTGGTAGAGAAAGGAAAAGTTAACTGTGGCATTTTTAAGTAGTAGCTTAGAATACAGTATTTTTGCATCATTGTTATTCAAAGTGCATAACAAGCTTCCTTCTGAATGACTAAGTCTAGGGCAGTTTCTATAAAAATGTTTTTCATCTATCTTGCATTTTTAATAGAATGTCTCTTTCATGTGAGTGGTTAGTAGTTTTAAGGTTTTAATTTATTTCATAAGGGCCTCTAGTAATGTCCCCAAGTCCTTTTTCAAGGTGGACCTTTATAGATGGAACTTTGGCCCCTCGGTATCTTCTGTGACATGTTTTCTAGGTTGTTCCATGCTTACGGCAAAAGCCAAAGAAAAGGAGAAATCAAGGCATGTCTTCAAGTAGATGGAAATGATTAGAGAAAAGGGAACTGGGGCAGAGGGCGTCAGAAAGAGACAGTCGAGAACATAGGTTGAGGGCAACGCTGGTCATCTTTGAGGGTCAGGCTAAATGTCCTCAAGGGTTTGGAGACAGGAGAGAGACAGGTTCAGCCCTCATCTTGGTGAGATAATGCTGGCAGGCCAGCCGCAGGAATGTTAGATCGCTGTGGGGAAAGACAGGAGGCAAGGAGCCCATTTCTAGAGTGAAAATTTATTTCAGACAGAGATCAACTGTGCCCTGACTGATTCCTTTTCTGTGAGCAGGAGGAACTCTCACCGGGTAATAAAAGAACTCTCTTCTACCCCAGCCTTCTCCTTGGCCCTTCCAGCACATCAGAGCCTATTGGCTCCAGCTCGCCAAGAAACGGTCTCCAAGATGTGGTAATGGGGCTCACTTCTTTCTCAGGACACCACACCTGGGAGTCAGCTAATGCTTCGGAATCTTACCAATTAGCAATTGCATTTAACCATGCCCACCTTCCTCAAAGCCTGATGTACTATAAGGATGATTCTTAGCCCTGATGTTTATCCCATATCACACATGAGCCTCATGGCTTGCCCTGAATACCTCTCAGTGTATTCATCCATTTTGGATGCTCTTTATATGCTTTGGGTATGGCTAGGGTAAGATCCCTTTGCTAAACCAAAACCTGGCTGGCAACTTCTTCCTTTCTTTCACACAGAGGGCACAGATCCCTCTGCCAAAAGATTTCCCGACCACCACCTGATTTCTGCCCATTCTGTCTGTACTCCTCAGGCAAAGGCCAAGTTTCTTGTTAATTTCCTCCCTTTACCCTGATCAATCTTCAATCTTGCTTCCCATTCATTATAGCTGTCTATCACTTCATCCTCATTTTTAATGAAATCCATTTGAGGACCTAAAATATAATGTACCTGCTTCTTGAAAGTGACTCATAATTGGACCTTCAGCTTTTTTGGATTTGTAATGTTCCCAGCTTGGGATATGAGTCATAAACATGCCAACTGGTTTCATCTCTGTCATGGATACTATTTTGTTCCTTAGAGACTTAGCCATTGACTTTGCCCTGTCCATGTATTACCAAGCCCATCTAATGAGTCCCATCCCTTATGTTATCTAGTTGGTAACTCTCCAACTATTTTGAAAGCTTTTCATAGCATATCAAATTCACCATGCCAAACACCTCCCCTCAGTTCTTCCTTTAGTGAGTAGAAATGGTGGTATGCAGCAGTTAGGAAGCCTCACTCTTTTCAGTATGTACCTGTTGCTTTCCACTCATGATATCTCCTTCCCCCTAGAGATAACATTATTGGTCATTTTGCCTTTTCACACTATAGATCCAGTAATTTTTAAACCAGCTCAAGTTAAGAGTACTATTTGCCTTGCTTGGTGGTGGTGTTGCTGTTGGTTAAATTAAGTGGGGAATCTTCCTTTTCCCCCAGCTCACCATGATCTGGCTCCATGAACTTGGATCTTAAAATGTGGACAGAACTTAAACATACCTAATTTTTTAAAACGTGCCTTCTTTCTAGAGAACATTCAGGGTCTTTTCCAAACTCCCTGCTCTGAGGCATTGTTCTTGGAATTTTTCTGCCATGCAAAGAATGTACTTTAGTAGAATATTATATATCTGTGGGGAAGGGAAGACAATAGTGGTTGAATCTAGATCATCTGGAAGCCTATAATTCACACTATCACATAATCAACACAGCCAAATTACATTGCTATGGAAATGGTGGAAGTGTGTGAGCAGAACGCAAAAGAAAAATATGGAGCAGGAGAGAAGGCGCAACGCCGTGACTCTGGGTTAACTACATTCTCAGATGGCATTGGATGATAACAGGAAAAATGTGAGGATGGGGACTCCAGAGTTTAGTGACTTAGAAAATCACCCACAGAAGGAAACCACTTGTTCTGAGTGACTGTTCCAAGAGATAGAGAAAAAAAGCCTGAGTGACGGGCTTATATTTTTTCATCCTCAGTGTTGACCCAGACTCAAGAGGCAAGTTCGACTTGTGGGAGCTTTCAGATATAACCCTGGAAGACCCTGTGGTCTTTTTTAACCTAACTAATTTATTATGGCTTTTCCAGAATGCATGTGATTTAATTCCATCTCTTGCAAAGAAAAAGCAAAGCATTTTTGTCTCTTTTCTTCAGCATTTAATGGAAAAAAGTTCTCCAGGACTTAGGCAAGCTCATCTGCAAGATTTGTCATCAGAAACCACTCAAGATACGGAGGAAGAGAGTCATTATCTTACTCCTCGAAGTGTTCTTTTAGAGGTAACCCCTTCTTGTCCATTCATCATTTGATCCTTTAACAAATACTTACTGAACCCCTGCCATGCACTTTTTGTGCAACACTAGGCGAGGGTCAGTGGGAACACAGAGATAAATCAAATACAGATGATGAGCCTATGGCGCTGACACTTGACTAGGAGCCAGTGGTAATACAAGAGAGAAGGGTTCTATGCTAAAGAGAGATGCTTATAAAATACCAGGGGTGCATCAGCATTGGGAAGAGGAGATGACTTTCAAACAAAAAAATCAGGAAAATTTCAGGGATGAGATGACATTTGACTATACATTATGAGTACAATTTGGACGTGGGGGATTGACTTGAGGAGTCTTTCTGTTCTGCATTCTTAGCAGAAAGAATAATGTGAGCCAAGGTCCTTGGGTGATCAGTTGTGTGCTGTGTATCGATCAGTCTATGGATCAGTTGGAAGTCCTTACTGAATGCCTTCTGAGCAGTAGTCACTGTACTGTACAGGGCATGGTGGCTAAACTAATGCTCCTGACATCACCTTGCCTTCACAGAGCACACAGTCTTGTCAGTTATCACAGGATAATTCTGCACAAAAGACATGGTCAACATGCTCCAAAAGCAATAGGAAAAGGACAGATTTTTTTTCTCTCTACTAGAGTCAAGGAAGGCTTCCAGGATGACACGTCATTTGATGTGTGTATGGGGAATAGCTCAGTGGGCTAGAGTGCATGGAAGGCATAGTGGGAGATGAACAGAAGAAAAGAGCCAGCCCAAGATGGGTCTTGAATTCCAAGTTGACTTCATTCTGTAGACAGCATAGGGGAAGTGATGGCTTCTGAGTTGGGAAGTGTCAAAACCCGAATTATCCTCCATTACTGTAATATATATAATTATCCTCCATTACTATAATATACTATAACCCAGCAGCTATATCTGCCATAGGCTGCAGAGGGAAGAGAATGGAAGTGGAAGATAAGAAGACAGAATGGAGGGTGGGAATGCTGTATCATTTCCCAAACTGGGGTTTTTTTGTAAGATGGTGACATATGTTTATATAAAAGAAACATTCTAGGTCAAATAAGTTCTGGAAACATCCAGTTAAAATAAGTTAAACAAGCTTCTTAGCAGAATTCCCAGAGCATTTAGTATGCAGTGGTACATTGTAAATGGTCAAGTCAGATACAACACATGGCATTTCCCAATCTCATTTGAGCACAGAGTTCTTCTTTCACCAAAGTATTTTCATATTTGTGTTTCCTGGGATGCAGTCTTTTATGATAGCCAAACAATCAGATGTGTATTGAGCATCTGTTATAGGCCTGGCATTTGCTAGGTACTTTATGACAGCCAAAGTCTAGTAAAGCAAACAAAACTAACCTAAAAAGACCAAAAAAAAAAAAAAAAAAAAAAAGAATAAAACCTAAAAAGAAAAAAAAAAAAAAAAAAAAGTACAAAATTATACAATGGAGATTGAGAGAAAGGAGAACTCTGCAGTAGCTGAGATGATCAGAGGGGGCTGTGGGACTCCAGCCAGGCCTGAACACGATTTCAATAGGCAGAAAGGAAAGGTGACACTCTAGGTGAGGAAGACAGCATAAACATGGGGATGGAAGAGCACCATTTGCAGGGGGCCAGTGGGAAGACTGGCTTGATTGGAAGGAAGGTTTTGATCATGGGTTAACGATGAACTTAGGTAGGCCTTAGGGTTTTTGAGCAATCATTGCCACAAGTGACTCTCTTGTTCTAAGGGGGCTATTGAGAGCCTTCTAAAGGCAGTATTTTTCTAGACCACTGTAGTGTCCCTGAAGCCACTTGGGCTGCCTGTGAGCATAGTAGCCTGAGACCAGCTTCACACTGTGTCAAAGTGCCATAATTCTATCCAACCAAGTGCCATAATTCTATAGTAGAACTGACTGGGGGAAAGCTTTCATGTTCTTAAGTGCCTAATGGTGAAACAAAAAGGTAAATAGCAATTTAGTTCAATAGAAATAACACTTGTGTCAGGAGCCTGAGGGATCCAGGAGAAGAAATTGACTTTGAGTCTGCCAGAAGCTTTGCTGATTCAGTCTCTTGGAGGTAAGGTTGGTTGATTATTTCCCAAATGTGAACCATGTTCATCCACTGGAAGGTGTACGTACTACATCAGAGCTCAGAGCTATAAACACTAGAAATAAGAAGGTACCTGACTTATTGGTAAGATAGGATTCTTACATGTACTCCTCTTATCTACAGTTGGATAATGTCATTGCTTCCAGTGATTCTGGTGAATGCATTGAAACTGATGGTCCAGACCAGGTCTCTGGAAGAATCGAGGGTCATTATATGTCAATGAAATCCTGGTAAGTAAAAGTGCCATTTAAAAATTTGATTTTTTTTCATCTGCTGTTATGGGACAGTGACCATCAGTTCATTTTAATAGTTCATAAACTGATGCAAAACATGACCACAGCCCAGATTCCACATGTCATTCAGGCATCTGAACACACAAAAACGAGGGAGTCGTTTCTCCACCCACTGAAAACCACTGGTGACAACCTCAGGACCTTTTCCATCTCCCGAGGAAGTTATTTTCTACTTTGTGTTTATGTCTCTCATACTCTCACTTCTGTCCTTTAATCCCTGTAAAGAGTAATTTTGATTCCATATCCATTTTTAGAAGGAAGTTTTGTTGGATTTGATTCTAACCGTGGCTGTGATTCTGATAGTTGGACATACTTCAAGACCTTGTTAGTCTTCACATGTCTGTTAGTGACTTAAATCTGACACACACAGGGGAACACTGCAGAAACACATGCTAAAATTGGGTTTGTTTTAACTTCTTATACTCTAGTTTTTTCAAAGAGACACCCCGTGAGTCTGTGGATAGCAGCAAAGAGGAACCCCAGACCCTTCCAGAGACCCAGGATGGGAGCCTCCACCTGCAAGAACAAGGCTCAGGGGTTGATTCGTGTCTTCCCCCTGCCAATACTGAAGCACAGAACACAAATGACAAAAAGGGGTCGGCCTCACTAACTATTGTGCAATTGTCTATACTCATCAAGTAAAGCTCTAATTTCTAAAACTTTATGGGCCCTAAGAGCAAGGCAGGCTCCCTCTCACTATTTTTTACTTAGAATTAAAATTTAAAGCAGTTCCTAAAAATCTCCAAGTCAGCCAAGAACCTGACCATCTTCTCCCTGTCACTGATATTGTGGCCAAGGAAAGGGAATGATAGAGCTGGGCTGGAGTAAAGTGGTCCCCGGGGCTGGGGTGGCATTTTCAGCTATTTTTAAAAATTATCCCTTGGCTAGTCTTTCAGGTCCCAGGACTTGGGATCCACGTGGATCTGAGTAGTCTGTCACTCAGTTTTTACATGAGTATAATTATAGGCATGCAAGTTGCATGAGGCTTCCTTATAGATCAGGAATGGGTTATTTAGTACTTAAGTGATACCAAGAGCATTTGGTACAATAGTTGTAATTTTAACTCTTTGCCATAACTTCTACGGAATCATTTCCAGACTGGCCTGATGTGGACGGTTATATAACCAATTGAGTCCATTTTTGCCTCCATTCCTGTAACCTACCATCCACTACCACATCCCAAGAGGATTCTTCAGTAAATTTATATTATTCTCCAAATGTTTTGGACAGCCTTTACCTGGACAATATCATCTCAGAAATAGAGGCCACAAATGTGCTCAGAAAGTACAGCTGAGAGCCCGGGCCAGGTGCCTGATGTGACTTTTACAAATGTCTTGTTCGTAGTAACATCCCTGATGAAAGCCAAGTGGAGGAACTGAACATTTTCCTTTCTCCTCCTGATGTCATAAACTATCTTGCTCTCACTGAAGCCGCAGGACGGATATGGTAGGTTGGAGATTTGACTGTTGTGGATTATAAATGGGGCTGGGAAGCTATAAAAGGAACAATGACATTTTGAAACACTGTATTTGGCAACCCTGACTGTTGTCTTGCTGTTGTAACAAAAAAGTCTTAGATTGTGGCAGAAATCAGGGTATTGTGTAAGAAAGTTAGCCGGGGGTTGAGGGAGAGGAATAACAGGACCCAAAAGTTCAGGAAGCAACACATTTCTGGCTTCTCAAAGGGAGGAAGAATGGGCAGGGATACACAGGGCCCAAGGACATCATTTCCAATCACAGTACAATGAGGATTTGATGAATGAGTGAAATTAGCAAAGTCAACAAGAATCAAAGGTCTAGGCTGGGCATGGTGGCTCATACCTCTAATTCCAGCACTTTGGGAGGCTGAGGCGGGGAGATCACCAGGTCAGGAGATTGAGACCATCCTGGCCAACATGGTGAAACCCCGTCTCTACTAAAAATTTTAAAAAAATTAGCTGGGTCTGGTGGTGCGCACCTGTAATCCCAGCTACTCAAGAAGCAGAGGCAAGAGAATCTCTTGAACCCGAGAGGTGTAGATTGCAGCAAGCCAGGATCGCACCACTGCACTGCAGCCTGGGCAAGAGAGTAAGACTGTCTCAAAAAAGAAAAGAATAGAAGGTCTGTAAGAAGAAAGTATATCAGGTTCTAAGACTTCCAGACAAGAGGTAAAAAAAAACAAAACAAAAAAAAAAAAACCCTGCTACTCACAGACACAGACACAGACACAAAAGACTGTGTGGCAGAGAATTTTCTTAGAGTAATCTCTGCCTATTTGATATGGCATTTTTTTTACAGACTTTGTAATTTATTTTGATGGAAGATTACATCTTTATGAGGGAAGAAAGCTCTTTAATGTAAACACTACACATTAGTTGTCTTATAAGTTCTAAGAAGAGAGGAACCACATTTACCATTTTTCCAAATATTCCACAATCTAAGGCTCAATAAACACTTGACCAAAACTGTGGGCTCCTCTGTAACTGAATTGCTTCATTCTTTAATTCATTTATTTGTTCATTAGATATTCATTGTGTAATCATTATGTCCTTACTTCCAACAAATCCTGAGCACTCTTTCTTTACCTGGAACCATGGGGTTTTAAAAATTAAAAAACAAACAACAAAAAGGTGTCATCATACTTCTGGGGTCATGTAGCCTGGTGAAAAAAGACAGCCACACAAACAAGTAAATGTAAAATGCATTTTATTTAAAAATGTAACAAATCAGGTAGTCACACAATATAATAGAAGTCCAGGGTAGGGGAGATGAATTATAGCAGAGGAATGGAATCTAGGACTTTATGGGGCTTTGTAAGGGCAATGTAATTTGAGCTGGGCTTTGGAGGAAGGGTTAGGCTCCTATACTAGATAGAGGAAACAATATTCCAAACAGGAGATAGTCTACTTCAGAGGTGGTGCCATGTGACCTAGAGTCAGGAGACCCTGTAGACTCCACGCGTGCCCTGCCTTCTTGGCAAGCTCAGCCTCACACTGGTGTTGGATGTTGTATTCCCACTGCAGTGTGGCTCAGTGGGAAGGCCCCCCACGTCTGGGATGCATATTTTGCCACGGAGATCATCTTTTGGCGGTGAATGGCCTGAAGCCCCAGAGCCTGGAGGAGGTCTCCTTGTTTCTCGCCCGGTCCATCCAGAAGGAGGTGAGTCGTACTGACCAGCCCTAAACAGGGCAAATCAGTACCAGATGGAACAAGATCAAAGTCTTAGACAGAGTCTGAAAACTACCCTGAATACTAATAAGGCTCCCCCTTCTTCCACCAAGTGCAAATAACAGAATGCTCCTTCAAAACTCTTTTAGGATTCTTTCATATCAAGTAGCATCTGGAGAAGGCACTGGGCTAAGAGACAGAGCACCTGGGTTCAGGACCTCAGATCAGCACGAGGTGGCATGAAATCAGATGGGTGCAGGGTCCAAACGAGCTCCTTCAACCAATTTGTGCGGTGTTCTTTTCTGTAAAATTATGGCTAATGATGGTGCTGGTTGTGGGAAAATTAAATGAGATAATATGTGTAACGTGCTTACAAAGGTGACTGGCACATATTAGGTGCTTGATAAAGTTACTAGTTACTTTTACTTCTACTACAACTAACCATGGAATGTTATACAAGCCCATTTTTTAAAGCTTCAGTTTCCTCATCTCAGAAACTGTCATAGCCGTAGCTTCCTCATAGAGTATTGCAAGAATTAAACATAATGTTTGGTGCTGGGCATGGTGGCTCACATTTGCAATCCCAGCACTTCAGAAGGCCAAGGCAGGAGGATCACTTGAGCCTAGGAGTTCAGGGTTACAATGAGCTATGGTTGCACCACTGCACACCAGCCTGGGAGACAGAGCGAGACCCTGTCTCAAAGAAAAACAACAAAAAACAAACCATAATATATGGGTATGCACTGAGCATGTTACGTTTTTTCAAGGACTAGCTATTGTCCTGAATATCACTATGGTCTTCATGATGTTAATTCCTTCCGTGGTCTACTTTTATTTCTAACTAGTCTTATGACCTTGGGAAATTCACTGCCTTCTCTGGACTTCAGCTTATTCTCACTAAAGTAAAAGGCTGGTTTTCAAACTGTGCTTCTTGCACCCCTGGGATGGAGGTGAAAGGAGAGGGGAGGAAGGAGAGAGTATGCTGGGTCTTCAACTGGAGAAGCTCACGTTTATCTTTTATGAAAAAAGATTAGTCCAATCTTTCCTGTAAGCTTTCCTGAAGAAACAGTTCCTTGTCTTCAGATTTCTGAAAACTATTGTATTAGATGATTTCCAAATTTCTTCCAGCTCTGGGAAGTTTTTGATTATGTAGCATATCTATGTTAAGAATATGTCTTATCTCTTCTGCACTACATAATAATCCCTTTGGTCATACGAATTGTGCTATCCCTATTACTCATTACCCTAAATGAGTAATCCCAGTGAGGATGAGTGAGTGAGTTGTCTAAGATACACAACTAGTTAGTGGCAGAGCAAGCACACATTCATTCACTTTCTATTTATTGAGCATCTACTGGGTGCTGGATACTGTGCTAAATTTAAGAGCTACAAAAATGGCCTCAGCCTGAGTTTAAGAAGCTGACAGAAAAGTGGATGAAGCAGGCATGTTACATGCTACTTACAATAGTGTGCGTGCCCTGAGATATGAACACAGGGCCTTAGGATCACACAGGTAGAATGGAGTAAACCTATATGAAGGAGGTCCGGATGGTGTCTCAAAGAAAGTAGTGTTTGGCTTGGGTTTTGAAGACTGGATGGGAGTTTGCATGGTGGAAAAGAAGTAGATTTCAGGGCCGCAGTCCAACAATCTGGTAACTATAGTACATTTTCTCTGCTGAAGATCCACACAGGGGCCAAGTGGTCAACAGAAGCTTCTGAACTTTTCTGAAAATTACCAAACACTACTCTGACCCAAAGATCCAGGCATTAATTCAGAAGCCAAGAAGAGTTTTTGCCTGTGAGCAGATCCAGGAGCTGTGCCTGGGTGTTGCTGGCTGCAGTTTATCCTGACTGCCTTTCTAGACTGCGGACTCATTGCATGAGAAGGGGGCAACTGCATTTCTCTTGTGCTGGTTCTGCCTCCCCTTTCTAATTGATAACAACCCCTAGATGCTACAGAAAAATATTCAGTATCCATCTTCACGATTATCTGGAAGATCAGAAAATTCCCTTACTTCCCACTGCCACCATTCCTGACTTATTTGTGTTCATGGATATCCACCGCTCTTTTAAAATTCAAACACATGGTCCCTGGAAGGAAAAAGAATATTGGAAAAGGGAGATGTGGAACCAAAGAAAGAACAGCCATTGGCCCTCGATGTTTGAAAGTGCCCAAGCCAATCCATTTACTCTCCTCCCTGTCATGCTACAGATGAGGGAATTGGCGGTTGGGGTGGTAACAGGGCAGGGACAGGGAGGGGAGAGAACTGAGATTTTAAAAGGAAGGGGAGAAGGTGTGTGCAGGAGAAGGACCTGAGAGGTGGAGAAACTGATCAAGGAGAAACTGATCAAGTTTCAATTTTCTACCAGTCTTGTCTGGATGAGTCCCGTCTGGTGGTTGCATTTTGATTCACTTGTTTCAAGAAGCCTTTTTAATTCTTGGTGCCTTTGGGCCCCTTAGAGCACCGTCAATGCTCCCTGGATCCTTCCTTAAAAGTTCAGGCCCATGGACACCAGAAAATAAAAATCCACCTTCCACCCAAGTAGCCAAGTAAGTCATCCCTGTCTTCTTCTGGCCCAGATATTACAGTTCACCACAGGACTGTCTTCAAAACCAGCTCTAAAGGGTATGAATGAGGACAGATTGGGAAGCAAGAATCTTAAAGATAATCTGTAGTCATTTAACTTTCTTTTTTCTTGTGTTTTAGAAAATAAAGCTTACTATCGGCAGGATCCCAAATTCAGAGAAATTCCATGCTGCATCCTGTACGTGTTCCTTAAAATGCCAAAGTGCTGCACCTTCTCAACTGGATAAGCCTGGAGTGGCGAGGGCACCAAAGAGGAGTCCCGCCATTAAAAAGAACCAGCAGAAAGGAGCCGGGGAGTAACACACCCCAGAGTGGCAGAACAGGATGGAGCCGGGACTGTCTGACTCCACCACGCACTGCTGCCTGTAATAGGAGATGGTCTGCACGCCCCTCTGAATTTCTGCATCTGCATCTTAACCATGGGGGTGACTACCCCTCTCTGGCTATTGCATCAGAGATGTTGAGAGGGTCACATGGATGACTGGAGAACCCAAGTGCAATGGAAGCCCTTATTATCTCAGCTATTGTCCCAGACACCACAGACACAGATTGGATCAGTCCTTCATGTAATACATCCTGCGTTCTGTGAGGATGTGGTCCACATAATTCCTTCTTTGTTAAGGGATATACAGTTCCCAAGGCAAGATTCCCAAGAGAGATGTGATACCTGATCAGACTTCCCAAACACCTGCCTCTCATCAACCCCACAGGCCAGAGTGCTGAGACAGAGTGGCCTTTTGGATTCAATAAGTATCTCTTGTTCTCATAAAGACTTAGCAACTATTTTAGAGTCATAGCAGTTTGGGTCATATGCAGCCAATATCAGCTTGCTCTATAAGCAATAACAGAGCTACTTAGCACTTCAAGGTTGAAAGTTCTTTCTTAATAATGGATGCATTGATTAATTGATCCTGGAAGGGCAAAGGAATAAAATCTTTTTTTTTTTTTTTTTTTTTTTTTTTTTTTTGAGATGGAGTCTCACTCTGTCACCCAGGCTAGAGTGCAGTGGCAAGATCTCAGCTTACTGCAACCTCTGCCGTTCAAGCGATTCTCCTGCCTCAGCCTCCTGAGTAGCTGGGATTACAGGTGCCTGTCACCATGCCTGCATAACTTTTGTAGTTTTAGTAGAGATGGGATTTCACCATCTTGGCCAGGCTGGTCTTGAACTCCTGATCTCATTATCCACCTGCCTCGGCCTCCCAAAGAGCTGGGATTGCAGGAGTGAGCCATCCCACCCAGCCCGGCCAATAAAATTCTTTCTTACAAATAGGAAAACAAAGGCAGAGAGCTAAATCACTAATCAAATCAGGGAGTGATAGAGCAAAAGCAGGCTTCAGAAAGCATATTTTACCATGCTGTTGTTTCATGTGGAAGAAACCAAGGCCTGGAGTGATGAAAGGGGTACCTTCTTTGTTTCTCCAAGTTTCATAACCGTTCAGTTGCAGAACCAAGAATCTAAAACCAGCTCTGGGAAACAAATGTCCTGATGCCAGCCTTGTATTTGGACTCGGATTTGAAAATACCTTCAGCACTTAGAAGAGACATTCAAATACATTTCATTTCTGTTACCCAGATTGTTTGGAAAGTATTAAAATTTTTTTCATTTACATGTTGATATGGTTTGGATCGGCATCCTTTCCAAATCCATGTTGAGTTGTAGGCCCCAGGGTTGGAGGAGGGGCCGGGTGGGAGGTGGTTGAATCATGGGATTGTGGGGGTGGATTTCTCATGAATGATTTAGCATCATCCCCTTGGTGCTATTCTCATGACAGTGAGTAAGTTCTCGTGAGATCTGGCTGTTTAAAAGTGTGCAGCACCTCCTCCCTCACTCTCTTCCTTCTGCTCCTGCCATGTAAGACACCTGCTCCTTCTGCCATAAGTAAAAGCTTCCTGAGGCCTCCCAAGAAGCAGATGATGCCATGCTTCCTGTACAGCCTGCAGAACTGTGAGCCAATTAAACCTCTTTTCTTATAAATTACTCAGTTTTGGGTATTTCTTTATTTAACGTGAGAATGAATTCATACGCATCCCGTTTTGGATCTACTGTTTCTACTTCGATAAATGTATCCTACAGAAATACACAAAGATAGACGTAAAAAAAATAGTTTACTGCAGCATTGTTTGTAATAATAAAAAATCAGGCCGGGCACTGTGGCTCACACCTGTAATCCCAGCACTTCGGGAGGCCAAAGTAGGTGGATCACCTGAGGTTGGGAGTTCGAGACCAGCCTGACCAACATGGAGAAACCCTATCTCTACTAAAAATACAAAAAATAGCTGGGCATGGTGACACATGCCTGTAATCCCAGCTACTCGGGAGGCTGAGGCAGGAGAATTGCTTGAACCAGGGAGGTGGTGGTTGTGGTGAGTCGAGATCGTGCCATCACACTCCAGCCTGGGCAATAACTCCATCTCAAAAAATAAAAATCATTTGGGGATTGCTTAAGTCTGATTTTATTTCATTGAACACTGCAGATGGTAAACGGTTCAGCACGCACAGTTATATAAAATTGTTCTTGGTATGTTAAGAATGAAAGAATCAAGTTGTACAATAAGAATAACATCATCCCACTTCTGTAAAAATAGATGTTTGGCGTTTGCGTATGTATATGTGTGTATCAGATTTCTTCAACCCTCGCTAGGTGAGAGGTCCGGGCCTCCCAGGGCTATTGCGAGGTTTCCTTATAAGCACATTGCCTGATCAGGAGGAAACACTCCACAGGTGTGTGCTGTGCCATTGTTGCTCTACGTGCTTTTTTAAAAAAATTAAAGCTTAGAATCAAATGTTTAGTAAGAATTATCTCTGAGAAATATAATCAGGGTTGACCATGGGAAGAGAGGCATTTCTGTAATGTTTGAAGTTTTTTTTTTGTTTGTTTTGTTTTTTGCAATGAGCATATGTCACTTTCATAATAAAAGAATACAACTGT
>NW_016107419.1:5876948-5899941 GCF_001604975.1 Cebus imitator
TTTTTTTTGAGACAGAGTCTTGCTCTGTCGCCCAGACTGGAGTGCAGTGGCATGATCTCAGCTCATTGCAACCTCCACCTCCCTTCAAATGACTTTCCTGCTTTAGTAGCTGGAATTACAGGCGCCCACCACCACACCTGGCTAATTTTTTTGTATTTTTAGTAGAGATAGGGTTTTGCCATGTTGGCAAAATTGTGGGCCTTCTCCTTTCAAAACTGCCTGGGTGTGTCCTCCACGTTCTGCTGCCTCTCGGAGGACTCACCTGTCTCTCCACGGGACCCCAGGGACAGTGCTCCCCAATGAATGTTCCCTGTTCCACCTGCAGTCAGATCCTCTTCAGGGAAGGTGGCTGTTAGAATGCAGATTCCAGGGCCCCACCCCAGATCTACAGAATCAGAATCTGTAGATCCAGGGTTCAAGCTGGTCTTGAACTCCTGACCTCAAACGATCTGCCAGCCTTGGCCTCCCAAAGTGCTAGGATTACAGGCCAGCCACCATGCCTGGCCATATGCACATATTTTTTAAACCTTCAGAAGTAAGAAGCCAAGCCACTGCAAAGAAAGAAATAAAAAAAACCTCTAGATAAAACCACATGGCAACCAACAGCGTGGGTGGATACACTGCTTTGATACCCAAAGATCCTTCCCTGGGTCTGCTCAGAGGCTACACTACAACGCCAAGATAAGCTAAACAGAGGTGGGTGCACAAACCTTACCCACCCGTCTATCCACCCCCTCAATGAGGTAAAGAGCAGGGGGAGGCCTCAGGGGTTGAATCACCGACACGGCTCAAGGAAGCACTGGGCTCAGAACACAGAACTCCTGGCTCCCAATCACACGCACTTCCCAGCCCACCACGGGGAGACCAGCCAGCCTGTTCTTGGCCCTCTCTGAATCTCAAAACTTTTCTCCTCCCACAGCAGGGCCAGCTGGGGTCCTTGTTATGAGGATCCTGCCCTGGGGGCTTCTCTCACATAAGGGGTTTATTCCCAAGGGAAATCTCAGGGCAGATGCCAAGCTTCCCCCAACTGAAAGATTCTGATTCTGTAGATCCAGGGTGGGGCCCTGGAATCTGCATTCTAACAGCCACCTTCCCGGAAGAGGAACTGACTGCAGGTGGAACAGGGAACATACACTGGGGAGCATCGTCCCTGGGGTCCCGTGGAGAGGCGTGTGAGTCCTCTGAGAAGCAGCAGAACGTGGAGGACACATCCAGGCATTTTTGAAAGGAGAAGGCCCACAGTTTCTAATAGTTCTGAAAGAGGTAAAAGATTATCACCACCTCCCCCACTCCAAAAAGGCCTGATTCCCGAAGGGAGAAGCCTGGCTTTCACTCCTTGTTATCTGCTACTTGGGGACAGACACAGCCAGTGCCTGGAGGAGCCGGGCACTGCGACATGCCGTTGTGCCGCTGAGGTGAAGAGAGGAGCCCACAGCTTAGCTTCAGCAAAGCCACTTCTGCTTGCTGCTTCTCAGGGCCAGGTTTCACTCCTCTGTGCCTTCCCTTTCCTAGGGCTGGGGTCCACATGTCCCCAGGGGTCCACTGAGGCTCTTTCTTCTAACAATGGGAGTGGCCCCAACAGAAGCTCATGACCAAACTGGCCCCAAAGCCCAGTCATCAAGCCATTTGTCTCAGACCTGAGCTTTTAGGGCCCTCTTCTGCTGCATGGCTAAGAAAAGGAAGGTATAGGACAGGCCGCTGGGAGATGCGGACGGTTCCCAGGCCAGGGCTAGAAAAACACTTGTGCCTCATAGATGTGTAATTCTGCCAGGGCTAGGAGGATGGGATAGACTCTCCTGACAGGCTGCCCACAGCCATGTCCACACCCACCCTCAGTGCCTTTTGCCACTTGTGATCTTTTCGCTTCCAGAGCTGACTTTGGTATTTGTCCCAAACCAGTTGTAGGTGGTGAATGTGGGACTGGGGACTGCAGACTGATCGGCCCAGCTGTCCTGCCAGGGATGGCTCTGTCTGGCAGACTTCTAGAGGAAAGGAGGTCATGAGAATGGACTGGAGCAATTCTTGGCCATCACATCCGTGGCTCAAATCTGGTGCAGCCGTTCAGTCTTTCTGGGGAAGAAACCAGAGCCTACACACGTGGAGATATTGGCCTGGGCCTCCCCAGCTCCATGCCATGCCTCCACCTCCCAGGCCAACACCTTTCCTGCACTCGCACTTCTCAGCAGGGCATTTGGAGGCACCATCTCTCCAGCCTACTGTCCCTTCCAAATGGTCACCTTATGCCTCCAGAGCAGGCCACAGAGGGAGTCTATATGTTTCCACTTTGTTCTCTTGGCTGAGGATGCAAACCCTTCAGAGTGAAGTCCTAAAAATAGCTGGTATGGTATGGAATGAATGCACGGGGCCAAATACATGCATCCTTACTTGAAGCTGTCAACATGTGAGTGTAGACTCCAGGAAGGCATTCTTCTCTACCTAGAGAATGAAGCATGGTACATTCAATATATGTACCTCAGTGTGTGTGCATATGTTGAGGAGGAGTGGAGAGGACAGGTGGAGAATCACAGTAATTCTTTAATAAGCTAAGATGATGGTGCACCACGATCCCCCCACCTCTATCCCAATTCTCTCCAGAGCTTGTGCCAAGTGACTCTCCCTAGAGATGATAAGAGGAATTTAAAGTATCATAAACAGGCCCGAAGGGAGAGAATGTTCAGATTCAGCTGGATTAGCTCAGAGTTCTTCAGTGAAGTTGAACTTTGTGGACATGCAAGATATGTGTTTTATTGAAAAAGCTCTTTAAAATGTCTGAGTTAATGAAATCTTTGCCTAATGATTAAGAACCTGGTAGGATTTGGTGGCCATTCTCCAAATCAACTCTGGCTAGACGGTTCTAGAAAACTAAGGGGGGCTTAAGGGACGCTTGCAGTCACAGCACTGGACTCTGGAGCTGTGCTGCCCAATACAATAGCTGCTAGATTCATGTGGCCATTTAACAGCAACTAATGCAAATTAAATAAAATTTAAAATTCAGTTTCTCAGTTGCATTAGCCACATTTGAAGTATTCAATAACCCTATGTGACAAGTTGATACTGTATTAGATGGCACAAATGTGAAATATTTTCATCACAGAATGTTCCAGAGGCCAGCACTGATCCAGAGTATTAAGCCCCCAAGAGGAGAATAATTCACATATTTCTTATTCACCCCCATATTCCTAGCATATAAACAAAGGGCATGGCTCATAACAAGTGCTCAATAAGTATATGTCAAAAAAAGGAATGTTGTGTTAAATACTAATTCATGAATAATGTTAATGAATTAGCATTTATTAATTGCATTTGACCCCCATAACTGGCTAATTTTTTGTGTTTTTGTTTTTGTTTTTAAGAGATGAGGTCTCACTATGTTGCAGGCTGGTCTCGATCTCCTAAGCTCAAGTGATTCACCTGCCTCAGCCTCCCAAAGTGTTGGGATTACAGGCATGAATCACCATACTAGGCCCTTTTAATATAAGCTCTTTTGTCAACAGTTAAGAGGTTCCTATGCAGTTGTTAATAGGCTTGGTGCTGTTATGGGGACATAAAAGAAATAGAAGATCTAAAACTCTCTTAAAAATAGCTTACTACATGGTGAGGAAGAGAAAAATTGAGCATACCATGATATTTTGTTTATCTAATATCATTTGAGATGATGCTATTCTATAAGTTTAATTTCTAGCTTATATTAATCAGAATCTTTCTAAAATTGGTTAACACTTTTGCATTCTTATACTCCTCCCACTCAGGGATATGATTTTGGGCATTCGAAGTACCTACCACATTCGAAATAGCTCGTAAGGAGTACTGGGCTGTGGGGGACCATTTTCCCCTATGCCAATTGATCCTGGACTGCTTTTTTTATGCTGTGGGATGCAAAAGCAAAGGATGCAGCTTGTTCTAACTGCACACACACTAGGAGTCAATAGGCTTTGAGTGTGGGTTTAAGAGGTTTTGTGAGTAAAGGATGCTGGTTCTCAATACAGGGGTTCTGTGACACTGATTTGGAGTTCTCAGTTGCCTTGGTGCTACTGGTGGTAGTGGTGGTGGAGGTATTGCCATTTGCTTGCCTCTTGGCTCCCAAGTGTGTTCTGGGTAGGTGAGATCACCAGAAAAACAATTAGAGACAGAGTAAATTACTCTCCAAGAAAAATCAGAGGACAATTAACTATCAAACAGCTGAGTTCAGAAAGGAAGGAAATCATGATGGAACAAAATGGCAGCCATGACTAACATGCAGTGAGTACCTTCTATCTGCCAAGAAATATTCAAACACTCTACTGACTCCTAAAACAGCCCTGTGAGACCAGTACTCTTACTGTTCCCGGGTTGCAGATGGGGAGACAAAGCACAGAGGAGATGAATCACTTGCTCAAGCCTATGGCTAGTACCAGACAGAGCCAGAATTCAAACCAGAGAGACTGGCTTTGGAGACGGCAGCCCTCCTGGAAGAGGAGGTGAAACCGAGCTCTGAAAGAGGAGAATCCAACAAGGGATGGCAGTGCAGACAGAATCAGACATGGAGCTCACTTTCCAAAAGTAAAAACAAGAAACATGTTGGAATGACTCATACAATGACTCAGCTTTTTTAAACATCTCTCATTTCAGTAACATGCAATCATATCCAGGCCTTTCGCCCAGAAGAACCACAGGAGTGGTTCCTTTTGTGGTTCCAGGAGCCATGGGAATTCTGTGGCAGCTCCTGTTATGACTAGTCATCATGTTTCACACCCCTTCTTTGAGCTGGCCACCTGGCTCCCTGTTATACTCAAGTCACGAAACTAATGCATACCTCTAGTGACAAAGGCATTAGGCTAGTCCTCTGGGCAGAAGATAAGTAATAAAGAATCCTTGACTTTGTAGACCTTGTCATCAAGTGAGGGTAATAAAAACACATACATAGATACCTACAAGGCAAATATGATTATCTTAAATCCTTTGTTAAAATAACAACTTGCTGTTACAAACACAAAAGTCTTAAGACTAATCCCATCTAGTTGGTTTAGAAAAAGGTTCAAGGGAGGGATATATTTGGGGTGGAGAGGTGCAGTGGGAGGGATTCCAGGTCTTGAATAATGAATAGGATTCACTTAATAGTCTAGAACAGGCCAAACCCCCAATGCGCAGCCACCAGAATGTAACTGGAGGGTCAAAGAAGTTTTTGAGGGTCCTGTAGAACTCCTTAATCCCTGTCAGTTGTCACTGTCAGCATTGTTCCAGCATCTTCCGGGTTCAGGGACTGTCAAAAACTGGTGATATTAACTGGAATAAAATATGTTCCCTCAGGGTGGTGATAGCCTAATTAAGGATACAGGTGTGAAAATTGTTTAGGAGTAAAAGTTTCCCTTGTAGAATGAAAATATATATCCACACATAAACATATGTATGAATATTCATAGTAGCATTATTCATAATAGCCAAAAAGTACAAATGTCCGTTAATTGAGGAATGGATAAATAAAATGTGTATTTATGGAATAAATAATATGGAATATTATTTAGTCATAAAAAAGAGGCTGGGCATGGTGGCTCCTGCCTATAATCCCAGTATTTTGGGAGACCAAGGCGGGTGAATCTCCTGAGGTCAGGAGTTCAAGACAAGCCTCAGAAACATGGCAAAATCCTGTCTCTAAGAAAAATATTAAAAAATAGCTGGGCATGGTGGCACGCACCTGTGGTCCTAGCTCCTCAGGAGGCTGAGGTAGAAGGATCAGTTGAGCCTTGAAGGTGGAGGTTACAGTGAGCTGAGACAGTGCCATTGCATTCCAATCTGGGTGACAGAGTGAGACTCTGTCTCAAAAAAAATAAGTAAATAAAAGAATGAAGTACTGACATATGCTACAACATGGATGAACCTTGAAGACATCATGCTAAGTGAAAGAAGCCAGACATAAAAGGCCACATACTGCATGATTCTGTTTATATACAATGTCTAGCATGGACGAATCCATAAAGACAGAAAGCAGATTAGTGGTTGCTAGGGAATGTTAATTCGTTTATTTTTGGAGTGATTAAAATATTCTGAAATTGGATAGTGAGGTTGATTGTACAACTATGTGTATGTACTAAAAACTACTGAATCGTGCTCTTTAAGAAGGTAAATGTTATGATATGTAAATGTATATGGTATATATAAAAAATACAAAGGAAAACTTCCCTCTTAGACTCTAAACCAGGATAGGGATGTTACATATTAAAGCATCCTTCAACCTTGGAAATGATATTCATACAGAAGAAAAACAGGAGCCACTTTCCCGTGGACTGATTAAGCAGCCTTTTCTAAAACATTACTTCACATGAATCTCCTAAGAGTTTCCCTGCAGAAGATACAGTTGACTACCTGCTTAATGAGAATCTTTAACTCCTTTATAGGTAATAATTACTATAATCATCAAATCTTAAAATAAAATTACCCAGAAAATCAGGGGTTCCACTTGAAAATCTATTTATACTAAAGTGTAAATGACTATATGCATCTTAACAGAGCAAAAAGATGGCAGGAAAGGACAAGAGCAGGCTCAGTGCCTAGAAGGGCAGAATGTGCAGAACTAGACTTCAGAGAAAGTGAAAAGATGCCAATAAAGTACCCAAGACAAATGGCATATTTCTCAACTTATCAAAAGCTAAGTAGCTATTGATAGTGGTTAAAGTAGCTACAAATTACACTTTCTCCCCCAAAGCCTTCTTTTGGAAATTGCTAAGAAAACATGATTGCTATTTTTGCATATTTGGGACTAGTAGGATTTTGTTGTGTTCCAAAGAAAGGTAACCCCTTGTTTTATTTTGGGGGGTTTCTTGGGGAATGTGTGTGTGTGTTTGCCTTATATGCTAATCTGACCCTGATTTCTCATAGGCTGTCTTGTAATACCATCATCTTGCCAGGCAAAATCACATAAAATTTAACACTGTGGGAGAAAAGATCTTCAAAAGCCTAAATAATGACCGATAAGGCCCCTAACTAGGAGACCAGAAGCTCTAGCTGTGAGCCCAGTGGAGGAGGCATGGGCTCAAACTCAAGCAGAGGTAAATTTAAGAAGAAATTAGTCTTGAGCAAGTACAGACAGCACAAATCGGCCTAGATACTGTAAAACACCTTTTCCTTAATTAATATCTCACACTTTTCAAGTGAGTGAAGCTGCAAAAGGGTCTGCCAAGATTCCTCCAAGCTTACATAAGCCAAACTTGAGCTGCATTGTGGATTTATTAGGCAGCGCTGTGAACATTTTTAATGTAGTCTTTATTTATTGAGCTATATAAATAGACTTGATACTAGCGTCACCATCAATTTAGGAAGCATGCCTCCCTTCATATGGTCTTATGTTGGCTGTCAGGCATTTGCACGCTATTCATGATCATCAGAGTATTTTCATATCTGCAACCCTCCTTTCCCCTGCTATCCCTCCTTCCCAATTTGCTAGATTTAGAGAGTGCAGATTACCTAGATCATTAAAACAATATCAGGATTGCCTTATTAACTCTCTGTGATCTAGGAATTGAAGAGAAAAGAAGCATAAAGCATACCGCAGTGCCCTGAACAATTTTAATAAAGTATGTATTTACTTGGTAAACATTCAACCCACAGGGTCTAGCTCAAATGTCACCCTTCTCAACAGCTCCTTTTGCTTCTCATTCCTGGGCCTAATTGATTGTCTCATCTATATTTCCATATCACTTTGTATCCATTTCCTCTGTAGCATGTAAATCTATTGAGGTTATTTGTAAATGTATCTGTTATTCCACACAGATCTGTGGATTCTTTGAGGGCAAAACCACACCTTGGTCATGTTTATATTTGAGAGTCTTTAAAAATAAAAATAAAAATGAGAAAACCACAAAAGAGTCTTTAAGAGTACTCGAAATAATAACAATTGCATGTCAAATTGAATTGAAATATGAGGTAATCATCTTACAATGTAAAGCCTTCTACAAAGTGCAGCTGCAATGCTCACAGGTACACCAAGTCTCTAGTTGCTTTTGGTTATATAGATGAGTTCTTAGAGCTGTATGGTTCAGAGACTCTAGAGATACCAGAGTTCTAACATTTGTCACTAGCAAAAGCCCTCCACTTTGCCCTGAGTCAATAAACCAAGAATTTATTCAGTGCGGCTTAATACAGGTTTGGAACCACTATAAAAGGTATCTTCTTTATTCTCAACGATACAAAAGAAGTGGGCCAGTCATAGTGACTCACATCTGTAATCCCAGCACTTCAGGGTGGGTGGGTCACTTGAGGTCAAGAGTTTGAGACCAGCCTGGCCAACATGGTGAAACCCTGTGTCTACTAAAATTACAAAAATTAGCCAGGTTGGTGGTGCATGCCTGTAGTCCCAGCTACTCAGGAGGCTGAGGCAGGAGGATCACTTGTAAGTTGCGGCGATCCAAGATTGTGCCACTGCACTCCAGCCTGGGTGACAGGGCAAGACTCTGTCTCAAAACAAACAAAATAAATGAAAGTGATCTGATTTTTTGAATTTCTACTCAACAATGTGAGGTGTTGTACTGGGACTTCATGAACATTATTCCATTTAATCTTCTCAACAATTCTCCAAGGTAAGTACTGTCAACATCATTTTTCAGGTCAGAGAGGATAAATAACTGTGCCAAGGTCATGGATTTTCATCAAGGTTGGCCTCCCTCCAGGGCCCATGCACTGCTGTATAAGGCACAGTCTTTAGAGTCCTACTGATGCACCATTGAGTTTGACCTTTAGCTTGGAAAATTCACTTCACCTTTTTGGGTCACAGTTACTGCATCAGCAAAATGGAAAAATTTTGACAAATAATAATGTAATCTTTTAAGAAAACCATCAAGCCCTAAGGCCTATCTTTTTTTCTTTTTTTTTGACAGTCTTTCATTGTTGCCTGAGCTGGAGTGTGACAGTGCAATCTCACCTCACTGCAACCTCTGCCTCCCAGATTCAAATGATTCTCCTACCTCAGCCTCCCAAGTAGCTGGGATTAGAGGCACCCATCACCATCCCTAGCTGATTTTTTGTATTTTCAGTAGAGATAGGGTTTCACTATGTTGGCAAGGTTGGTCTCGAACTCCTAACCTTATGATCCACCCACCTCAGCCTCCCAAAGTGCTGGGATTACAAGTGTGAGCCACCATGCCTGGCCAGGCTTATCATTCTAGATCCATTCAAGGAAACATGACTAATTACCATGAAATAAGTATTATGAAACACAAGAGAAAATGTATTTAAGTGCCTGAACCATATAAACCATAAGTGATACAAGAATTCAGAGAAAGAGAATATGCGTACAAGCATTGTACTCAGAGAAGCCTCCTTGGAACAGATAGCGCTTAACTTGGGACTTAAAGGATGAATGACATTTGGAAAGACAAGTAGCGAGAAAAATGACTTAAAATGAACATAGTAGTGAAGAGACACTGCACATAACGATAACAAAAACTACCATCTGTTGAGTGGTTACAGCAGGAAATGAGCCAAGCCCTCTGTAATCGTTGTTTCACTTAATCCTCCCAATAATTTTGATAATGTTAGGGGTTGGATTATTCCCATTTTACAATGAGGAAACTAAGGATCAGAGAGGTCATACAGTTATTAAGTTGTAGAACTAAGATCTAACTCCACATTCTTGTCTAATCAGGAAGGATAGTACATGTTGGAGAGAGATTATATAAAAGAGTATGGAAATCCAGATGGCTTCTATAGTCACTGGGAGTATCAGTCTATGTGAACTAACTTTCCCCTCAAAATGTTAACACGTGTAACATCTCACCCAGATTCCTAAAACTTACCTTACCCTTTGATGGAACAACAAATCCCCCTCATTTGACTTGACCTTTTCTGGGTATCACTGAAGCATTTCATTTTTGCCATTGTCAATAGATGTCATGTTTTGTTTGTTTTATCTTGAAGTCAACACAAAATCAAGGTGGTTTCCAGTACCTACTTTTCTTCCCTTTTGAAAATTAGCCTTTCTTCTCCTTTTTAAAGTAAATAACTATAACTTTTTGACTTAATAACTTGTCTATTATTTCATGTTGAGAGAACAATGACAGGCTGGCTGGTCAATTAATAAGCAGCTTTATTTCCTTAATTTCATCTGACAGATGGCAGCCACATGACGTAGTTTCCAGAGACACATTTCTCAAACATTTTTCAGAGGAAGATAATTCTTTGAGGTCTTTGTTTTGCAGTCAAAATTTCTTTTAATCCCATTATGCTTAACAAAGAGTTCCAAATTTGGTTATTGTTATAATTTTAGACTCATTCTCTCATGTGCCTATTCATATTTGTCTCTTTCTTTCTCCCAGATTTCTAATCCTTTGCTCATTTCTTTGAGCCCTTAAACAAATGCAACTCTTTCTGCATGATATCATATCAGAGGATGTCTTGGGTTCTTTCATCTTGTTAGTCCTCATGTTCCAAGCAGTTCAAGAATTTAAATTTAGACCTCTTATATAGAAATGACTTGATCTAAAAAAGTCACTTCCCTCACTGTCCTTCACAAAATAAAGCAATCAAATCCTGTGACTATGTGACTTCAGGGGTCTGGAAGTGATCTGGCTTCAAAGTAAGTCAACATTGGTTATTGTCTTTTGGGTTCAGAAAGAACTACTTTTTTGATGACCACCGTGATTGAAGCATCCACACCTGCTTCTGTTCATCTATAATGGCAGTCAGTCAACTTGTCACACAGCCTCTCAGTATAAATGCTATGCAAAGGTTGGAGTCCCCAGCAGTTAGTGGGAGTTTCTGCCTCAAATGCATGGTAGGAGGGAATCACTTAAAAACTCAGGGACCATCAGGTAAAGCTGCTACTGTAAACACCCTGTTGATTTTCTTGGGATGCCAATTATTAAAGACTAAATGAATGCCTAGGAAAAACATGTGTCTTTTCAGATGGAAAATTCTGGATCCCATTGCTCTAGACATGAAGATTGCCGCTTGGAAAGGAAGCAAAGTGTATCCAAAGTTAGCAATAAAAAACACTGCAGTGACTTTGAAAACTGTGGACTGATAGGACAGGGAAAGGGTAGTAAGGAGGCAGAAAGGGCACCTACTGTACCCACTCCTTGAGTGTCCCACTGCCTCTGGTGCCCTCCTAGGAAAATTCAGCCAGGAAGTCTCCCCAGCTGTGTGACATGAGCCCTACTTAGCTGGGGTCAGCACAGGGCAAACTTAGCCAGTAAGTGTCATCCTACCTGACTCTCAAAGGGGGCCTCATATCGAAATGCTTAGTAACCACAGTATCTTAATATGACATAAATCCACTGTAAAACCACACGGGAAAGTATGCAGCTAGCACTTTTTTAGAAAATGACAGGCAGGTGAAGAGGAATTGTGCGGCATTTCCCATATGTTAACTGATTTTCATTTCAGGTCTGGAAATAAAACCAAACTTAATCATTGTGGCAGGACTGAATAACGATATGTCGATGCGTTCAGCCCTTATGGCGTTTCTTTCCCAGAATAAAATTTGCCAAGAAAAACAGAAAGCTATGCTTAAAACTTCACTCGCCTGTTCCAATGCAACTCTATATGTATTGAATATCCACTAGGCACAAGGCACCCTGAAGACATAAAGACACATTAAATATGACCCCTTTTTCTATCGCCATCTCTGACATTGTAGACTGTCAAGGTGAGCACATGGCTGCAAATACAAGGGCTGAAGATTCAGTAAAAACAAAATCAATGTCAAAACCAAATTCACTTCCTTACTCCCAAACTGATGATACTTGATAGTAGGAAGAAGCTCTAAGTACTAAGTGCTCTTTAGCTTCGGTAAGTTGTCCACATTTTTAGTTTTGTCTACTTGCTAGCCAATTTGTATCTGCTTAAGAAAAGCCATTCACTCAACAAATATTTCTAGCACCAATTGCACTCCAAGTACTATTCAAGGCACCAGAACTGTAACAACAGACAAAAGAAGCAAAAATTGCTGATCTTATGGAGCTTACATTTTGGTAACATCATCAATTTCAGCATAAAAATTCCGATAACAGTTCTGTTTTCCACACAAAGTTGTTAGAGACTATACATTTCCTGCCAATTATTTTAGGATCTTTTTATTGACTGACATCTGAATTGAATTAATAGTGAGGTTGGGTGCAGTGGCTCACACCTATAATCCCAGCAGTTTGGGAGGCTGAGGCAGACGGATAACTTGAGCTCAGGAATTCGAGACCAACCTTGCCAACATCACAAAACACCATCTCTACCAAAAATGCAAAAATTAGCCAGGTGCAGTGGCATGCGCCTGTAGTTGCAGCTACTCTGGAGGCTGAGGCAGGAGAATTGCTTGAGCCTGGGAGGTGGAAGTTGCAATGAGCCAAGATTATGCCATTGCACTCCAGCATGACCAATGAGAGGGAAACCCTGTCTCAAAAAAGAAGAAAGAAAGAAAAGGAAGAAGAGGGGAGGGGAGGGAAGAGGAGGGAGGAAGGGAGGAATGGGAAAGGGAAGGTAAGGGAAGAGAAGGGAGGGAGGGAATGGAGAGAAAGAAGGAAAGAAGGAAGGAAAAAGGGAGGGAGGGAGGAAAGGAAGAAAGGGAAGGGAAGGAAAAGGAGGAAGGGAAGGAAAAGAAGAAAGAAAGGAAGGGAGGAGGGAAGAAAGGGAAGAAGGAAGGAAGGAAGGAAGGAAGGAAGGAAGGAAGGAAGGAAGGAAGGAAGATTAATAGTGTACTTATGCTAAAATTAAGTATAATTATGCTATGGACTAAATACACATATTTTAAATTAATCATCAAAAAATTTTAAATAGATTTAACACACTGATAACATCAAAACCCCTTTGTGAATTTGCTGTTATTCCTAAAATCTTGGGTCTTGCTAGATTGGGTTTCTGCTGCCAGCATAACCTTGGCTTTCTCTTTCTTTGTCTGACAAATGTAATCTCTTGAATAACTTGTCTTTGTCCTGAGAAATAGCAGTCCCAAATGAGTACCCTTGTAAAGACTCCAAATATTTTTTTGCTTCATAAGTTTGTTACATTTCTGCAAGGCGGTTGGAATGGATCAGACATTTCCTAGTGACATCTTTTGGAATAAAGAGCTCTCAAATTTAACATTTAAATGAAAAGGTGCACAGTTTGAAAAAGGCAAGAAATTGGTTTAAAATCTGAAGAGGTTCACATTTATCAGGAGAACTAAAATGAGAGTATTATCACCAATCAGTTCAACGGTGGGGTTCCTAAGCAATGGGATATTGGTGACCACCAAAATATCTGAATTTAGTCCCTCCCTCCCGATTTACTCACTGTACAACCTTCAATATTTTGTAAGTTCTCTATGTCCCACCTTGATTTTAAACCTGTCTGCCCTCCAAATAATAAACCTTCCCTTCCAAACAATTTGACGATGTTTAAATCCAGTAGACTGGATTTCCCTGCAATCCTGTTTAGTTTTAAATAGTTTAAATACGTATGACAATTCGTTTTAGTGATAACATTTTGGTTGAGATTGACACTGATCTCGGGAATTTAGAACTAGCTATTTACATTTCAGTATCAAAGGGCACTGAAATGATGTCCTTCCATGCACAAAATAATTTTAACAGAACTTTAAAAACATCACATTACCTCCCTAGATTGTTTTGAATGATCAGAATAGGAATTTTTTTTTTTAGACAGAGTCTCACTTTTTCTCTCAGGCTGGAGTTCAGTGGCACGCTCTCAGCTCACTGCAACCTGTGCCCTCAGGGTTCTAGTGATTCTTCTGCCTCAGCCTCCTGAGCAGCTGGGGTTACAGGCACCTGCCACCATACCCAGCTAATTTTTTTGTATTTTTAGTAGAGACGGAGTTTCGCCATGTTGACCAGGTTGGTCTCAAACTCCTGACCTCAGGTGATCCACCCACCTCGGTCCCCCAAAGTGCTAGGATTACTGGTGTGAGCTGCCATAGCCCACCCAGAATAGGAATCTTAATCTAATCAAGTATGGCTAAGAATACTCACCAAAAACATAGCCATTGTTCTAAATGTCAAATTTTAATATTGAGAAATTCACCAGGACAGTAATTTAATAATCTAGATAAAATAAAGGTGAGAGATTGAGCTAGTGGGGTCTTCAAATTATTACAACATCACATCTCTCTAGTTTTGTTTTGTTTTGTTTTGTTTTTATTTTTGTTTTTGTTGTTCTGAGACAGAGTCTCACTCTGTCACCCAGGCTGGAGTGCAGTGGCATGATCTTAGCTCACTGCAACCTCCTACTCCTGAGTTCAGGCGGTTCTTCTGCCTCAGCCTCCCGAGTAGCTGGGACTACAAGTGCACGCCACCAAGAGACGGGGTTTCACCATGCTGGCCAGGCTAGTCTCAAACTCCTGACCTCGTGATCCACCCATCTCGGCCTCCCAAAGTGCTGGGATTACAGCCGTGAGCCACTGCGCCCTGCTATCTCTCTAGTTTTCTAACTCATTTGTTCAGCCATGAAAATAATTCCACAATATTTTTAGAACTTAAATCAAGTCGAAATCAGGCAATAAGACTGAAAACAACTGAATTTACTCTGCCTTTCTTTCACATTGCCTTAATTTTTGTAAAAGTAGTATTTATTGGAAATCTTTTAAGTTCAGTGAAAATTTCAGATCCATCTTGTTCAAGAATCACATATGTTCCATTATTATATCTTTTCCAAAGCAGTTGCCATTGGGGCTAACAGTGACAAGTCTCTCTCATCAGACTGAAAAATCACTCCTTAACAAGACTGTGAATTTTGTGCGACTTTCCTAAAAGTTTTAAAGCTCAACGTCTAAAAGCCAAAAGTTACTAAGCGGAGTTTTTGTTATTGTTGTTTGGTGGGTTGGTTGGTTCTGATTTTGGTTCTATTTTTCCAGAAAGCTCATATAGTTAAGGAGAAAATGCCACAGCTTCAGTGACATCTAATTCCAGATGGCTTAATATGTCAGAGGTACAAGCGATGATTAAAAAAAACTGGCATTCTCTTCTGACAACATAGAAAGCATCCCAACAATTATGAGAATCTATTAGAATAAGCACACCACATTTTCATTTGGGCTGCTTGAGATTGGGGTTAGCTAGGTCTGGGGATGCTTCCTCACCCTCAGACCTATAGAATATCTCCTGGAAAAACAGGATTGATGCTTGCTTATTTTATTAGATAGGCTTAGATCATTTGTTAAATTCACTTCTAAGAAAATCAAACCCTTATTCCCATTCATTTGTAATATACAAAAATACATCAAGCTTACACTATTTTCTTCTGCAAATTTTGTTTTCCTCCTGATTAGACAGAAATTCAATCTCAAATAAATTGCCTTTTCAATCTACCTGCTTACAAAATAATCAAACTTCTGATTTCTTAGTCTAACATCGAACTCATGTAGAAAAGGGCCACAGCATTTACAGGAACGTTAATCTAAAATGCAAGCCTACTTTTTTTCTGAATTATATCTTTTTCATAACTCATTTTATTTTCAGTATGTGTTTACATCATAGCTTGTAATATGAAATGTAAAAAAATAATAAAGCTGATTTAAGTTGTATTCTTGTTTAGTCATGAGGAAAATCCTGAAAGACTGCAGATAAAAGAATTGATTTCAATCTTTTGAATCCATAAAAAGCATATACTGTTGAAGTGAGTTGTATTAACAGTATAGAACGAATTGGAGAACTGGTCAAGATATGACAAAATCAAATGCAGATTTTCTTGGCTACATTAACCTTCCCATTATCTGTACTAGTCAGATTTGATTGTTCAGGCCAGTGGGTCTCAACACTGGCTACCTATTCCATATTAACTCTCTGGTGAACTTTTCAGAAAATACCAGTGATATTTCCAAACTAAATGAATCTGAATCTCTAGGGGTGGGATTTGGGCATTTATACTTTGGAAAATATCCCATGCGATTCTAATATGCAGCTGAAATTGAGAATCACTTGTTTAAGTCTTCCAGAGAAACTGACCCCAAGAACAGGAATGATCATGAGGCCTATGTTCTGGAAGATGCCATTGCAGATGTACTACCAGCAGATGGCAGTAGAGGGAAATTTAAAACACAGGCCAGATTCCCAGCCCCGATTAAGAAGACTGGCCAGTGCGCAATGGACACCAAAAGGAATCTTTAAGTATCAAAGAATTTCTTAAAATTATTCTCCAGGGTGGGTGTGGGGTTTTCCGGCTTTTCTTGAAATTCATACTTGGGTCTGATATTTGGGAAGCTCAATGCAGGCAACCAAGGCAAGGAATATGAAAGCCTGGGAAAGTATGGGGAGGAAAAATGCCACTGAATAAAGGATTTCTTCTGTCTCGAAGACTTCTTCTTTTTTTTTTTTTTAATGGAATTTCACTCTTGTCACCCAGGCTGGAGTTCAATGGCATGATCTCAGCTCACCGTATCCTCCACCTCCTGGGTTCAACTGATTCTGTGTCAGCCTCCCAAGCAGCTGGGATTACAGATGCCTGTCACCATGCCTGCATAATTTTTGTATTTTTAGTAGAGACGGGGTTTCACCATGTTGGCCAGGCTGATCACCAACTCCTGACCTCAGGTGATCCACCCACAGCCTCCCAAAGTGCTGGGATTACAGGCGTGAGCCACCGCACATGGCCCTCTTGAGGACTTCTTTACCTCCAAAGAATACAAAGTTATTAGGATAAATATGTCTGTCTATTTATCTATTCATCTTATAGTATGCATAAAATATAGATATTTAAATAGATAAATATAGATAGATGTGGTGATATTATATATAGATATATATGGTGATGTTTATGTAGTTATATATGGTGATTTTTTGACATATGTATACATTATGGAATTTTTAAATCAAGCTAATTAAGGTTTCCATCACCTCACATACCTAGCACTTTGTAATGAGAACACTTAAAGTCTACTCTTGTAAGCAGTTTTGAAGTATACTATCTACATATTATTATTAATTATAGTCACCATGCTGTGTAATAGATTTCCAGAACTTATTCCTCCTAACTGAAGCTTTGTACTCCTGAACCAACATGTGTATCTATCCATATTTATGTCTACATTTATCTGTGTTTCAAATCATCAGCACTTTATGAAGAATCATGGAATTTTAAGTTAAAGTTAGAGGACTCTTGATGCCATGAAAACATGATCTTGAGGCCGGGCACAGGGGCTCACACCTGTAATCCCAGCACTTTGGGAGGCTGAGGTGGGTAGATCACCTGAGGTCAGGAGGTCGAGATCAGCCTGGCCAACGTGGTGAAACCCCATCTCTAATAAAAATACAAAAATTAGTTAGGTGTGGTGGCAGGTGCCCGTAATCCCAGCTACTCAGGAGGCTGAGGCAGGAGAATCTTTTTAACCTGGGAGGTGGAGGTTGCAGTGAGCCAAGATCACACCATTGCACTCCAGCCCAAGAGACAAGAGCAAAACTCCATCTCAAATTAAAAAGGAAAAAAGAAAATGTGATCTTGAGCAGGTTAATCTCCATAAATCTCAGTTTTTTCTGCTGTAAATGGGGTTTAGAAGAGAAAATAATGGAACCATTTTTAAAACATTCAAGTGCACCAGTGTTAATTATTTTCTTTAATTCAAGTTGGCTTTCAGATATACTGGAATTTCAAGGGCAATCCCTTAACAATAATTTTTTTAAGGGTCTTCCATGTGGAGAGGCCTAAACTAAGGGCTGTTATTTAATGGGAACCCTGGTATATTATCAAGTGTGGCTAGGAATACTCACTGAAAATGTAGCCATTGTTCCAAATACCTGTGCATGCCTTCACTTTTTCTTGATGTTTCAAGAACTAGCTAATAAGGAGTTAATGGTTCGATTAAAGTTACTTAAATGTGACTAATATAGGAGATTATCTTTTCAGCAACAGGAAAGAGGACTGCTCCATCTTCGAGTGCTAGCTTCTGGAGAGCAGCCGAGTTTTAAAATGTTTATATCCCCATGTCCTCCTGCCCCAAAGGCTTAATAAAGATTCTGGTTGGAATTAAATTTACAATATGGTGACTGGACATTTCATTCCAATAAAATCCCCTTGGAGTATTGTATTTCATCTACGTAAATATCTACAATTTGCAAACATCTGTCCCTATGCTAACAAATTGCAAAAGACTTGATGATATTTGGCCTCCCAAGAGCTCACAGACTTGTTTACGAACTGCATTCAGTATTATTTTCAATTGCTCTAGTCAAAATTGTGAGCCTCGGCAGTCTGCAGCCTGGGCATTCCATGACACATAGACTTATACTGATAAAACTGGACTCGTGTGGCACCTTCACTCCCCAAGTGCACTCTCTAGTTACGGAGGAGCAGGTACTAAGACTGTCTCATTCATAGCAGGCACTCAAAGCTTCTCTATAATACATGGCACACTGGGGTTGGATGGAGTATGGGAGGCCATTCAATCTGACATTCTCATCTACAGAATGAGGTTTAAAGACCCCAGGAAGCTGAAAGACTTGCCCAAGTTGACTCAGTTAGTAGCAAAATGAGAACTTGAACTTGAACCTAGGACTCCTAACTTCTAGATCTGTTGTACCAATCAGTAGGGAGCACCGAGAGACTCAAAGATGATCTGCTGGTTTTGAAGGGTGCTGTTGAAAGGAGTAAAGGGTGTAGAGTCCTTCTTCCCCTCCTGGTTTTCTGCGGGCTCCCTATGATGGAAGGACACTAGGCTATAAGTCTGAATAGAATAAACGAAAACAGAGTAGTAGCATTTGGGGAGAGATAAGGATACGGGGGGAAAGTGGGTGAATTCTTATACCTCAACCTGCTTCTAGGAGCTTTCTTAGCTTGTCCAAACCTGGTTCTGGAAAGAAAAGAACAAACTACCAAAGCTCTGAGTAAGGGCTATGAGGACGGCTGCACAGATTGGTCTGGGTTTGGCTAAGTGAGATGACTGGGGCAAGGTTTTGTAAATAATATAGCAGTAGATGAGCAAGAGGGAGATTAATGTCTGTCATTTATTTTAATCTACAAAAGGCTTGGCTTTCATTGTACTGTTGGAATTTGGAGTCAGAACAAAACTACCAAGAATGCCACAGAATTCAATCAATCTTGGCTTTTAAAATGCAGAATGGCCTCACTGTTTTGTATCTTTCTTTTTTTCTTTATCTGTCTTTCTTTCTCTCTTTCTCTTCCTTCCTTCCTTTTTTTTTTTTTTTTTTTTTTTTTTTTTTTTCCTTTTTTCTTTTTTTTTTTTTTTTTTTTTTTTTTTTTTTTTTTTTGAGTCAGGGTCTCTCTCTTTCTTGCTTGCTTTTTTTGTTTTGTGTTTTCTCTTCTCTCTTCTTCCTTTTTTTTTTTTTTTTTTTTTTTTTTAAGAAACAGGATCTTATTATGTTGCCTAGGCTGGTCTCAAACTCCTGGACTCAAGCAATTCTTCCACCTCAGCCTCCCAAAGTGTTTGAATTACAGGCATGAGCCACCACGTGTGGCCTACACTGTTATTTTCATCACAAGAAAGACACAGATTGCTATCAATGAAGTTTCCTTGCTACTTCCTCATTCCACAGTATATATAGGAAGTACATATCTCTTATTGGATTCAAATCCACACATGGTTAATCTTTCAAAGGCTGACAAAACACACAAACAGAACAGCTTTGCAAGTAGTTCTTGTCTAATGTAGTGATTTGGGCATTCTGTCACTGGGAAGTTTAAAAAGTTAAATATCAATTTCAGCTCTGTTGCTTGATTCATGACAAGAAATCTCTGAGGTAGTAAAGACAGGAAAGCATTGACATTGTAATTCACATCTCCCTAGCCCAAGACTAGAGTAGATGTGCTGGCACAATGCTTGGCAAAAAGACGGTTAGAGGAACAGCTAACCTGAGTGTGTTTCTGACTGTCTAAACTGAAGGCTGTGCTTATCCCCAGTCATGTGGCTCAGGAGCCAAAATCTAATCGTACAAAAAGCCAAATCTCCGATATGAATGGAATGACATGTAAAGTTAAAATGCAAGTTCACTCAGGCACATGGATTTAGTGCCTAAAACAAAATAAATCCAGGCCTGAAGAACTGAGAACTCAACCAGACTGGGGATGGACATGATTCTTCTTTGAATAGAAAAACTGCAAATACTAATGACCTCCCAAGCATGTGTGCTAGAATTAGTCTTACATTGCTATAAGTAATTCAGAATTGGAATCTCCAAGTTTGTACATCACGATACGTTTTCTAGAAGCAGAATGCCAAGCTACTAAGAATAAATGGCAAAAGAGCTCACTGAGTTCTGAGAGCAGCCAGAATAAAAGTAGAAAATTTCAAGGTAAGCAAGGGAACAAGGAAATCATGCTTAAATAATTATGGGATTCAGCAATCCCTGTGAGTTCTCCCTGTAGAGTTTCCTGTGAGCTCAAAGTACTGGAACTAAAAACAAATGTCAACAAAATCTAAAGCATCCTCAGAAAGGAATATGCAAACTAAACTCTGTGCACACTGCAACGTACCTAGAATCCTTGAGGCAATTTCAATTGCCGCATTCCAAGACTTACTGGAGAGGGATCAGAAGGCCTCTTAAGGGTCTGAGGGGATTGGGAGTGAGGGCTGCCACATCAGGATTCCTCAGGATAAAAGCTTGGAGAAGCCTTCAACATGACATTCTGTAATGTGGGAGCATGGCTGGGGAAGGTCAGGGCAAACGTTCCTGGTTGCTGATTGCACCTGCTCTGTGCAAAACACCTAGCATTCATGAATCTTCTCAGTTATAATGTAGTTGCTCCCTGGAGTGAGAACTAAATAGTAGTTCATTTTATAGAAGGAACTAAGGTGTAGAAAAGTTAAATAACCTTCTACTAAGGGGCTGGAATTCCAACCAAGGTTGTTTGATTCCTGAGCCACTGATGATGCTAAACTGCTTTTCTTTAGGGTTTTTATAAAATGTTCATTTCCTTTCTCCTAGGGAGTCCAAACCAGCCATTAGTAATCAGTGGCTCCTTTTTGATTTGTGCTTGGGTAATTCCCCTTGTCCCATCCTCAACAACTTCCTTCAAAAGATACCAAAGGTGTTACCCTCCCTTCTCCTTGCAATGTTCCCCGGAAAGAGAAGACACTGAGCCACTGAGCTTGGGTAGAGACACTGTAGAGCAGTAGGAATATTTTGAAAGTACAATTTGAAAGAAGTGAATGTAGGTTGAACACATTCCTCAGTGCCTAAAAAATCAAGAAATTCCTCATCCCATGAGGAGGTGCAGGTTGAAAAAAGATGCGTTTAAGAAAGCTTTACATAAGTTTTGAGTCAACAGTATGTCCCAGTGGCTTATTTGAGGACATGGGGAATGTCAGAGGGACATCTCTAATCCTTTGGAAATGTGTAGTGTTGAAATTGAAATCCCCTCCTTCCGTGTTACTACTGAAGGTCATTTTTACACTGCATGAATTTAGAGTCTAGCCTACTTGGAAAATTTTTACTTAGCTTTCTTTAGGATTCTGAGCATCAACAATTTTGGGCAGAGTATAAAAAAAAACAAACCTAGTTAACGCTTTGAAATTCTGTAACTATTTTATGACATTTTTCGTTGTTTCCATTCATTGGAGTCGTATTTTCCACTTCGTGCATTTCTCTCGATGTTTTACAGACATTTATTACCTGAATGTCTCCTTCCCAGACTGAAGTAAGTATAATCTGCATTAGCCATCAGCAGCCAGCAAGCCTCTCCTATGGCTTGGGGTCCTGGGCTAGTTGCTGGCTACCTTTTCAATTATTCCCAAAGTGTGCTCATTGCTTTAAGAATTCATTTATTTCAAAATAATACAAGGTCTACTCAATTAATTCGCAGCAACAAAGAATCAGCCAACCCTAAAACTCAAGATAACGACAAAATAGGTACTATTAAATTTTCCTTTTATTTATTTATTTATTTATTTTTTGAGATGGGATCTTGCTGTGTTGCCCAGGCTGGAGTTCAGTGGCACAATCTAGGCTCACCGTAAGCACTGCCTCCCAAGTTCAAGTGATTCTTCTGCCTCGGCCTTCCGAGTAGCTTGGATTACAGGCATGTGCCACCACACTTGGCTAATTTTTGTATTTTTAGTAGAGACAGGATTTCACCATGTTGGCCAAGCTGGTCTCGAACTCCTGGGCTCAAGTGATCTACCCATCTCGGCCTACCAAAGTGCCAGGATTATAGGTGTGAGCCACCGCACCTGGCCTTATTCTATTTTTCTTTATTGCAAATTTTGAGAAACAAGTTCACATCTTGAATGTGTGGATCAGGTTACTCCCAGAGTGCTCTAATAGCACTCTATCAGCCTTAGCATAAAACCCAACTTCCTGGCTGTATTCAGCCAGACCCTGTATACTAACATTGCTTCCAGCATCGTCACTGTCTCTTCACCCATACTGGTTTCCATTTGTACCTCGAATACTTCAAGCTCTCTCCCGCAGAAAGAGCTTGTACATGTTTGTACATGCTGCTCCCTCTTCCTTTCCAGCTTTTTCTTCCTCTGCCCTTGCCAACTAGATCTTTCTCATCTACCGCCTCTTTAGAAAAAGCAAAATGCAAAACAAAAATACATGTATGGGGTCAATAGGTGAGCACTATTTCCCAAAATTATTAGGCTTGTCATAATGGAAAACATCTTAGTTAGCAACATAAACCTTTAGCAATAAAAAGTGGAGAACTGTCTTCTTTAGGTTGTTAATCATTCATCTCAATTATTTATTTAAAACAACTTAATTTTGATAGACTTTCATTTGGCTTAAGTTTAAATAAATATGTGTATTCTACTCCTACTCATGAAAAATGAAGGCTAACAGGTTATTAAGGCATATAAAATAGGCTGGGTGCTGTAGCTCATGCCTGTAATCCCAGCACTTTGGGAAGCCAAAGCAGGAAAATCACTTGAGTTCAGAAGTTTGAGGCAAGCCTAGGCAACATAGCAAGATCCCCATCTCTACAAAAAATTGCAACATTAGCTGAGCATGGTGGTGCATGCCTGTACTTCCAGATACTCAAGAGGCTGAAGCAGGAAGATGTCTTGAGCCCATGAGTTGGGGGCTGCAGTGAGCCCTCACTGTACCACTGAACTTTGCCTAGGTGACAGAGCAAGACCTCTGACCCACACCAA
>NW_016107419.1:5899962-5957524 GCF_001604975.1 Cebus imitator
ACTGTGACACTGTCTCAAAAAAAAAAAAAAAAAAAAAAAGGAATATAAAATAGAAAGCACAGGGGATTTTGTTTGTTTCTTTTTTGTCTTGAGTTATTCTCAGGTGCCAGGTTTTCAGGTGTGTTTGGTGATGTTTTATCTTTCACCACACTGTCAGCTGGATGGTCCTCTCCCCTGACCCTTCCTTCTCTCCCCTGCGTGAGTCATTTATGATCATCTTCTGGATTCTCCTGCATATTAAGCCACAGTAGAGAAAACTCAGCAGCATGGGTTCCATGATGAGGCTAAGCCAGCCAACTGGCTGGGCACTAAATCTCAGTGTCTTTCCGCCTCATGATAATAATATTAAAAGTTGGCTGTGACTGGACAACAGTGGCTCAGGCCTGTAATCCCAGCACTTTGGGAGGCAGAGGCAGGCAGATCACCTTAGTTCAGGAATTTGATACCAGCCTGGCCGACGTGGTGAAACCCTGTCTCTACTAAAAAACCAAAACTTAGCTGGGCGTGGTGGCGCATGCCTGTTGTCTCAGCTACTCTGGTGGCCGAGGCAGGAGAATCGCTTGAACTCAAGAGGATGAGCTCCCCATGTGGTGAGATCATGCCACTGCACTCCGGCCTGGTGGCAGGTGAGACTCCGTCTCAAAAATAAATATATAAATAAAATAATAACATTACTATTAAAAGGCAGCTGCATTTCCTGGCCCCACAATATCCAAACTGTGGGTAATGAACTGCTTGCCCTCTGTGAGACTTGTAAGAGTGCTTTCAGTGAGGAGAGAAGGCAGTTCATGCCAGAATTTCACGACAACGTGATGTGCTACGATATTCCTAATAAAACCACTTCCTTGTTCGAACTTTGTTTCAGGTATATTATCTTTTTATTTATACATGTTTATATTCTTAAGCTACCAGCAGATGAGGTTCCCAAATGTTATTCTTTATTGACCCATTATGCTGGCATCTTGTATGCTGTCGGTGGCATAGCAATGCGGAAACTTTTTCCTCTTTCGGTATTTGCACATACATATTTCTTTAATATTTCAGGAGGCTTAGAGCTAAGCAACACCCACATTTCTTGCCTGATGATTCAGGTGCTAAAAAAAACTGCTAAATTTTATGTGTTTTTTTTCTTTTCTTTTTTTTTTTTTTTAGTCTTGCCGAATTAAGCAGAACTAAATTTTATCTTTTATAGGGAGAAAAACAGAGTTCTGGATCCTTTGGATTAAAGCAGTGATTTTCGAATTTTTGTTGGTATCAAGAACCATCTGGAGACCTTGCCTCTTTCAAGCATAAGCAAAAAAGCCCGGCAGATGACAAATTCCCAGGTCCCACTTCTAGAGATACTGATTTAGGCTCAGGAATTTGCCTATTTTTTTAAAAAACTAGGGCCCTAGGTAATTCTGAGAAAGACTCACAGACCATACCCTGAGAAACCCTGGAATGAAGAAGAGTGGTTTTAAGTATTCTTACCTATGCGTTGAGCTGCCATCAGGGGTAATTTCGGTCTAAGCTCAAAAAGAAACTTACCACGTAAGCCCTCCTGTGAGGGAACTAAAGATTCTGCAATGGGTGGTTTTAAATGCTTTGGGAAGAGGTGAAGGCAAATGCTTTTTTCAAAAAAGTGGCCTTTCGGCCTTCTTGTTCTTTCTGCCCTCTTCCTTTTCCTCCTTTTCTTTTGCTTTCTCTTCCTCGCCTCCTTGATCCCCCCTCTTCTTCCTCCTCTTCCATTTCCTCTTCCCTTCTTCCTCTTCTCCTCTTTTGGTTCATTTAGGCCAATGTTATTTTCTCCTATCCCTATCCAGTCTCCTTTTTCGGAGGCTGAAGTGAAGTCCGCCACATAACTATTTAAGAAGATGAGGTACGTCTCTACTCCTGCCAGAACTTAGAGGTAGGACTCAGAACTGAAGCCAAGAGACCACTCTCTCCAGAGTCCTAGCATTGGCTTGGAATAAATCAATCACCTTTCTTGTTTTTCAAGATGAATTTGATAGGCGTGATGTAAAATAGTGGAGAAATTCAGGAATGTACCATTGCTTGGATCCTAGCAAAGGAGCATTTCTCCCTGTCCCACTTCACATGCCATAACAGGAACAAACAGATGGCAGTCCGTAGAGTCCCACTAAGTTCAAACAAGTTCAAAGCCATCACACACAGGAGCTAAGGAAGAGGCTGCTGCATTCTCAGGCAGCCCCACTAGAATCCTCTAGGAACTGATTATCAGGATTAGCAACCAGAGTAACTCACAGCCTAGGAAGAGAGCAGCGCTTTTGAAGGAGCCATTGGGGAATGGGAGGGTAGCAAGACTAATTTAAGAGATTGTGGGCTGAGCGTTGTGGCTCGTGCCTGTAATCCCAGCACTTTGGGAGGCCGAGGCAGGTGGATCACTTGCGGTCAGGAGTTCAAGACCAGCCTGGCCAACATAGTGAAACCCTGCCTGTAGTAAAAAGTCAAAAAATTAGCTGAGCGTGGTGGCAGGCCCCTGTGATCCTAGCTACTAGGGAAGCTGAGGCAGGAGAATTGTTTGAACCTGGGAGGTAGAGGTTGCAGTGAGCCGAGATGGTGCCACTGCACTCCAGCATGGGTGACAACAGTGAAACTCCATCTCAAAAAACAAAACAAAACAACAACAACAACAAAAAGAGAGAGAGAGAGATTGTGAACACAGACAAAAAGGAGTTGCAAAATATGGGTGAACAATGAACAGTGGGATTTGAATCCCGGCAGTCTCTGTATTCACCTCCTGTAGTCAAAGGTGCTGTCCAGGGAGAGAAAAGAGAACTTTTAACAACCACTCTTTATTTATTTATTTATTTATTTATTTATTTTTCAAAAAGTAGAATAGTTTTGTCCTCTGTGCCCTCACTAGGAGTCAGACCCCTGGATGGCCTTGCCAGTTAGGGAATTAACACATTTTCCATCTGGGAACCTGGCTCTCCTAAGCCTAGAGAGGGAATTCAGAGTACGTGGCAGGGAATGGCATAAAAGGAGTCCCTCCTGTAAGTGGAAATGAGCAGTTCTTACTCAGGGTCACTCAGCTTCTCTCCGTTGCAACTTCCGATTCTCCCTAAAGCCACATCAAACCATCAAATGTATCCTTTCTGTTCATGTCTCTTGGGCCATCAATTTATTCGACATGCAGGGGAGGAGCAGATACTCTGGTGTGTTTATTCTCGAACAGGAATCACCAAAGAGGTTCCATAGGCTGTTGATGTCTGTTCACATATTGCACCCCTAAATCGAATCTAGAAACTGCAGTTCTGAACTATAAGCCATTGTTTGACAACTGATATGAGATATAGGTTTCACCAAGTATTTGTATCAACACATTGTTAATCAAAATGAATAATCTGTATTTATGGATGTGTCCAGTGCCTGTATGCTCACTATTCCCTGGGAGTGCTGAAGATCTCATGTGCTGTGCTCTCTCTCTTTCACTCACTACTGGGCTGCCCTGTTGCTGTCTGCTCACTGCCTCATTTTACGGTTAATACAACCATTTTACACGTTATACCACCATGAGGGATTGATTTTTTTTATTTTTTTTCTCTTTATTTTTGAGATGGAGTCTCACTCTGTTGCCCAGGCTGGAGTGCAGTGACATGATCTTGGCTCACTGCAACCTCTGCATCCCGGCTCAAGTGATCCTCCTTCCTCAGCTTCCTGAGTAGCTGTGCGCACTACCACTCCTGGCTAATTTGGGTATTTTTAGTAGAGACAGGATTTTGCCATATTGGTCAGGCTGGTCTCAAACTCCTAGCCACCACACCCAGCCAGTTCTGCTATTTATATACCAAAAAGCATTCAATAAATGAATATTAAATAAGTAAAATAAACTCATTGGCTCAAAACATTTTCTCACCTCACATATCTTAATATTATATAACATAAGCCAGAGCAATCAGGCAAGAGAAAGAAATAAAGGGTATTAAAATAGGAAAGAAGGGAGTCAAATTGTCTCTAATTGCAGACGACATGATTGTATATTTACAAGACCCCATCGTCTCAGCCAAAAATCTCCTGAAACTGATAAGCAATTTCAGCAAAGTCTCAGGATACAAAATCAATGTGCAAAAATCACAAGCATTCCTATACACCAATAATAGACTTAAAGAGGGCCAAATCAAGAATGAACTGCCATTCACAATTGCTACAAAGAGAATAAAATACCTGGGAATACATATTCAAGAAGAACTACAAACCACTGCTCAAAGAAATAAGGGAGGACACAAATAGATGGAGAAACTTTCCATGCTTATGGTTAGGAAGAATCAATATCGTGAAAATGGCCATATTGCCCAAAGTAATTTACAGATTCAACACTATCTCCATCAAGCTACCAATGACCTTCTTCACAGAACTGGAAAAAAACCACCTTAAACTTCATATGGAACCAAAAGAGAGCACGCATAGTCAAGTCAATTCTAAGCAAAAAGAACAAAGCAGGAGGCATCACACTACCAGGCTTCAAACTATACTACAAGGCTACAGTAATCAAAACAGCATGGTACTGGTACCAAAACAGAAATATAGACCAATAGAGCAGAACAGAGGCCTCAGAAGCAACACCACACATCTACAACCATCTGATCTTTGACAAACCTGACAAAAACAAGCAATGGGGAAAGGAGTCCCTGTTTAATAAATGTGTTGGGAAAACTGGCTAGCCATGTGCAGAAAGCAGAAACTGGACTCTTTCCTGACACCTTACACTAAAATTAACTCCAGATGGATTAAAGACTTAAACATAAGACCAAACACCATAAAAACTCTAGAAGAAAACCTAGGTAAAACCATTCTGGACATAGGCGTAGGCAAGGACTTCATGACCAAAACACCAAAAGCATTGGCAACGAAAGCCAAAATAGACAAATGGGACCTAATCAAACTCCACAGCTTCTGCACAGCAAAAGAAACAGTCATTAGAGTTAATTGGCAACCAACAGAATGGGAAAAAATTTTTGCAATCTACCCATCTGACAAAGGGCTAATATCCAGAATCTACAAAGAACTAAAACAGATTTACAAGAAAAAAACAAATAAGCCCATTCAAAAGTGGGCAAAGGATATGAACAGACACTTTACAAAAGAAGACATACGTGAGGCCAACAAACATATGAAAAAATACTCATCATCACTGGTCATTAGAGAAAGGCAAATCAAAACTACATTGAGATACCATCTCACGCCAGTTAGAATGGCGATCATTAAAAAATCTGGAGACAACAGATGCTGGAGAGGATGTGGAGAAATAGGAACACTTTTACATTGTTGATGGGAGTATAAACTAGTTCAACCATTGTGGAAGACAGTGTGGTGATTCCTCAAGGACCTAGCAATAGAAATTCCATTTGACCCAGCAATCCCATTACTGAGTATATATCCAAAGGATTATAAATCATTCTACTATAAGGACACATGCACACGAATGTTCATTGCAGCACTGTTTTACAATAGCAAAGACCTGGAACCAACCCAAATGCCCATCAATGAAAGACTGGACAGGGAAAATGTGGCACATATACACCATGGAATACTATGCACCCATAAAAAACGATGAGTTTGTGTCCTTTGTAGGGACATGGATGAACCTGGAAACCATCATTCTCAGCAAACTGACACAAGAACACAAAATCAAACACCACATGTTCTCATTCATAGGTGGATGTTGAACAATGAGAACACATGGACACAGGGAGGGGAGCATCACACACTGGGGTCTTTCAGGGGGAAATAGGGGAGGGACAGTGGGGGGTGGGGAGTTGGAGAGATAGCATGGGGAGAAATGCCAGATATAGGTGATGGGGAAGAAGGCAGCAAATCACACTGCCATGTGTGTACCTATGCAACAATCTTGCATGTTCTTCGCATGTACCCCAAAACCTAAAATGCAATAACAAAAAATATTATAGAACATATCTCTTGTGATAATTACCTTGAAAAATATGATCATGTCCAAGCCCTGGGAAACCATGCAATACTCTGAAAAAATAAATAGCAACAAAGCTAACAGACTCATAGAATCTTTGAGGCAGGACCTAAGATCAAGTAGTTCTCATTCTAGTGGAGGAAACAGATGCAAGACAGTGAACTAAGCTCACAATGTCACAAAATTAGTGGCAGAACCAGGCCTACCTAAATTATAGTCTCTGAACACTAAGTCAAGAACTTTCATTACTACACTGGCTGACTAAGCAATATCTGTTTTCAAATAATCCTAAATAATTAGAAGTTGTGTGATCATATCATGGCCAGGGAGCGGGGCCAAGATGGCCGACTAGAAGCAGCGGTATTTTCAGGCTCCCATCAGAAAAAAAAAACATAATAAGCATGTGATTCCTTCACCGGCAACCAAGGTATCCAGGTTCTGTCATCAAAATTGACTAGAAGGCTGATGTGACCCATGGAGAGAAGGAAGAGCAGTGTGGTGCAGCAGCCCACCTGAGAGCCACACAGGGAGGGGAACATCAGAGCAAAAATCCTCAATAAAATACTGGCAAATTGAATCCAGCAGCACATCAAAAAGCTTGTCCACCACAATCAAGTCGGCTTCATCCCTGGGATGCAAGGCTGGTTCAACATACACAAATCAATCAACATAATCCATCACATGAATAGAACCAAAGACAAAAACTACATGATTATCTCAATAGATGCAGAAAAGGCCTTTCATAAAATTCAACATCCTTCATGTTAAAAACTTCCCAATGAACTAGGTATTGATGGAACATATCTCAAAATAATAAGAGCTGTTTATGACAGCCAATATCATATTGAATGGGCAAAAGCTGGAAGCATTTTCTTTGAAAATCGGTACAAGACAAAGATATCCTCTCTCACCATTCCCATTCAACATAGTATTGGAAGTTCTGGTTAGGATAATCAGGCAAGAGAAAAAAATAAAGGTATTTGAATAGGAAGAGAGGAAGTCAAGTTGTCTTTGCCTTGCAGATGACACGACCTTATGTTTAGTAAACTCCATCATCTCAGCCCAAAAATTTCTTGAACTGATAAGCAACTTCAGCAAAGTCTCAGGATACAAAATCAATGTGCAAAAATCACAAGCATTTCTATAGACCAATAATAGACAAACAGGCAAATCCTGAATAAACTCCCATTCACAATCACTGCAACAAGAATAAAATACCTAGGATTACAGCTAACAAGGGACATGAAGGACCTCTTCAAGGAGAACTACAAACCACTGCTCAAGGAAGTAAGAGAGGATACAAACAAATGGAAACATATTCCATCCTTACGGATAGGAAGAATCAATATTGTGAAAATGGCCATACTGTCCAAAGTATTTTATAGATTCAATACTGTTCCCATCAAATTACCATTGAGATTCTTCACAAATTAGAAAAACCTACTTTAAATTTCATATGGAATCAAAGAAGACCTCATATAGCCAAGACAGTCCTAAGCAAAAAGAAGAAAGCTGGAAGCATTACACTACCTGACTTCAAACTACACGACAAGGCTACAGTAACCAAAACAGCATGGTACTTGTACCAAAACAGATATGTAGACCAATGGAGAAGAACAGAGACCTCAGAAATAACACCATAAATCTACAAACCATCTAATCTTCAACAAACCTGACAAAAACAAGCAACGGGGAAAGGATCTTTTATTCAGTAAATGGTGCTGGGAAACCTGGCTAGCCATATGCAGAAAACTGAAACTGGACCCCTACATTCCACCTTATGCAAAAATTAACTCAAGATGGATTAAAGACTTAAATGTAAAACCCAAAACCATAAAACCCCTAGAAGAAAGCCTAGGCAATACCATTCAGGACACAGGCCTGGGCAAAGACTTCATGACAAAAATGCTGAAAGCAATTGCCACAAAAGCCAGAATTGACTAATGGGATCTAATTAAACTAAAGAGTTTCTGCACAGCAAAAGAAACTATCATCAGAGTGAACAGGCTACCTACAGAACAGGAGAAATTTTTGCAATCTACCCATCTGACAAAGGTCAAATATCCAGAATTTACAAGGAACTTAAACACATTTACAAGAAAAAAAATAAACCACACCATCAAAAAGTGGGCAAAAGATCTGAACAGACACTTCAGAAAAGAATAAATTTACGTGGCCACAAACATGAAAAAAAGTTCACTGTCACTGATCATCAGAGAAATGCAAATCAAAACTACAATGAGATGCCATCTCGCACCAGTCAGAATAGCAATTATTAAAAAGTCAGAAAACAATATATGCTGGTGAGGCTGTGGAGAAATAGAAACACTTTTACACTGTTGGTGGAAATGTAAATTAGTTCAACCATTGTGGAAGACAGTGTGGCAATTCCTCAAGGATCTAGAACCAGAAATACCATTTGACCCAGCAATCCCATTACTGGGTATATACCCAAAGGAATATAAATCATTCTATTATAAAGACACATGCACACATATGTTTATTGCACCAGTATTTATAATAGCAAAGACATGGAACAAACCAAATGCCTATCAATGATAGACTAGATAAAGTGGTACATATACATCATGGACTATGATGCAGCCATAAAAAGAAATGAGATCATGTCCTTTGCAGGAATATGGATGAAGCTGGAAGCCATCAATCTCAGCAAACTAACACAGGAAGAGAAAATCAAACACCACATGTTCTCACTCATAAGTGGATGCTGAACATTGAGAACACATGGACACAGAGAGGGGAACAACACATTCCAGGGCCTGTAGGGAGAGTGGGGATTGAGGGGAGGGAATTAGAGGACAGGTCAATAGGTGCAGCAAACCACCATGGCACATGTATACCTATGTAACAAACCTGCAGATTCTGCACATGTATCCCATTTTTTTTTAGAAGAAATAAAAAATAAAAATAATAAAAAATTTTTTTAAATCATACCAATGGCCTTTTTGCAGAGCTAACCCCTGACCCTCTGATCATGAAATGGTGCTAACATCCTGGTAGGATTTGAATTTTGTATCTCCTTAAAACTGCATGTTGAAGCATAATCCTCAATGCAATAGTGTCAAGAGTTGGGTCTTTAGGAGGTGATTAGGTCATGGGAGCTCCTTCCTAGCCAGTGGGATTAAGGCCCTAGGAAAGGGGCTTCACACAGGATTTGACATTTTTTTGCCCTTCTATCCCTTCCACCATTTGAGGACTCAGACTTCAAAGTGCCATTGCGGACACAAAGACAGGAACCTCATCAGATTCCAAACCTGCTGCCACCTTGATCCTGGACTTTCCAGCCTCCAGAACTGGAATTTCTATTTTTTATAAATGCCTATTATTTCTATAAATTTCTATTATTTATAAATTACCCAGTTTCAGGTATTCTGTTATAGCAGCACAAACAGGCCAAAGATACGTCCCTGGCTCATTATGCTAATTTCACATGTTTAATCAGAGCCACAAAATTTTCCTCCTCTTTTGGTTGGTGGCCTTTTCAACCAAAAGTGTTTAGTCATTTAAAGAACCAGGCAGGGCACGGGGGGTGCTTTATCCACTCGTGCTCATCTTTAAAAGGTCCTCAGGACCCGCCATCCACCGCTTTGTCTGCCCCTGTCTGGGTGTCAATGGCAGAGACCACCATGTCCCTGAGCAAAGCTGTCATGGCTTTATCTCCTGGGCTTTCCAAGGGTAGGGGTCTAACCTCACCTCTTCCTCTCCCCCAAACCTCCTGATGGTAATCGTCTGCCTGAACCTTCTCATTTATCACAGACTAACTGAACAGCTACTAGGTGCAAGGTACAGAGCTGGGGCCTGTGTCTGCTATGGGTATCTACAGTACATACGGGGTACTCACCACCCAGGTGGTATCAATAAAGCGTTTTTAAACAGATGTTTTATATGACAAAACAAGTAGTATACAATTTAAAACATTTTGTTTGAACATAGTATACTCCATCACAAAACAATCATGCTCTTAATATTCCTATGCAATTTGCCTAGGAATATTAACAAAGAATTTATTGCTTCCAAGAGTTATTTACAAAAAGGCTGGGCACAGTGATTCACGCCTATAATCCCAGGACTTTGGAAGGGCAGGTCACCTGAGGCCAGAAGTTTGAGACCAGCCTGGCCAATATGGCGAAACCCTGTCTCTACTGAAAATACAAAAATTAGCCGGGCATGGTGGTGTGCTCCTGTAATCCCAGCTACTTGAGAGGCTGAGGCAGGAGAATCACTTGAACCTGGGAGGCAGAGGTTGCAGTGAGCTGAGATCACACTATTGACTCCAGTGTGGGCAACAGAATGAGAGACTGTCTTAAAAAAAAAAAAGAGTTATTTCCAAAGAAAAAATCATGAAACAGAAGAGGGAAAGATGACAGAAAGAATTCATGCTGTGAAGCAAGAAACAGGGCTGGTTAATTGTGAAGGAAAAAGTTCTGTTCTGGAGTGGTGATAAAAAATAGAAATAATGTATTGAAGGAAGAAAGAAGAGGGGAATAAAAGCTGTATTCAGGAAATAACTATGTGCTGAGAATATTCTTGGCCAAGAAAATTTGGAAAAATACACAATCCAAATGTCAATCAATAATCAAGAATATAATAAAAGCATTAATTTTTCATGTCAGCCCTTTTCTGGAGTGTGTGTGTGTGTGTGTGTGTGTGTGTGTGTGCGCGCATCTTTGTTCTAGGAAAGATGAAAAAGATACACACAAACTGTAATGCAATCATAAAGCAGAAAAGCCAAGTATTTGGAGGCCTGGTTTTGTGGGAGCCATGTTCTGAACCAGCACAAACAAGTCCCTGTCAGCTTACTGATAGTGACCTGATTAAAAATGTGACCAAGTGGAAAAACATCCCTGCTGCCAAACTAGTCACTGGGACTTTGATAAGAAGGTGATGATCTAGTGGTGGGTACAAGTTCAGAGACTCATTAAAATTAAAGGAGAAAAAAAGTTAAAAAGGAGCAAAAAGGGGCAGATTGGTTATTCGGCCTTCTTAACACAACAAAATGACTCCCAGTCTCTAATTTTTTTACATATGTTCTAAAGCTCCTTGAGTGATTATCACTAACAACTTATTTCTTCTGAATACAATGGATGATGTTTAGAGCCCACCTTCATGCTGTATCAACAGCATTTCCTACTGCTGACCGTCCCTTCTTCTGTGACAGCAGGTTGTCCCTCCTGCCTCTCTGCTGCTCTTTTGTCTTCTCCAGTATAGGCCCCTGTCCCTTAATTTTGGAGTTGCTTGGAGGTTTTCTCCGATCAGTTCTTGTCTCTCAATGCTATACACTCTTTTTTTTTTTTTTTTTTTTTTTTTTTTTTTTTTTTTTTTTTTTTTTTTTTTTTTTTGAGACAGAGTCTCACTCTGTCACCCAAGCTGGAGTGCAGTGGCACGATCTCAGCTCACTGAGACCTCTGCCTCCCGGGCTCAAGCAGTTCTCCTGCCTCAACCTTCCAAGTGGCTGAGATTACAGGTGCCCACCACCATACCTGGCTAATTTTTGTATTTTCAGTAGAGACAGGGTTTTGCCACATTGGTCAAACCGGTCTCTAACTCCTGACCTCAAGTGATCCACCCACCTCAGCCTCTCAAAGTGCTGGGATTACAGGCATGAGCCACCATGATTGGCCACTATATACTCCTCTAATAAAGTATTATTCACTCTCTGCCTAAAGGTACCATCTGTATGCTGAGGACATTCAAGCCTAACCCTGGCCAAGATCTTCTAGACCTGGACAGCCAACTGCTCACAGAATGCCTTCCCTGGAATGAACACCAGGCATCTATAACCCAGCAGCTCCAGAGTATCTCCTTCCACCCATGCTGGTCCTCCTGTCATGCTCAGTGAGCAACCTGTGGTTCACCAGGAAACCTGGCCAGACTTCCAAGCTACATCCATCATCATTTCCTCTTAAGATCACAAGTATTTTCTGAGTGACGGTATGCATCCACACTGGGCTAGGCAGGCATAGGACACAGTAATAAACAAGGTCAAAGTGGTCCCTACCCTCATGGAACTTACAGCCTCGGAGCCTTCTTCCCTCTTGCCAAGACGGCCAACCATCTGTGCTGCTCTTCAGAGAGTCTTCTCTCTAACCTGACTGCTGCTTTTAGGCATCCATCATTTCTTGCCTTGATTGACTAAATGGCTTCCTATTTCTCTGATTCCAAGCTCTCCTTTTAAAGCCATTTCCACAAATCTGCCTAAAACAATCTTATCATACAACTGCTGCTAAACATACTTCACTGGCTCCTCACTGCTCTTAGGATAAGGGTAAAACTCCTCACTAAGTGGCTAAAAAGAAGGGTTGGGTATCTGGGTGCAGTGGCTCAGCCGTTTATGCGGCCAAGGCGGGCAGATCACGAGGTCAAGAGATCAAGACCATCCTGGCCAACATGGTGAAACCCCATCTCTACTAAAAATACAAAAATTAGCTGGGCGTGGTGGTGGCCACCTACAGTCCCAGTTACTTGGGAGGCTGAGGCAGGAGAATCACTTGAACCTGGGAGGTAGAAGCTGCAGTGAGCTGAGATTACCCCACTGCACTCCAGCCTGGGCGACAGAGTGAGACTCCATTTCCAAAAAAGAAGGACTGGACAAAGGCCTATAGGAGCTCTGGGAAGGAAGACACTGTATTGTGCCTTCAAATCTGAAGTCTTCAAGTATTCATTCAACATTGTTAATCAGAAAACACTGGTTCTATTCATAACAATGGTACATCCATTTATAGCCAAAGTTAGGAATTTGCTATGTGCATAAACTGTAACAGCAACTTTTAAAAGGTGTGTATGCCTCATACATGCATAAAAATTGAGTCTTGCTCTGCATATGTTATATTGTCATGTTGTAGACATTTTTTCATGACATTAAGCATTCCTCTGCCATATCATTTTAATGACTACAGAGTATTTATTTGTTTATTTATTTTTCTGAGATGGAGTATCACTCTGTTGCCCAGGCTGGAGTGCAACGGCACAATCTTGGCTCACTGCAACCTTTGCCTCCCAGGTTCAAGCAATTCTCTTGCCTTAGGCTCCCGAGTAGCAGGGATTAAAGGCATACACCCCCATGCCTGGCTAATTTTTTAGTAGAGATGGGTTTTTGCCATGCTGACCAGGCTGGTCTCGAACTCCTGACCTCAAATGATCTGCCTGCCTTGGCCTCCCAAAGAGCTGGGACTACAGGCATGAAGCCACTGTGCCCAGCCTCTTAATTATTCTTTAAATTTGGTCTTTTCCAAAATAATATATGCATGAGTTTAAAAATCTAATAGTATCAAAGGGTTAAATGAAAAATGCACTCTGTCTCACATGTTCTTACTTCAGGCCTGATCCCCAGAAACAACCAGTTAAGAATATCTTAGCTGTTCCTTTTCCTAATGTATCTCTGTATTTCCAAACAGTATGTGTATGTCACTTTTTATTAATTTATTTATTTTATCTACTGACTTCCCATCTACTGAATTCCCAGTCTGATGTAGCCAATCACACAGTGAATACATATTGCACATTGACTATGGGTCAGACACTGTTCCAGGCATTAGGAAACCAGCAATGAGTAAGACAACAAAGTCATTGCATTCGTGAAACTTAAATTCTAGGAGAAAGACAAGTAAAAAGCAAATAATAAAACGATACAATATACTGCTATATATTGTATACAATATATCTGCTATGTGCTGTCAAGAAAGTAAGTTCTTGATAGTGAAAGAGATTTAACCACCTGGCTTTCAGTAGGGTGGTCAGAAACATTTCTCTGAGGTGATGTCAGAGTTGAGTCCCTAAATGAAGAGCAGGGCGTGCAACATGAAGGTCTATGGGAAGTGCCATGATATGCATCAGCACATGTAACAGAGACCCTATACCAGTGGCATAAGCAAGTAAGTTTATTGTTTGCCTCATGTAGTAGCCTGAGGTGGGCCATCCAGGGACCCAGGCTCCTTCAGTCCTTCATCTGTAAGGTCCCAGATGGCTCCACCACCTCTGTGTTCCAAACAGCAAGATGGAGGAAGAAGAAGAGCAGTTCTCTGTAACGGCACAATTCAGCAAATTTCCATCTCTTTTGTTCGCATCTTTTTGGCCAGATCCCTTAGTCACATAAGCATACCTAGCTGCAAGAAAAACTTAAAATGTAATTTCTATTCTGGGCAGCCACATGCTAAGCTAAAATTCTCTTACTGTGGAAGAAGAGAATGCTATCGGGAACCAGCTGATTTTCTGCCAAAAGAATATTTTACACAGAGGAAAGATTGAAGGCAAAGGCCCCAAGGAAGGAAAGAACTTGGCTTAATAGAGAGAAAGAAGTCCAGGCCACTGAATGGAGGTTAAAGAATGAGAGAGTGGGAGGATCTTAGATCAGGGAGCTGGTAAGACGGGACAATATAGAGATTTTTAAACCAGTCTAAGGAATTTCTGTGGGAGAGTTTTCAGTGGGGAGCTGATTTGACCATTCTGTCTCACATCTACCTCTTTTGCATTTCTTAATAGCATTACAGCCTTAATTTTAACAAAATTATTAATCACTACACTGTGGATCCAGAACATCTAAGACAGGTCTCAGTTAATTTAGAAAGTTTATTTTGCCACGGTTGAGGACGCAGGCCCATGACACAGCCTCAGGAAGTCCTGGCAACATGGGCCCAAGGTGGTTGGGGCGCAGCTTGGTTTTACCCATTTTAGGGAGACAGGAGACATCAATCCCTATATGTAAGAAGTACATTGGTTCGGTCTGGAAAGGTGAGACAACTTGAAGCAAAGGCAGGAAGACAAGAAGCAGGGAGGGGGCTTCCAGGTCACTGATAGGTGAAAGACAAATGATTGCATTCTTTTGAGTTTCTGATTAGCCTTTCCAAAGGAGGCAATGTATTGATCTCAGTAAGCAGAGGGATAACTTTGAACAGAAAGGGGGGGCAGGTTTTCCCTAAGCAGTTCCCAGCTTGAATTTTTCCTTTAGCTTAGTGATTTTGGGGGCCCAAGATGTTTTCCTTACACGAAATCATCATTAGTATATAAATATTGTTTATTGTAGAAAAAGCAGTATGCTGAGATTACATTTCTTTTTCTATACAACTCTCAGCTTGCCTCAAGTTAATGATATCCTTTGCTTCTGACAGACAAAACTACAGAATAAGTGACTTGATAGATGATATGGTGGGGAATCTGAAACGAATTAAAGCTGTTATTCGTGTGCATGTCAGCCTCAACTCATTCCAGACTGTCCGTCATGTCACCTATCAAATCATTCATTCTGTAGCTTTCTGTCTTCTGAAATCTAGTTGAAATCTCTCATCGACTGCTGCCTCCTCTACTGTCTTCTTATTGTTAGATGTAGTGAACTCCCAAGTTTCTCTTCAAAGAATCAGTATGTCAGTATGTTAAGCTCTTTTATTAATTCTCCATTTTAAAATTTAATTTCCTTGTAGTTTCAGTAAACAACTTTTTCCACCAGTTCTAATCAGTAGTTCTGATCTGTTCCCCCCACCCCCACCCTCCTCTGCTCTATCCTGACTCATCTCAGTCACCTGCTCTGACCTGTCCCATAATTGTCCTTCCTGCCAAACTACCCACGCTGCCACTCTGGCTGGTACTCCTGCTCTCTTTAAAGTGGCTGATGGGAATTAGGCTAGATCATATGGTCTAAACCTAGCCAATAGGGGAACGACACAGCAGTAGCAGCTACCTCCATCAGGAATAAGAACCCCTTCCCCTCCCTTGTCCAGGTGTGCGCTTGCCATTGTTCCATCTGTGAGCTGCGCCCTTCTATAGAGCTAAATTGCCACTCAAAATTTATATTCGAGTGCTACTTCTTTTGCGGCACTGAAAATTTACATATAACATTATCCTTGTGAATGTATTCCTTTTCAATATCTTTGCTGCCATGTTAATGAATCTTGGCATGAAAAGGAGGAAAATAGGCATTATCTGTCTACCAATTTAATTGAAATTCTATAAACATTTTAGCTTAAGAATTCTCCTATTTTACGATAACTGTTAATCTTGTAATATACCTTTTGACATTTTGTGAGACTACAGAAAAGATTTAAATGGCTTTTCATGTATCTTTGTCAAATGGTTATTTCCTTGAATATGACTCAATGACAGGAGGGGATGATGAGGTGGCTTGGTTTTAATGGGATTATCCTTATTCTCATCATTCAACTCCCAGCTTTGATATCACCTCTGCCCACACCATTCTCCCTCTCCAACAACAAATTATGATCTGCTCACTTCTTTGTATAGTCCACTAGCCCTTTAAAAGCCATCATCTCTGTCTTTTTGGTTGCTTTTCTTTTTGAGATGGAGTCTTACTCTGTGGCCCAGGCTGGAGTGCAGTGGGGTGATCTCAGCTGCATGTTGGCCAGGCTGGTCTCAAACTCCTGACCTCATGATCCACCTGCCTTGGCATCCCAAAGTGCTGGGATTACAGGCATGAGCCACCATGCCCGGCTGTTTTGGTTGTTTTTCAACTGTTCACCTTATTGCCCAAACTATTTCCATGAACACTTAAATATTTCTTGCATGTATAGGTTCTGTCCAACTCTTCCCTGAAAGGAAGATTTTATTCACAACTGTCTTTGATTTTTTTTAAAGATATAATCGCCATTCTTAATTTTTATCTCCCCTATGAGTATCCCAATTGCACTCATGTTTAAAATTCTACCTCAAATTTGGCACAGTGGCTCATGCCTGTAATCCCAGTACTTAGGGAGACTGAGACAGCAAATAACTTGAGGTCAGGAGTTCAAGACCAGCCTGGCCAACATGGTGAAATCTAGTTTCTACTAAAATTACAAAATCAGCCAGTCATGGTGGTGCATCTGTTGCCCCAGCTACTCAGGAGGCTGAAGCAGGAGAATTGCTTGAACGCCTGAGGAGGCAGACTTGCAGTGAGCTGAGATCATGTCACTGTACTCCTGCCTAGGCCACAGAGTGAGACTCCATCTCAAAATGATATTAATAATAATAATAAATAAATAATAAAATAAAATAAAATTCCACCTCAAATGCTATCTTGTCCCTGAAGATTTCCCAAAGGAATCGAAGTTCCTGTCCTCTGTCCATCACAGTATCTTACACATAATTACCATTCAGTAAATGTTTCCTGAATGAATAAACTAAGTCACCTGATGAGGATTCATATAAACTTTGCTTTTTATGCTATTTATATAGTTTAAAACATTTTCAAGCTTCTATCATTAAATATTAAACAGATACAAAGGCTACCACTGTTAATATCAAACACCATTCCTAGCCTGGAAGCAGATATGTAGCAAAAGGATATTTAATGTTTTCCCCAACTGTTTACTCCGCACAGCAATAATAATGTAACCAAACCCATCTGTTTCCTCCTCTCGTCCAGGGATTTCAAATGGTGACCAAAAATACTTTGCGCTGAACTTCTAATGACTCCTGACTTACCTGTTCTTTGTCAAAAACTTGTTGAAATTTTTAATACATATGAATAAAGTACTAGGACACAACCTGGAATAAGAATAAAGTTCTTATATGAAAGTCAAGACCTTGGAAACAAAAAGATAAGTTTCTTGGCTGCTTATCTATTCTCAAGACATGTGAATAGCTGGGTTGTTTAAAATTATGCTTTTACTATGTATGTTTTAAAAAACTTGATCTTAACCAGGAATTGTATAATTATAGAATCTGGAGCTAAAAGTAACTCAAATAATTTATCTATTTCGTTATTCAACTTTCAGAGAAGATCTATAAGAGCATGCTGTAATTTTAAAGTTTAAAAACTAGATAAAGATTTACATTTTATATATTTACAACAACACTTTTTTTAAATGGCATTGCTTATTTGAGGTCACCTGATGTTATCTACCCTAACATTTAAAACTCCCCTACCTCAAGTTTTTCATTCCAACTTATATTTATGAATTCATTTTCATTCCTTTCTGCAATCTGGAGCAGTAACTCTCTTACCTACACTGCATACAACCATTTTATGACAGCTGGAATGCCGCTGTGCATTTTAACTTTGCCCTATGATTAATTCAAATAATTCTCATTGGACCAAATTGTAGGCTTCTCATGATTAAACATCACAATCATCTAGTCATTCAAGGCCAAAGTTTATAAAACTATTTTGCTTGGTTTAAATAATACATTTTAGCACATCCATTTAATTGAGCTTTCTGTACACTGCTCCCTTTCAAAACAGTTAGCGAAGAGTTACTCAACATCAGTAGTCATTAGGGAAATGCAAATCAAAACTACAATGAGATACCACTTCACACCCACCAAGATGGCTGCAATCAAAAACAATAACAAGTATTGGTGACGATGTGGAGAACATGGAACTCTCATACATTGCTGGTGGGAATGTAAAGTGATGCAGCACTTTGAAAAATAATTTGGCAGTCCCACAAAAAGTTTAAACAGTTACTATATGACCCAGCAATCCTAATCCTAGTTATTTACCCAAGAGAAATGAAAATATATATCCACAGAAAAACTTATCCACCAATGTTCATAGCAGCATTATTCATAACAGCCAAAAAGTGGAAACAACCCACATATCCACCAACAAATGAATGGGTAAACAAAATGTGGTATTTTCAAGCAATGGAATATAATTTGGCCATAAAAGAGAAAGAAGTACTGATACGTGCTATAACATGGACGAACTTTGAAAATACACTAAGTGAAAAAAGCCAATCATAAAATGCCATGTGTTATATAATTCTGTTTATAAGAAATGCTTGGAACAGTTAAATCTATACAGACAGAAAATTGGTTGTTGCCTAGGACCAGAGAAGGCAGGTAGTAGGAAACTGGGGCATGATTGCTAATAGGTAGAGGGATTCTTTTTGGATGGTAAAAGTGTTCTAAAACTGGTTGTGGTGATGGTTGCACAACTCTGTAAATATACTAACAATCATTGAGTCATACACTTTAAATGAGTGAATCCTATGATATGTGAATTATTACCTCAATAAAACTGTTAAAAAAAAATAGATTACAAGGGCTGGACACGATGGTTCATGTCTGTAATCCCAGCACTTTGGGAGGCCAAGGTGGGTGGATCACCTGAGGTCGGGAGTTCAAAACCAGCCTGGCTAACATGGTAAAACTCTGGTTCTACTAAAAATACAAAACTTAGCCGGGCGTGGTGGTGTGTGCCTGTAATCCCAGCTACTCAGGAGGCTGAGGCATGAATATTGCTTAAACCAGGGAGACGGGGGCTGCAGTGAGCAGAGATCACGCCACTGCACTCCAGCCTGGGAGACAGAGCAAGACTCCACCTCAAAAAAAAAAAAAAAAAAAAAATAGAGTTCGGCACTCTCCACAGATAAAAGATACTAATGAAAAAACCTGGCTGACTTAGCAAACAAGGATATTTGGGCTTTATTCCCTGCTTACAGATACTGTTGCTTTTAGTTGATTTTACAATTTTATCTGTTTATCCCATGTGATATGTAATCAGAGCTCAGGGCCTCAGCAGGAAATTTATAACAGTTCTTTCAAACAAACTTAAAAAACAGTTTAGTAACATTATCTAATGGTGTATTAAAGCCCTGCTTTGATACTGTTTTACGATCTTAAGCACTTGCTTTCCATTTTGAAATAACAGAAGGGCTTATACAGATAATGAAATTTGACTTTGGTAAACTTCCTTTTTCTTTGGAAAAAAAAAAGTCTATTTGGGTTTTTTTTTTATATTTGGGACAAGGTCAATTAACGTTCTTAGGTGTTTTTAAATCCCTACATAATCTACTATAGTTCTACCAGGATTAAACCCTCCAAATTCAGTCTAAAACACAGAGGTAGGACTTATATAAAACCAAGTTTGATTTCAATCAAATAAGCTGTTTAAAGATCAGTCCAGTTGGTCACCTATGACTTTACATACTATTTGTGTTTCTAAATTAGTTTCCTGTGTATTCTATTTCACCAAGTAGATCACACAATTTCAATCTACCCCAAATCTCACATTTCCCAAGATATAAAATCACACAGATTAATTTCTTAAGTATTTTACATGTGTTAGCTTTTGTCCAGCCTCCTAAGGAAACTCTAAATTCCTCAAAGACAAGAACTTCATCTTCAGCTTCAACACTTCACAGAGACCCCACAATTGTAATGTGTTTCTCAAGGTCTAAGGCATGGGCCAGTTCTCCAGTCAAGCTACAATGTACTGTATGTATTATTAAGATATATACGTGTGTGTGTATCAATTTTATGTCTATATATCTTTATCCGTCTATCATCTATTTACCTTCTATGCTTCATTTCCAACACATAATATGTTGACTGCTCCCCAATCTTTAAGAACTCCCAATTTTCTTCAGAATACCCCCAACATTTTCCTATAAATTTCAAAGCTCTTTGTCAGCTTCCCCATCTACCCTTTCTAGCCTGTCACATGCCAACACACCAGTTACTTAAAGCTCCACTTTCACCCCTCTGTTGTCACAACTCCAGGCCTCTGCTGTCCCTTGGGTTTCCACCTAGTCTATGAAAAACCTGCTGAACTTTTAAGTCCATGTCAAGAATCATCTTCTTATAAACACTACCCTTTTCAGAATTTCTCCTTTTTAAATCCCTTCTATCACTTTGTCTAATCCTATATCCCTTATTACAGCTTGACGTATGTGGTACCTAAGGACATGCGTTCTTTCCTAGTATTAATTCTCTGATATTTGTAACTGTTAGTGTGTGACTCCCTACCAAAGCACCAAGCTTGTATTCCCTTCACCCTTTACAAAAGAAACCACACAATAAATGCTTGCTAGAGACGATGGGTTGATAGGCGCAGCAAATCGCATGGCACATGTATACCTATGTAACAAACCTGCATGATCAGCACATGTATCCCAGAACTTAAAGTAAAATTTAAAAAGATAAAATAAACTAAATGTTTGCTAGATTGAATTATTTTTATCTTTAATTCCCCACAACACCAAGAACGATATGGGGCACATAGCAGTTAATCAATAAATAATGTTACTTGATAGAATATACATTCTTGGGAGAAAGATTCAGATGCTCAATGACTCATTTTAGTGACAGTATTATTATGACCAAAAAAAGTTCATTCTGTAAATTGTTCCTACAGAGAATTGGGCCTAAGTAACAGATGCTTTAATGTACCAAAACAATTAGCGGAGTGTTTCGTTTCAATATATTTTTCTTTCCAGTGGTCCTTCTGGAATAAAACCATTTTCATCTGAGGAATACATGTAAAATAATTTCAGAAGTCAATTCTTAGAATGTACATGGATTATTGTCACTTTTATTCAAGATTCATTCAACTATTTATCACTTACGTGAACTGCTTCTGGGCAGACACTGAAAAAGGTACTGGATCATCAACAAGATACAGGTTCTGACCTTAAGTGTTTACAGTATAGGAGGGGAAGGATCTCAAAGGAATCTAGGTTTGATGCTTCAGAAACACTGGTACTAATTACCTAGATACTGATGAATTTGGAAGTTCTTTAAAAAGTATTCTTTTAAATTCAGATTTAAATATTTATGTTTCAATGTGTACTAAAAACAAAGGTATAACAATATTTGATTTAGAAAGCCATTTTTATTCATGTAAACAGCAAACAAACTTAACTAGATGCTATGACTCAGGCTTGGGAGTAGGGTGAAGAAAGAGAGGTTTTCTAGAGCAAAATTTCAGGAGGCCATTTACTCTCAGGGTCCTGCAAGTACAGGGTCTGCCTTGAAAAGGAGTTCCTCTTTAAATTCGTAACCCTAGCCATCTCCTCTGCCTTGCCTTAGCTCTGACCCAGCTATAAATGTTTAAGAAATTAGTAATTTTGTGTTATGCCTGGTTGTGTATACTTGGTATACTCCATAACAAATGCTTTATAAATTATTTCTGATTTATAGAAAATGGAACTGTGAAATCATGGAGGAAATGCATTATGATGCAAAGGAAATATGTATACTTTTGGGAGGAAGGAGTAGATACTAAGGGAAAAGGAGAGATGAAACCCAATTAGCATATTAAAATGATTGCCAAGTTAAAAGCTTCCATGTATTCAGATTGGAAGTAATTCTCATGCCTAAACTGTTCTACTACTACTCACAACCATTAACTTATGTTTTTGCTACTTTAAATAACTTTTATTGGCATCTGTAATTGACCATTCTCACATTGCTATGAAGAAATACCTGAGACTGGGTAATTTATAAAAGAGGTTTAATTGACTCACGGTTCCACATGCCTAGGCAGGCCTCAGGAAACTTTCAATCATGGCTGAAGACACCTCTTCACAGAGCGGCAGGGGCGAAGATGAGTGCCCAGCAAAGAGGGAAGCCCCATATAAAGCCATCAGGTCTCGTGAGAACTAACTCACTATCATGAGAACAGGATGGGCGAAACTACCCCCAGGATTCAATTATCTCCACCTGGTTCCTCTCAGGACACGTGGGGATTATGGGAACTATAATTCAAGATGAGATTCGGGTGGAGATACAACCAACCATATCAGCATTTTTCTAAGACAATACCAAGTGAACTAAATGAACAAAAAATACAATAAGTTACAAGATAATATCACCACTCTTTTAAGACAGATTAATTTGGGGATTAGCACCTGAAGATTATTCTCTTAATTCCTTAGTGTAGTTATTGATGGTTATTCAAGACTGAATAAGGAAATTCTGGATGCACTCGATCCATGGGAATACAATTCAATAAATGAACCCAAAGCTTTAATTTAAATTTGTTTTCCTAAAGAGAAATTTCATATTTAGGTACATTATGAAATATAGAGTAAGTGATAATTTAAATGTAAAAGGCATTGACATGAACTGGGAAAGGTTTCCCATTAGATCAAAGTTACAATTTGAAATCAGCCTTTCAAATGTCACTACACCAGGTAATACAATGTTCAATGTCGGATAAGCTTGTAAAGAAACTTCCTGAAAAGTTCCAAGTAAATATAAATTAAAACATTTTCCCCACATTGGCTTGATTCTACTTCCCCTTCTCTCCACATTTTTTAGGATGTTAAGAGCTGCCAGCTATTTTGAGGTGGCGGTAAGTTTATTTTTGTTTCATTTCACTTAAAAATGGAAAAATTCTACCTACTAAAATGTTGTATTAGAACTAAGAATTTCATTTATGCTGTCAATAGAACCTAGAAAAGTTTAGTTGTGGTTGTGACTTATTTATAACACTATTTGGTACGGCCCTTAAGTGAGGTTTTACATTTCCAGCAATAGTAGGGCATTATTCCAAGCTGCCACAAATGGTGACGCTCATGTAAAAAGATGTTTTTGCATAGGATAATAAAAAGGCTGAGGCTGCTCTTAAAATAACATGTTTGGATTTTCAAAAACATTCAAAATCATGAAAAATCTTTTTACCAATGAAAAATGACAATTCAAGGGGAGGGGGAAATCACTCAATTAATAAACAAAAATGACCCCACGACAACTTGACCATCTCTTCTATGTTAAGGATATCTATAATTATAAACAATATAAAGTTTTTCTAATTATAACTCTTGAGAGCTTACAAAAAGTTTAAGACATCAAAACAAGCTAAAATATTTTAAATTTGTAATTGAAGTCAACTGAGAACATAAACACCACCACTGTGCCCCCCAATAGCTTTTGTTCTTCTAAATGTAATCCCCCATAATTCTTACCTCTATAAAGACATATCAAAACCCATGAAATAAAGTTCACAGAGAAGACTATCCTTCTAACTTTTATTGAAAAATTTCCATGACTATTTCTATGAAAACATTAAGAAATTCCTCAGTTAATTTCGTTGCTAGAGCTAATGCAGGAATACACAAATACACACATGCATACATTCATTGTACTAGCTGTTGTCTTATTTAGACAATATAACACATGTTTAATATGCATTGGCCCCAAATTTTCACTTTGGATCAACATCCAATCTATGTTGGAGAGATTAATATCCACAAATACATTATCTAATGTCACTTTATTAAAAACACTGCAACTTCAACTTTTAGTTATCTGATGTCTTAAGTTAAATAGTTCAGATAAACATGCAAATGTGTCTGCATCCTATATTGGGTGATTATCTAAGCTCTTTGAATTGTCTTGTTCAAAGCCACATGTTGACTTATTTTCACTGAGATTCCATAAAATTTCACGAATGTCACAGCTATAAATCCTAAAATCCAAAAACAAAACAAAACTAAGCAAATGATAACCTCAAGGAAATGAGCCAATTCTTTAAAAGACACAACCTGTCAAAACTCACACAAGAAGAAATAATCAATCTGAATAGGCCCATATCCATTAAAGAAATTCAATAAGAATGAACAACCTCCCAAAACATAAAGTACCAGGCTCAGATCAGTTAACTGGTGAGTTCTACCAAACATTAAGGAAGAAATTACACCAATTCTTTACAATCTCTTTCAGAAGACAGAAGCAGAGGAATACTCCTTAATTCATTCTAAGAGGCCAGCATTACCCCATTACCAAAATCAGACAAAGTGATGATAAGAAAACTACAAACCAATATCTCTCATGAACATAGATACAAAACCCTCAACAAAATATTACAGCAAATCCAACAATGTATAAAGAATTATAAACCACAATCAAGCAGAATTTATCCTAGGTATGTAAAGCTGCTTTGAAAATAAATTAATGTAATGTATCACAACAAAAGACTTAAGAAAAAAAGTCACATGATCATAGATGAAAAAAAAAAAAAAAAAAAAAAAAAAAAAAAAAAAAAAAAAAAAAAAAAAAAAAAAAAAAAAAAAAGCATTTTACAAAATCCAGCGCCCATTCCTAATAAAAGGTCTCTGTAAACTAGTAATAGAAGGTAACTTCCTCAACTTAATAAAGACTATCTAAAAAGAGCCCTACAGCTAACATCATATTTAATGGTGAGAAACTAGCAGTTTTCCTACTAATATTAGGAATAAGGCAAAGATGTCCCCTCTCACCCCTCTTTTCAATATCATACCAGAAGTCTTAGCTAATGCAATGTCAAGAAAAGGAAATAAGGCCAGGCGTGTTGGCTCACACATGTAATCCCAGCACTTTGGGAGGCTCAGGGGGGTAGGCCACTTGAGGTCTGGAGTTTGAGACCAGCCTGGCCAACATGGCAAAACTGCATCTCTACTAAAAATACAAAAATTAGCCAGGCGTGGCATGCATCTATAGTTCCAGCTACTCAGGAGGCTGAGGCAGGAGAATCGCTTGAACCTGGGAGGTGGAGGTTGCAGTGAGCTGAGATTGCGCCACCGCACTCCAGCCTGGGCAACAGAGAGAGACTCTGTCTCAAAAAAAAGAAAACAAAAGGAAATAACAGGTGTACAAACTCAGAATGAAGAAATAAAACCATCTTTGTTCACAAATAACATAACTATATAGGAAATCAAGATTATTCAAAGGTTGAAGGATACAAGTTAATATGCAGAGGCCAGTTGCTTTCCTACATACCAGCAATAAACAAGTGCAATCTGAAATATAAAACACGATACAGTTTACATAAGCAGAAAAGAAATGAAATACTTAGGTATAAATCTAGCAAGATATACATAAGATCTATAGTAGGAAAACTATAAAACTCTGATGAAATAAATCAAAGAAGAACTAAATAAATGGAAACATTCCATGTTTATATGTAGGGAAGATTCAATATTGTTAAGATGTAAGTTCTTCCCAACTTAATCTATAGATTTAGTACAATCTTAATCAAACTCCTAGCAAGTTATTTTGGGGATATTAATAAACTGATTCTAAAGTTTCTATGGAGAGGCAAAAGGCCAAGAAAAGTGAATATAATACTGAAGGAGAAAAAGGTTAGAGAACTGACACTACCTGACTTAAGACTTATAATAAAACTACAAGAGTAATCAAGAGAGTGTGGTATTGGTGAAAGAACAAATAAATTAGTGAAACAGACTAAAGAGTCCAGAAATAGACCGACTTAAATATAGTCAGTGATCTTTGTGAAAGGAACAAAAACAACACAATGGAGAAGATAGTCTTTTCCACAAATGGTGTTGGAATAATGGGACATCCACATGCCAAATAATAAATTTAGAAACAGACCTTACACTATAACTCAGAATGGATCACAGATCTAAGTGTACAACACAAAACAATAAAACTCCTAGGAGACATTTTAAAAGAAAATCAAGGCCAGTTACAGTGGCTTACACCTGTAATCCGAGTACTTTGGGAGACCAAGGTGGGCAGATCACAAGGTCAGGAGTTCAAGACAAGCCTGGCCAATATGGTGAAACCCCGTCTCTACTAAAAATACAAAAATTAGCTGGGCGTGGTGACATGCTACTCGGAAGGCTGAGGCAGAAGAATTGCTTAAACCCAGAGGCGGAGGTTGCAGTGAGCCAAAATCATGCCACTGCACTCCAGCCTAGGTGACAGAGTAAGACTGTCTCAAAACAACAATAAAAACAACAACAACAAAAAACCCCAGAAAATCTAGTTGACCTTGGGTATGGAAATGAATTTTTAAATATAACACCAAAGGCATGATCCGTAAAAGGAATAATTGATAAGACAGACTTCATTTAAATTAAAAAGTTCTGCTCTGCAAAAGACATTGTACACTGCCAAGAGAATGAGTAGACAAGCCACAAACTAGGAGAAAATATTTGCAAAAGATTTATCTAATAAAGGACTATTATCCAAAATATACGAATAACTTTGAAAACGAAACAATAACCAGGTGCAGTGGCATGCTCCGGTAGTCCTAGCTTCTCCAGAGGCCGAGGCAAGAGGACAGCTTGAAGCTGTACTGTGCTATAATTGCACCCATGAATAGCTACTGCACTCCTGCATGGGCAACCTAGTAAGACTCTATCTCTTAAAAAAACAACAACATAAAACAGCAACTCAAAGTACTACAATGTTTTTTAAAAATACAACTATATAAACCTTCAACAATAAGGAAATGAACAACCCAAATTAAAAAGTGGGCAAAAGATCCGAACAGACACTTCATCAGAGAAGATATATAGATGGCAAAGAAGCATATGAAAAGATGTTCCATATCATACATCATTAGGGAAATGCAAAATAAAACAAAAATAAGATATTGTTATACACTTAAGAGAACCACCACAATCCAGGTAACTGACACCAAGCGCCGGTGAGGACGTGAAGCAACAGGAACGCTCATTAGTTGCTGGTGGGAACACAAAATTGTATAGCCACTTTGGAAGACAGTTTGGCACTTTCTTATAAAACCAAACATACTCAAATCAAGAACTGAGGTTGCTGGGTAGTATGATATTTACCCAAAGGTGTTGAAAACTTAGCTTACAGAAAAACCTGCATTCATGTTTATAGAAGCTTTATTCCTCATTGCCAAAACTTGGAAGCAATCAAGATGTCTTTCAGTAGGATAAACAAACTGAGGTATATCCATACAATGGAATAGTATTCAGTGCTAAAAAGAAATGAGCTATCAAGCCGCAAAATGACATGGAAGACCCTTAAATGTATATTACAAAGTGAAAAAAACAAATCCGAAAAGGATACCTACTGTATGATTCCAACTATATGGCATTTTGGAAAGAGCAAAATTATGGAGACAGCAAAAAGATCACTGCTTGCCAGGGGTTTTGGGGGATGGAGGTATGAATAAGCAGAGAAAAGAGGATTTGGGGAACAGCAAAAATTTTGTAGGATATTAAAATGGTGGATATATGTCATTACACATTGTACAAACAAAAAAATGTACAACACCAAGAGGGACCCTAACGTAAATTGTAGAGTTTGGGTGATTATGATGTATGAATGTGTTGTATTTGACTGGAGCGTAGAAAGTTATCACCAAGACAAAAGTATGCCAGATTGCAGGGTCATTTATTATGCCGGCGACCACAGAGGACTCATGTCTCTCCAACCTGTGGTGGCAAAAGGAGGGTGCCACGATTTTTTATACCCGAAAAACCACCTTGGGAGTGGGGGTGAGGGGCGGGGATGGGGATGAAAACGTTTCGGACATTCCGAGGCCTAGTGGATTCTGTAAATTACCTCCTGGGCAGAGATGAGGGTGGGGGTCTCCAGACATTCCAAGGGCCAGGGGACTTTTGTCATTCCGTTTGTTACTTAAGTGGTTTACAGAAGTCAAGATAAACATTTGTTTACACATTATCTGGTTAAGGTGGAAATCACAGACCTTAGTTACTTATTACAAGTCACAGGAGCCAGGATGGAACTAGCTTGGGCTGCTTAGTCTGGCAATTGCCGGTAAGCAAAGGCTAGCAATTCTGGCAGTTACTGATAAGAAAAGGTAAGCAGCTTTACATAGTTTTGAAGAACAAACTAGCAGTTTTATTTACAGAGGCCAAGGACAGTAGTTATTGTGAGGAGAATGGGGCAGCCATTTCAACTTATCTAAAAACAGTTTTGCATTTTATAAAATAGTTTTGCTCTGGTTCTGGCTCTAGGCCAGCATAATATCACAAATGTAGGTTCATTTATTATCACAAAGGAACCACTCAGGTGAGTGATGTTGATCATGGGAGAGTTAAGCATGTAGGGGTCGCAGGAAGTATATGGGAAATCTCTGTACCTTCTACTCACTTTTGTTGGGAACCTAAAACTGCTCTGAAAAATAAAGTCGGGTTGGGTGCGGTAGTTGACGCCTGTAATCCCAGCACTTTGGGAGGCCAAAGTGGGTGAATCACAAGGTTAGGAGTTTGAGATCAGCCTGTCCAACATGGTGAAACTCCATCTCTACTAAAAATACAAAAAATTAGCCAGGCATGGTAGCAGGCGCTTGTAATCCCAGCTACTCGGGAGGCTGAGGCTGAAGAATCACTTGAACCTGGGAGGCAGAGGTTGCAGTGAGCCAAGATCACGCCATTACACTCTAGCCTGGGTGACAGTGCAAGAATCTGTCTCAAAAAATAATAATAATAAATTTAAAATAAATAAAGCCTATTAAAAATAAAACAAAAAACCACCAAAAGACAGTAGAGCAAATTTTATATTAATTTTATTTAAGTATACATATAAAAGTTTCATCACATAATTTTAAAGATACATAATTGCTTATACATATCATGTTTCAATCTAGTTTATTAATTATCCTTAATCCTTTTGGTCCCTGAATCTGCCTTTGCTTCCTCTTCTAGGGCTTGATGCAGAATATAACTGCCCATGGAGGACAAGGGGCAAGAAATTAAGGGTCCCAGGGAGACTCAGTTTCAGTTATCCTTGATGATGCTGAGAGGCATTCAGCACCAGGAACATGTTGTTCAAACATAAATGAGAAACTAAACTATCTGAACAATCTTCATGAAGGTTTTCCACACAAAGTACATTTCATATCTCTATAGACTTCACTACTAACAAGCTACAACCAAGGAACTTAACTACTACTGAATCCTCCGAGATATTATCAATATCCAGCTTCCAGTTTCCACTCTCTAAAATATTTCTCCATCGTGCTCCTAGATTTCCAGGTGCCAACATTTACAGTAGGTATGATCTTCTGGGGCTTCAGCCACTGGACAAAGCGTTTCATTTCCAGGTAGCTGCTGTGTTCACTGTAAGGAATTCCTGTAACACCAAAGAAATGAAGTTGTACACTAAAAATCAAATTAATTTAAAAATTCACAGTCCTAAAATAAAATAGAATAAAACAAAAGAGAAAAGCAATCCATGATATTTTTGTCAAAAACTCCTTGGTGCTTTAGTTTTGATAAGAAAGCTTGTTGATACCTTTTATGAATAATAAAGATTAAGACATTAAAATAATACCAATATGGTTTGGCTCTGTGTCCCCACCCAACTCTCATCCCAAATTGTAATCCCTATGTGTTGGGGGAGGGGCCTGGTAGGAGGTCATTGAATCATGGGGACGGATCCCCCCCTTGTTGTTCTCGTGATAGTGAGTTCTTGGCCAGGTGCAGTTGCTCATGCCTGTAATCCCAGCACTTTGGGAAGCAGAGGCAGGTGGATTATCTGAGGTCAGGAGTTGAAGATCAGCCTGGCCAACATGGTGAAACCCCATCTCTCCTAAAAACACAAAAATTAGCCAGGTGTGGTGGCAGGCGCCTGTAATCCTAGCTACTGGGGAGGCTGAGGCAGAAGAAATGCTTGAGCCTGGGAGGCGGAGGTTGCAGTGAGCCGTGATCGTGCCACTGCACTGCAGCCTGACCAGTGGAGCAAGACTGTGTCTCAAAAAAAGAAACCAAACAATAATAAGATAGTGAGTGAGTTCTCAGATCTGATGGTTTCAAAGTATGTGGCACTTCCCGCTTTGTGCTCTCTCTCTCTCACTCTCCTGCTCCACTAGGGTAAGTTGTGATTGCTTGCCCTTTGCCTTCTGTCATAACTGCAAGTTTCCTGAGGCCTCCCAGTCATGCTTCCTGTTAAGCTGGTGGAACTGCAAGTCAATTAAACCTCTATTATGCATAAATTATCCAGTTTCAGGTAGTTCTTTAAAGCAGCGTGAGAACGGACAAACACAGATATGAAACTTAGAACGTTCAAAAATCTATGACTTTTTTGTGTATATACTTAATAATATGCATTTCTAGAGAGTCCTATTTAATTAGGATTTTCTTCTTTTTAAACATTTCTTCCTTTAGACACTTTAGTTAGCTACAGGTTTCAGGAAATTATGGAAGAAGTATGAGTCAAATGTGAAGACTAACAACCAGGACACTCACCTCCAGAGCAGGTAAGCAGATTTGTCCCTAAACTTTGCACGTATTTAAAAACAAAAACAAAAACAAAGAAACACACCCTTTATCTTCTTTATTGAAGATCAGGTATCACAGAGAAAGGTGGGAAGGATCCTATTTTCAGTAAACTAGAGTCTTTAGAGGCTGAGGGTAAATCACTGGTCTGGAGACACACCAAACATGTTTCCATCAGCTGTCACTGCGATAAGCCAACTCTGAAGGCACTGGTAAACCTTCTCCAAGGATGAAAACAGGCAAGTCTGTATCTCCTGCTGTCACCACATCTAGCCCATCATCTTCCTGCTCCCAATTTCACAGTGTTATCTATACTTCCGGTATATAACCACAGCAGTCCTCCTTTCGAGTAATTCTGCAATTTCCTCTCAGTATCACTGATCACACAAGTGAAATGATCTGTATTCATCAATGTCTATTTACTAATCAGGTTCTTTTACATCAGTTTACAATGGACTAGATACAGAATTAGAGTTGCAGAGAGATTTGAAAACTCTTGAATTGTTAAATTCTTTGGTGCCTATTTTTTTTTTGATTCAATTTTTACAACACTTTTAAAAAATATAAAGTAATTATAAACATTAAAAGTGACAAAATTTAATAACTATACCATATATTGATATGTTTCCTTTGGTCTGGGGAATAACATCTGCTATACTAGTGAACTTGTTAGAGTGTGTCCATCCTGTAGGTCTAAATGCCAAAATCCGATCATATTTCCCACCGTACTTCTTCAAATGACTCTGTAAGCTCTGTTAAATAAAAATAGCATATCGATTTAGAGGTCAATGGAGATGAGTTATGTGGAATAAAACAGACTGATTAAAGAAGTTACATTGGTGTAGGCATAGGGAGTTGTCACTTGTTAAGCATTAGCTTAAAATACCTAGTGCCATGCTTCTAAAAAATAATCCTTGAAAAAAATACATATATGAAATATTTTCTCCTTCACTTATCTGAAGTTAAACAAGCACAGTCTGGAAAAAAACAAGTATAATGAGATAACTTGAAACACAAGCAATTAGGTGTAAACAAATTACAATTCCGATAGCTACCAAAAACAAAAACAAAACTACTCTCCAAATCTTACTCCACAAAGATAATATCAATAACGGCAAACACATCTCCATGCATATACACCAACAGGTGATAGCTAGGCGGACAGAAAGAAATAATTTTCTGTGAATGGCATTATACTCAACACAGAGATACATTTTACAGCTGCTTAATAGCATTCTTTTCAGGTATTTGCGCCTTTCACCCTTTAAACATAAACTAGATTTATTTTAAAACTTTTCATGCCACTATCATTGGAAGTAATATGCTCCCCTTATAAGCCCTGAGTGAAATAAAACTTCCCTAAAGTCATAATAAATGATGACATTTGATAAAACTCTTAGAAAAATCAATGACTGAAGTTCAATCTTTGAAAGATAAGAGAAATCCAGTTATAAATAATAACGGCATGAAGGATACAAAAAAATCTAATATTTCTGGTCTGAAGACCAAAACCCAAAGTTTCAAAGACTTAGAATGAATTAATAATAAAATTCACTTTATTGATGAATTGATAACAATCTTTTGATCTCTTTTATATCGAATAAGAACCCTATATTAATTAGAAGTGAATATCAAAATACCTACCATAAGACAACCATATTTCTTCAATTACTATACACATACAAAAAAAGTTAGTTATGGATACATAACTAAATTTCCATTTCAGTATTCTTGGCTCTGCACATTTGCAAGTTTTGCTTAGTCTAGCACCTACCTAATGTAATTTGTTTAATCACTATTCCTTCTGCCCTTGTCCTCACAAAGAAAAAAAAATAGGAAACTGAGGTTTATAATAATTTTACATATAATACATAAAATAAGTCCAACTTTCAATACGTATCATCAAACCTGTCCATTCCCATTTGTCTCTGCAAAAACATCCAGAAGAATTAAATGATAACATTTGCTTTTTGTGGGACAAATTAGAGTTACCATAAAAACATCTTTAACCTGTGCCATAAACAAAAACTTCAGATATTATCATACAAGCCAAACATACAGAAAAAAAGGACTACCGACAGGTATAAGAAGTCCATTAACCACAATCTGAAAACATTCTCATGAGGAAATTTATTAAGAATAGTTTAGTCAACATGAAATCCCTGATTTATGACTTGTCTCTCTCCATTTATTAGTAACCAGTTTGGAAGAAAAATACTTTTAGCAATATTACTAGAATAATTTTTTCAGCATGCAAATAATCATCTATAATATCATTGTTGTAACACTTTACCATCATCAATCAATCAGGTTTAAATCAGAGGTGGTAGTCAACTATTTAGCACATATGTGAACTTCGGATGTTGAATTAGATGGCATGAATGGTATTATTTATAGCCTTTCAAAGGTGCATTGGGCGCCTTGAAAACCATTAGGATTACCTTTTCACAAAAAGTAATTACCTTTCATGAAACACAATTTTTGGCTGGTTAAAAAAAAATGGGCTCGAATTACAAACTAAAATGTAGTATTATGATTACCATCAGCTTCTGCTCCATTTGTGTCCTAGAGGTGAGAAATTTTCTGAAAATATGTGAGTAAATCAGGCACAGGAGAGGGAACAAAACTTTTTACAATATGCCATTTTATATTTTTGTTTTTACCCTTGTCAATGTATCACCTATTCAAAAACATTTTAAATACATATTTGATTATCATTGCTAGAATGTTTAATAAGTGAATTTTAAAAGAAAAAAGTCTTCAAAAAATATTATCAATACCTAGTCACTTTAATGGAGGAAGGGGAGGGACTACTGAAGGCAATACCAATAAATATCTGCTCCAATATTACGTAGTAGCTTGTGTCAGTGTGGAGGACAAGAGGATACAGACTTCACTTTCTGCAAGCTTACAGTCTCCTGGGCAGGAGATCAGTAAACCCCATCTTCCAATGGAAACCACTTGCCCTTTCTCAGCTTTCTCTATCTCTCATCATCTATTCCATCATCAGCATCTAGGAGCCTTACAGATTGACCTTTTCATAAAGAACTTGTGTTTTATTATAAAATCATGACTTGACGACTATCAAAAATATAGATTTAATGACTCCAGATCACTCCTCCAAGGACGCTAGCCTCAAAAAAATATTCAGAATGAACATTTCTGAGTTATTAAAACCAATTTGAATTCCTGTATTAAAAAGTTATCTTAGGCCAGGCATGGTGGCTCACACCTGTAGCATCAGCACTTTGGGAGGCTGAGGAGGGCAGATCACTTGAGCTCAGGAGTTTAAGACCAGCCTGGACAACATGGCGAAACCCTGTCTCCACTAAAAATACAAAAATTAACAGGGCATGGTGGCATATGCCTATAATTCCAGCCACTCAGAAGGCTGAGGCATGAGAATCTCTTGAACCTGGGAGGTGGAGGTTGCAATGAGCCAAGATTGCACCACTGCACTCCAGCCTGGGCAACAGAGCAAGACTCTGTCTCAAAAAAAAAATTATGCTTGAATTTGTAGTTGTGAAAATGTAAATCTTGTTTAAGTTGGGATTTATACATACATGCTCTCTAAAAGAAGGCCATATGCATCAGAGCACACTCTGCAGAGTGGTAGGTTGTGAGGGAATTGCCAAAGGAAGACGTGGCCCTCTTTCTGTTCAAAGTGGATGCACCTCACTACCTATGTTTCAGATCCTGCTCAGAAACCTTACTTCATCAATTATCCTCTTATCTTAGATTCTCCCTGACCCTCACAACATCAAAATTCTCATCTCTGACAGTTAACAAACAAGCAAACCCCCTCCCTTTGGCCATCAAAGTATCCATCCCCTCTTTACGCCATGCTCTAGTCTTACTGTCTCCATTGCCTCATTCTCATTCATTCTTTTTATTTCATAAACACAACAGCAAATGTGAAAATACATTGTTCCATGCATTATGTTCTAAATTTCCTTTTTAACATACAGGTTTGATGTATTCAACTGCCAGGTGTCAAAATGGTAGTATATGGAACAACCCTTAGTTAGTATATGAATAAATCTGACAAATAAGCCCCCAAATCCCAGGAAGGTCATATCATATGTCTTAATTTACACCTTGGAACTAATGCTCAAACTTCATCTTAGGACACACTTCTACTATTTCATTTAATTGTCATGACAAGTAAATTTTCAATATATATCAATCTAGAGAGGCTTAATATTAATAAAGAATAGAACAGACCTGAAGTAAAGTAAGAATTTCTTAGATTCTCCCCTCATTTCCTCACTGACCTAGAAAGAACTGGAAAATAATCTTAAAAATTGAAGATTTGAATGACCAGACAGCTGCATACCTTTCCATTTTGGTTCCTTCCTACATGTTAGTTCTCTAGTTCCTAAACTTCTGGTGGGCATATGAACTACTCTACAGAGTTGCACTTATAGAAAAACCACAAACATTTAAAATTCCTCTTAAAAGACTGTCTAGGGCAAATTTTACTATGAGTGACTCTATTATAATTGAATCCCTCTAAGTTAAATGCAGTCTACAATTATCAGATTACATTTTTTAGTTCTCCCCAAAACACGTATCTTTTGAATGCTTACCTTGAAATTAATTTGCATCATTGGGAGAAGGTGAACCAATGAACTGCACATGTCTGTAGTGATGAGTGAATTAATTTCTGGTATATTGAGGCACTGTAGTGTTTTATATTTTTCTTGGGACATGCCCACTTTTGAACCTAAAACATCAGCAATGGCTATGGGCAAAGGAAAAGGTTAAAAATAGTAAACTTACAGCTGGTGAAAAAAGTTACAGTTTAAGCAAATTTTAAAGTAAGAATTTACCAAATAAAAGGAAATTCAAAACATTCACACTTTTACCATGATATCTCAAAAAAGGCTGAATCATTGTTTTAGTTTACTGTGCAGAATAAATTGTGAGAAAACCAAATAATTTATTTTTAAAGACTATTTAAAAACTGCAAAAGTGTATGGAAAGTAGGTAGAGGAAGGGAAGGAACTAAATTTGGGGAGGTTAAAAGCCCCAGCTTTATCACCCTTAATGTGTGATATAATGTGACCGTACTTAAGAAGAAATGGAAATATTTTGCAAATTAGTATAATACTACCTGGACAAACTACAGTTATATATCCAGAAATCATTTAGGAACAAAAATTAAAACTGATTGCTAATATAATTAACTATCATCCTCAAAGAATGCAGCAATACAATTATGTATTAGTCATCTTTCAAAGTTTATTAAATAATAATGCAGCACGAGCAGTTGCTCTTTACATTTCTTACATCTAGAAAGCCTAAATTAAACACACTTAACAAATGTTTCCATAAAGTCAAACCTTCAAAGATTAAATGTTTCAAACTAAAATTTTCCCTCAACTTCAAAGGTAATATTGAATCATTACAGGAAATAATTATCAAATGCAAGAGTAGAAACTGAAAGGGCTTTATGCAAAAAGAATCTGATCTTTATAATATATTAATGTAAATTAGATACACCTACCACTCACCTAGGAAGATTTTCTCTTTTCCAATAGAGTAAGTACCACAGACAACAAGAGCGCGTGGGTTTAGAGTTACAGCCTCAAAGGCAGTGTTGATGGCAAACTGGATAACCTCTTGCTGAGATGGAAAGGTGTATTCTGGGCTACAATATCTGTAATATGGAAACATGGTACTTATTAAAAGAACAATAAGAAAGCCGTAGCCTTAAGCCAGATGCTATTTTAGAAAAGAAGCTTTAGCAACTTGCATACAACAGCAGTATACTATATTAACACCACAAGTTATTTCACTGTCTGTGGTTATAATTGTTTATCAGTTACTACTAACTTATGACAAAATTCTAAGTTTTCAATATATCTTTTTCATTATATTTCTTTCATCATCCTTAAAAAATTATCTTTTTGAAGATTTTTTTCTCCAAAAATATTTCTAGCAGGCCAATTTTAGTTATAAATTACAAACCTCAATATCTTTTATTTAACTCCAAACACTATCAAAAAATCCTATTGATAAGGATTATATCTGAGCTAAACATTGTTGATCTAATAAAAAATTATTAAAATAATGAAACTATGAATTTAGTGAAACAGTTTTAAATCAGTTAATATCGACATGATTGATATTAAGATCATTTCTTACAGACATAAAATATATATACTGTGTATATACATGTATACACAAATACAACAGATCTACAACCCAGTGAAAAATTAACTCTAAGCTACTATATATCTATATTCGAGATGAAAAGCACTTTTTCCCTAAAAATGTAATAAGCTACAAAAACCAAATAAACATATTTTTCCCAATTTTCAGAATTGTTTTGTTAGTCAACCACTAGACAAGAGGAAGAAAAACCTTTCTCCTATTAAAACCCATGACGAAATTCAGAATTGTATGAGAAGAGAACTAGGTAACAAAAAAGAGTTGTTTTTCTTTTTAACTTATTTTATTTATTTATCCAGTGCTTAAAATCCATATAGAAGAATGGAAAAATCAGTTACAGTATGAGAAAACTGGATGCAGAAAGACCATCTTTTACTAAAATATTGTATCCAAACATACTTCTCCTTGAAACAGGTTGAAATGGTTAAGATAATTTCTAACAAGTTGATGAGATATTTTAATATATGAAATCACATCATATATTAAATCACACCAGTAATATATATAATTTTTATTTACTTAATAAAGCTAAGGAGAAATATATATACAGTTAAAATGTAATGGCTTATGTCATTATATTTATAGTACTCAAGAATTCAGAACTGTCACTTATAAATTACCTTTTTAAGAAAAGAACACCAGTAACTTTGAATACTCAAAAACAGAATCACATTTTGGCCTCTGTCTTCTCTTCACAATTAATAGCTACACAGATACTCTGAAAGGACAACTTAAAAGGGTGTCTTCCTAAAGTTTGCTCCTAAGTTTTCCTTCCTTGTTTCAGTAACAGGATTCTCATATGCCATATTTTCAAAAATAAATCACAAAACAAATGAGCTGTAGTCAGTTAACACATGCAATCCCAAATTTGCCCTTAAGCAAATATACATCTTTTTTCAAATAGCATCCCTCTGATAAAGACCTTTAAAATAATAACTGGCAATAAGCCATCATTTTGATGACCATGATACACAAAGGCTGTCAGAGGGAAAAGGAAGCACACAAAGAAAGCGTCTCTTACGTGGTATCTAAGTACAGCATATGGACTTTCCGCTTCGCAAGAAGAGAACGTTCCATGCTGGGATCTGCTCTGAAGTCTCCCGTGTGTAATATGACAGTACCATTAGGAAGACAAAAGAGGATCATGACAGCACCTGGACAGCTGAACACAAATTTCAAAGGAATATTCTTAACACAGGCAAGCATCTAAAGGAACAGTATCTATTTCAGTATCAACAAGTGAACACACTTTATTAGCTGACCACAATGACATAGCATTGCACTACAGAGGAAATGTAGCACTTTAACTCGAGGAAATTTACATCAGAAAAAGAACTGGTGTGCAGAAAGGCAGACCCAGGTTGCTCAAACTCCACACATTCCCAAGAAAAGCTTGTCTTCGGGGCTGGCCCTTGGCCGGCTTCTGGGAAATGAACTCTGAACCCTTGGAATATTATGCCAGGTAAGACTGTTTTGTATACCTGAAACATTGAACTATGTACATGATAACAGCTTGATGCTAACTTTGTGATCTATGGTGAAAACCCTATAAAGTTAACTAAAAATCAGAACTCAGCTGGGCATGGTGGCTCACCCTGTAATCCAAGCACTTTGGGAGGCTGAGGTGGGCGAATCACATGAGGTCAGGAGTTAGAGACCAGCCTGGCCAACATGGCGAAACCCTACCTCTACCAAAAATACAAAAATTAGCTGCACATGGAAGCGCACACCTATAATCCTAGCTACTCGAGAGGCTGAGGCAGGAGAATCACTTAAGCCCAGGAGGCGGAAGTTGCAGTAAGCCAAGACTGTGCCATTGCACTCCAACCTGGGCAAAAAGAACAAAACTCCATCTCAAAAAATAAAAATACAAACTCAAACTGGCAATTTAACAATAACAACAACAACAACAACAACAAACAGCTGCAAAGACAGTAGATCAAAAAAACTTTAAAAGCAACCTGATGTAATAGCATTGGCCTGGATTTTGGGAAACCTAGATTTAGTTTTCTTTCTCTTCATCTATGACCTCCATGGTACAGAGGGCTAACATTCTATGGAAAGTAGAAAGAAGCAGAGTTTATAGTTGTGTTTTGACAACATGAATGCTGATACTACTTTATATTAAATGAAAAAAAAGAGGGAAAAATACAGGCCATTTCCAAGAAAAAAAATCTTCCAAATCTTTAATATCCAGAGGATGAATGATTTCTTAGTTTAAAAAGGGCTGGGGGGAGATAAAACTGACCCTCTAGTATCTGAAGATAGTATAAACTGTTAATTTATATAAATGATAAATGATATTAAAGAAAATGGCAAAAGGTTATCTTGCAAAGAACAGCAGCAACAATATGTTAAAGTATTTTAAAAAATAAGCTGGAATCTCAGATGAGAAGTGTAGTAATTTAAACTGGATAAAAAATGGGTCAGATAACATTTAGAAGATCTCTTTACTTTTAATATCTGAGTCTATAACTGTGTACATTTTTTTCAAAAGGAGAAACAACTTACTCAAGTTTTAAGAAATATCAAGCATATTAATTCCAATGAAAAAGTTATTAAATAATCACGCGAAAGCGCTGTCCTTTTGAACATTTAAAAAAAATGTGCTATTAAGATGACTTTAATACTTACTGATTGGCATCAAGCAAAACAACTTTGACACCATTCACGATACATTCGGTGTCCAGTGGCAATGGATGAATATATTGTTCTTGCACACGAAGCTTGTTCTTCAACAAATTGCCAGTTATCTACAAAACAAGATGCACTTATTGCTGATACAGTAAGACACTAAGTATTTTATTTCATATCTAGTTTAGAACCACAGCATCTTAATAACATCCCTTTCCCTGTTTATATTTAGGTAGACACTCCATAATGCCAGGAAGAATTTCCTATAATGACTGTGCCACTACTCTGCTTGAATATCATCACTGACTTCACCTGATCTATGAAACGTCCATCCGTCCCAGCCTGACATACAAAAGCCTGAGTGATCTGGTCTCAGCCCACTCCTGTGGGTTTGACTGCTGTTATTCCCTGCCTTTCCTTCTAGCCATTCTGAATAATCTGAAGTGCCTGGAATGGGCATATTTCTCAGGTGCCTGTGCCTTTACATAAACTTTACTCTCTACTTGGAACGCTCTTTCCTCTGCCTCATCCTGGAATCAGACAGATTTGCATATACAAATTCAGACTCTGCCATTCCTAGCTCTGTGACCTGGGGCACACCACTTAACCTCTCCAAACCTCAGGTGCTTCATTAATAAACAGAGGGTACTTCAAGTATGCTGTGAGGATTAAATCAAATTCTAGTTCAAGCCCTTAGTAATAAGCATTAAAATGTTCTCCTTTTAATGATTAGTTGAAGGTATCTTTCACCCACAAAACGGTGTCTAACTTTAGCCCAGGACAGGGTAATGCACTCTCTTCTCCCTACTCCTAGGTACTCCATTCATTTTTCTATTATAATACCAATCCCAATGTGGCATTATTTACGAATGCTTCCTCTGGAGCTATAAGCTCCTTGAAGTTAGATATAGTCAGGTCCCTCAGTACCTGCAGGGGACTGGTTTCAGGGCGCGCTGAGCATACCAAACTCTGGGGATGCTCAAGTTTCTTATATAAAATGGCATAGTATTTGCATACAACCTATGCACAACCCCTTTAAATCATCTTTAGATTAATTATAACACCTAATACAATGTAAATGCTATATAGTTGTTATGCCGTATTTTAAAATTTGTATTATTTTTTATTGTTGTATTAGTTTTTATTTTTGAATCTTTTCGATTGCAGTTGGTTGAATCCATGGATAGGGAACCCACAGATACAGCGGGCTGACTGTATTTTGTCTTAAGAATCCATTTAGGCTTTCAGTGAATGTTTACTAAATGAAACTTCTTGTTTGTAATACATCGTGAAATAGTTTATCTTTTCTTTCCACATAATAAAACATATGTTTTCTAAAAACGGAAACCCGACATTAACCCATTTAAGTTTAGAACTTTTATGTGGAATATGTTTTCTCATATTTTTTCTAGTAGAATGAAAGATCTTACTGTTTCATTCTTTTTTAATGAAATTGCTTAGAAATTCACAGCATTCTACAAAGTCAAAAGTTAGACAATTGAAACATACCTCACTACAATAAACTGGAAATGTGAAGTGTTTAGACAATCCAGCATAATGATCAGAATGAAAATGCGTGAGAAAATAGGCTGTACAACCTTCAACCACGCCATACTGAAAGGCATCAACTGTAAAGCCAGTTCCTGCAAGAAAAATACCGATACAGTAGGTTGAACAAGAGCTAACAAAGATACCCGGTTTGATGACAAACACTGAATGAACCCTCTATCCTCTTTACATCTTATTTCCAATTTAACTACATTTAAAAACCGATACCACATAAATTTAGCAAAAGGTGACACTAAAGAATGTCTTATACATTTCTACCAAGTATTTCAGTATAAAAACTTTTATTTGTGAATAACTGCACCAAAAAATATATATATAAAATTTTGAGCTACAAACCAATTGCTTCTTTAACTAATACTTTCATAATACTTAGCACTTTACTTCTTCAAAACAGCAAAAGGAGAATGCTAACTTTCTTCTAAAACATGAATTCTCAGGGGGACAGTATTGATTTAAGGAAGCAAAAATGGTTGAGGGCCAACATAATCTCACATGTTACAAAAGTGTGTAGCTCTCCAAAGAGCCACAGTACAATAAGACACAAACAATATATCTATCATCTTTGAATTTCACTGCACAGTCAGACTGGAGGAGTGGGGTGGGAAACAAGAAAAAAAAAAATGCCCAAAAAGGCTCCCTAGAGGAGCAGTGATGAAGAAGAGGTTGAGAAATGCTGTTCTAAAATGTGCTCATGCAAAAAATAACTAAGTATGCTGATTGGCAATGTGCAAATAAATAAGCATAACTTCTCGATTCTACTGAGGCTTATCAACACATGGTTTTAGGCTCACTTCAGGTACAGAAAATCAATCAAAAAAATTATTAAAAACACCACTGGTATTATAAAGCATATAAATGCTATTCTTTACATAAATAAATTGAACAAGTTATAGATCTAGAACATCAACAAAGCGTTTTAAAAATCTTTCAGCAACCAAGTATATGAAAAGGCAGAGAAAGCAAGTTATAATGTGGTTTTTAAATTTTTGGCATTTATTATATGTAAAACCTGTGACATTTTCCTTCTTAGAAACTATTTAGTACTTTGTATTTCTCATGAGTACTTAAGAGGCTGCCTTTTATTATATTTATTTACAGAGACGCCTTTCCTCCTTTTGTATTAAGCTGAATCCCTACTCCTTTCTTACTAATCCTTCTATAGCCAGTAATATCTACCTAACTAGTATAGTCACTTATATAGAGGACATTTAGCAGAAGCTTGATGAATTGAATGTAGCAAAAAAAAATCAAATAGGCAAAAATCATATCTATGTTAGAGGCTCATGAAGTATCACAAAAGCAAAGGAAACACATACAAAAAATTGTTTCATACGCACACACAAACACCCCAAACAGGGCAATAAACACAAAGTTCAAAAGTTGTCTTTGTTGACATATTGCGTATTGACATTTCAACTTACCAGGTATTTTCTTATAGAATGGACATGTCTTTTTTCTTAATTCTCCTACATTAGATGACTCTGGGGTTTTCTTGTTCCTCCTTTGCAGCCCACCATGAGCTGATTTTGTGAAGATTTTGACTTTACTTAAATTGACTGTTTTACATTCTGCATTAGTAAGGTGATCTGATCTCTTCTGATATGCTCCTTCCTGTGGTGAATTTGACTTTTTAAGTCTCTTTTTTTGACGCTGTGACCTCTCACTAGAAAGTTCCACAGAAAGCTGACTCTCATTTAAATTCTTCGCATCAAATTCTAAATCACTTAAAGATTTTTCTGCTTTCCTCTTGCACCGCCAGGACCTCTTTTTATTAGGACTTGGAACTGGATTTAAGTTTATCCCTTCTAATGCACTTTCCTCTAGCAATTTCTCTTCTTTTCTTTTGGGAGGTAGTCCAAAATACACACCTATATCTGTTTGCTTCATTACTTTGGTAGAAGGATGTCTTGCATTACACTTAGGACCAGAAGGCAATATTTTCAAAGACTTAGCAGCAGGTGTACTAGAAAAGTTTTCTGTATTTAAAACTGTAGCTTTACCAACTGGTACACCATCTAATTTCTTTCTGCAGAAACATGCTGAGTTAGTATTATTCTTAGCATTCAAGCTCTCACTTGATAATTTTCTATTTTTACTTTGGGTTGGTTGGGAAGAAAGATATCCTCCTCCCTGGCTTTCAAAAGGTTTCGACGTTAAACTCTTAACTAACGAAAGAGAAACTTGATTGTAAACAGCTGACTCTTCAATTACCTGTTTCTGGTTATTTGATTGAGATGAGTGAAATTCTGGCTCATCAGATTTTGCTTTAGTTGCCTGATGAACAGAAGCAGCAAGCTTGCCTGCCAATGCAGGTGGAAACAACACAAAATCACCACCATATGCTGGCTCATAAGGCAAAGTACTCTCATTATTTTGGGAAATAGGTTGAGACAAATCATTTAGACTACTGAATCTATACAATCCTTCATCATGCTTATCCTGAGTTAAGAAACTATTCACTTTGGTGCAGCTCTCGTCCTGGTCCTTCAGTAAGGGACTATGTTGTTTTATAAGCAAAGTACAGCTGTCATCTTCTTCAAGGCTGCCATCTTTTGAGCTTTCTGTAAAAAACAATTCTTGTTGTGAATCATCCAGTTTTTCATCGATATCATGAGGGTCTTCATCGCTTTGAAGTGGAGAATAGGAGATTCCACAGTCGCTAAAATCATTTTCTGGCAATGGCAAATTTATGTGTTCTGAGTTGTTTGGGCTGCTTAATTCTTCATCAGCAAGAGGCAAAGCAACTCCTACCAGTTTGTCATTCTCAACAAATTCGGTAAATTGCAGAGCTTGTTGGGATGTTTGGATATTAGCAGAAATCTTTTTATTGGCTTCAGTTGGAGATGGAGATTTTCTTAAATACTGTGTCATCAATAAGGGATCATTTGAAACTGAGTTATCAGTTTGGTTCCGATTCAAAGACCATCTTTCCTCAAAACTGCAAAGAATGCCTGACTTAGTCTCACTGAAACTGCCACCTGACGCAGGTGATGGGCTGCTAAAAGGATGCTCACTAGCTCTGCTTTGAGCTAGCAGGAAGTGAGAGTATCTCTTGTAATGAAATGGAATTGTTGAGGTACACAGAAGACCATCAGGACACTCTGAAATTTTAATTAAAAAAAATTATAGGATCAAAGCAGAGACTAAGCTTTGACAACAATAGCCCTATAAATTGGGTTCCATTATTTAACATTCACATTGTATATAATAACAATTTTAATAAGATTAGTTATAATTGCTGATACACTGAAAAGTTATAGATTCTATTCTAAAAATAGAATTTGAGAAATTGGTTAATTGTAAGGCTTTACTAATTTGGAAACTATTCCCTGTCAAACTATTATGATTGAGAAACTTTCTATAAGCCATCTTTGCATATCCCTGTATATGTTAATTTCCAGGTTTATCAAAAAATGACACCTCCTTCCCCTCAAAAAAGATATTATATTAAATTAGAAATCTTCGTGGTTTAAAACCTAACTTAAAACTGCCTCATAAAAGCATTTGTTATAGAACAGAATTTAATTCAAGAAGAACCATCTAAGAGTCTATTCAAAGGAGTTTAGTGAAATACTGAAAGAAAATATTTTTAAGGTGGCTTCACTCTATAGGACATTTCACCCTAAGGTCTTCAACCATTGACTCCAATTCCATTCCTGATTTTCAAGTTACATAAAAGCAAATTACTAGCAAATTTATGAGGTTTTCACTTGCTATACTTTTATGGGAAAGGCTAATGCCCAATTTAAAGATGGAGTTGTTTTTGCATCTTCATGCAGTACTTTAAAATAACTACAGGTTAATAATGAAATGTATTCTGAATTATAATATGAAAACAATATTTTTTTTTATTTTACTGAATTTTAACTTTTTCAGATTAAAAAATCTATATATAGTATATACGATTACTTTAAAATATATAAACCATCACAACAATGCATTTTCCATATGCATTCCAGGTAGGATTTTCTATATTAAATACTTATCACATATTTTAAAAGACAAAAACGCATACTTTTGTTATCATTTGACACATCTTTTTGTTAGAATCTTAATCACCTGTGACTCCTTCACAGTTCCTCTTCCTGTATACATTAGCATGATGGCTAAAACAACCATATTTAGAAACCACACTATATCTATACTTATTTTTTTTCAGACAAGGTCTCACTCTGTTGCCCCACCCAGGCTGGAGTGCAGTGGCATGATCACAACATCCTACAGCCTCAACCTCCTGGGCTCAGGTGATCCTCCCACCTCAGCCTCCACGTAGCTACCACACCTGTGTAATTTTGGTATTTTTTTATAGAGATAGGGTTTCACCATGTTTTGCAGGCTGGTCTTGAACTCCTAGGCTCAAGTAATCCACCTGCCTTGACCTCCCAAAGTACTGAGATTACTGGCATGAGCCACTGTGCCTGGCCTATTTATAGTTTTCTATACAGTTCTATAAAAACGACAAATTGGGCAAGGTATTTGACTTTTAAGAACTTTCATCTATAAAATATCAACACCACCTTCCTTACATGGTGGTTGTGAAAGTACCCAGCATAGTAAGGATTCAATTAACATTTACGAAAAATAATCCAGATGTTTAGGAACTTTTATGAAATAACAAAATGTATTTAAACTGTTTTCCAGTCTGCCATTTTTTTTATGATTATACCATTGACTGGTATGGTATCTCCCAGTGTCTCATCTCCCTTTTAGTTTACTGCTTGCCTTTCTCGTTTCACTGAATTGTTATGTCTGACCTAATGAAGACTTTTTAGATTATTTATAAACTGCTACCTTTTCTGCAATCTTACCTGTTTCAGAGCCTGGTGGAGAATCCAAACATTCAAAAACATGCCATCGAGGTGTCTGCCCTATCAATGAGGAAAAAGGCATCTGGCAATTTGGACAGTATCCATCATAAACTGGACGAATCTTTGGGGACACGTGTTTGCTTTTGTGAGTTCTACAGAGCTTTCCTGGAGTGGTCTCCTTGTCTTGGGACTGCTGACTACCATCTCCACAACTTGAATGTTGACTAGAAGCTGCAGAAGGCTGACAATCTGCTTCTTCAAGGGATATTTCATGGTCCTTCACCTTCTCTCTAGCTTCCGTGGCTCTTTTTCTCTTTCTATTCCGTTTTGACTGGTATTTTCCATCTGTTCCCTTTTCAACAGATTTTAGAATATTTTTAGAGCAATTATTTGGATCAACTTGTTTCGGTTTTCTTTTAGATTTGTATTCCCAAATGTCTTCTTCGGAAAAAATGTCTTCTAACATGGCAAAATGATTTTATCATTCAAGAAGTATTAATCTTAAGTAAATTGAGAGTCCATTTCTTGTCACAAAAAGTTATGGAATTATTTTCCTGAGAAAAATATAAAGGTAACAAAGCCCCCACCAACTCAATGAGACTCTAAAGGACTGTTAACGAACATATTGGCAAGCTAGAAAACTTGAGCCTGAGAACACCTACTGTTCCATTTATACCACAATAAAACTAAGATAAACCTATCACAGTAGCAGCAACTGTGAAGTTTTCCATTATGAGTGCCATTTCATTCAAATATCTTGGCTTTTTCCAGGACTTGATTCATAAGAATAAGAATCAATAATACTTTGAAAATTAAGCACTAATGGGAAATATAGGTTCAACAGCTTCATCTTAAAATGAGCTTTGAAGCTACTGTCAGTTCTATTTCAAGTGGACAACCGTCCAAATAATTCATAAATCCAACCACAGTTACCGGACAAGTGGCTCAACAGGTGTCCCAAACACTAAATGGCTATCTCAGTTTACTAACAAAACTAGTCACAACATAATCAAAGAGGGGTGTAATTCGCAAAAAACCGCCAAGTCACTGCTCTTATCCACAACTAATGGATGTTCAACAACTTCGGTTTCCCGGGACAGTCCATGATCTTCCTCCAGCAGCAACGAACAATCCCTGCACAGTGAGCAAAAAAAGTTCAAATATGTGAAGAAAAGTTCAAATATGTGGAAGGGTGGGCTTGTATTGAGGTCTGACGCCGTAATGCACTAATGGTCCTGAAAGTGGCCGGCCCCCTGTCCACCAGGCTCAAAACGGAGTCACAGGCCAGCCTCTCCCTTCTCTTCTGGCATTAGAGGCTGCAAGGCCAGGGAATGGGGCCTTAACCCTCTCCAGATTAAGCACAGCCAGCTCCAAAAAAACAGAGCCCTCCCCTTCTGAAGACTCTGAGGCCAGCCCTCAGGGACCCTCGCCGCCGCCCACCTGCCACTGGCGCCCCGAGGGAGCCGCTTCAGCTGCTTCCGCTCTCCCCCGCACCCCCACCTAAAAATCTGTTCGCGCTCGCACTTTCAGCACTCCCAGATGACAAAACGCTGTATAAGTGAAAGCCACTTCCGCCAGTCACTCCCACTTTACAAAAAGCCTTCTCCCTCGAGGTTATCCCTACACCCTTTACCTTTAGAGTCTTGGCGGGAACAACTTCCCGCTACCACAGTAGCGTGTCGAATCGGCGGATGCCGGTCAAAGAGACTTTAAAAATAATTTTTAAAAATAGGTTGCCCTTCTAAGTCCTACAGATTTACTGTATTTTATTTTTGTCCTAAAGCCCGCTAATTTCTAATGTGAGGGTGGGGGTGGTTCCCTTACAGCCTCTAGGACGCTGTCCCTGAAGCCTTTTCCATGTTGAATCTGGCGCTCTCAATGTCCAGGCTTGGCTGAGGCGTGGGGACCGAGAAAGGGCGGGGTAGGTCGGGACGGCAGTTTAATTACGTGCCCGGGAACTGCGACGATTTGGACTTTTGGCACTTGGACGTATTAAAAAGAAAAAAGTGTCGTTGGCGTGGAGTGGAGCTGGTGGAGGGTGAATGCGCCCTTTGGGAACCACAGGACAGTGAACGTTTCGTCTCTCCCAGCGAGAATCTCCCGCGGGCCCAGAGGTCGCTTCGGGAGCCCGGAGGGAACATGGCGGCGCCCGGAGCCCAGGGCCGCAGCCTCTCCGGCCTACTCCCCGCGCAGACCTCGCTGGAGTACGCCTTGCTAGACGCCGTCACCCAGCAGGAGAAGGACAGTCTGGTCTACCAGTATTTGCAGAAGGTGGACGGCTGGGAGCAGGACTTGTCTGTTCCCGAGTTTCCGGAAGGTGAGGGGCTGGCGTCGGGGTGGGGGCCCCTCCTGGCACCTCCCCTTCCTCGGGGATGGCGCTCTCCCCCGAAGCGGTGGGCTAGGCGGGTTTGTGTCGCTGGCGTCCGGGGGAATGGCTCTTCGCCCGACGTGGGCCGCTGCTCTTGTGCTCTGCAATTCCAGATATCCCCAAGCGGCCACCGACGGTGGGTTTCTCGGGGACGGAGACCCACGTACTCGTCTGTGTATCCTGAGTCCTGCCCGCCCCTAATGTTAGTCAAATAGAGTCAGTGAATGTTTAGTGTCCCCGTTGGCGATGATTGCAACGTTCACACCATTCTGTCCGTTCAGTCTGGTTCCCCAGTGTCGTCTCGTAATCTTTTTGCATCACCTTGACATTTATTGACCATTTTTTCTTGTACCACGCAGTTTCTTTTTTTTTTTTTTTTTTTTTTTTTGAGGCGAGTCCGGCTCTGTCACCCAGGCTGGAGTGCAGTGGCGTGGCCCTGGTCTCACTGCAGCTTCCGCCTCCCAGGTTCAGGCGATTCACCTGCCTCAGCCTCCGGAGTAGCTGCGACTACAGGCACGTGCCACCACGCCCGGCTGTTTATTTATTTATTTTTGTTAGAGATTGTGTTTCATCATGTTGGCCAGGCTGGTCTCGAACTCCTGCCCTCAAATGATCCGCCAGCCTCGGCCTCCCAAAGTGCCTGGCGTGAGCCACCGCGCCCAACCTGCCACACAGAGTTCTAAACACTTGAGGGAATATTTCCTTATTCAGTCATCTCTATAGCCCAGTGAGGTGCTCGTATCATTCCTCTTTTACAGTTAAGGAAATGGAAGTACAGAGAGGTTAAGTAACATGCCTAGGGCCTCACAGCTGATAACTGCCCCAGTTGGATTGACCCTAGATTTGCTGATTTCTTAGCCCGTGTCGTGCTTCTCCGCTCAAAGTCGTGAAACTAATACTTTTAAAAATCGGAATCAATTATAGCCTATCTCCAGGGTTTAAATCCTGGCTATGTGAACCTTTGAAGCATGAAGGAATAGATATTCCCAGCAGGGCTCTTTGTGAAGCACATCTCACCATGATACATGAAAACATATTTTACCTTCTTTGGATGGTAGTAGCATTGCTTTGCCTGGTGGTGCTGGCATGTGTCCCGGAGTGACACTGAAACCACATGTATAGTTAATTGGTTGGAAATGGCAGAGTTCAGTTATCTCGTGGGTGGTATATCGGAACCTGCCTCTGACAACGAAGTATTTGGTGTCTTTCCAAGCCTTTTGCACTACCCATGTTAAGAGGTGCTTATTTTTCCTACCATTAATCTTATATTGGATTTGAAATATTGTGGAATTCTTACAAAAGAATTAGGTACATGAATGCTTATCCCATCAAATAACTTTGAAATATTGTTTACATCTATACAAACACATGCTTTAAAAATTTTTTCATAAGAAGGTAGTTACTTAGTAGGTACACTTATCAACAAGCAGGCCATCAGCTGGGATTTGGGGAGTGTTTTTTATTTTCTAGTCTTGTTTGTATTTACAGGGAGTGTATTTTATTCCCATGAGATTTGACCTCTGTGACTCATAAGTAAAAAACAGATAATAAAATATTCAGGCTTTGTGTTTAACATAGTATGATTTTCTACTGGATCCAATTATTGAGGATAGAATGTTAGAAATGACTATTTTCTTGGTTTCTTTAGCAGTAAACTATAATCAAGAAGTCATAAACATAACTTTATCTCAAAAACTGTATGCTTTGTTCATTTCTTAGAAGACTCGCATGTTTATGGGGACAGTGCAGTGTAATGGATAGATTTATACAGACCTGGATCTTTGTTAATCCATTTTGTTGGTTGTGTGATTTTGAGCAAGTTACTTGACCTCCAGGCCTTATATTTCTCACTTGCAAAATTGAACTATTATTTACCTTTCAGGATTATTATTAGTATTGAAAGTAATGTATGTAAAATTCTTAATTCACAGAAAAGCTTACTAAATGTTAGCAGCTTTTTATTGTATTCATTGTTGTTATAAAATACATTATTATTATTAATCCTGGTAAGAAGCACAGTGAGATGTAATCTTTCTATACTCCCTGATTTAAGTCACTCTTCACTATTTACAGAAAAGTCACAGAAGACATTCATAAATATTTTGCAAGTAGGATATGAAATATACATTAATTAATGTGAAGTTTTGTATGATCACTTGATTTGGTATATAATTAATACTTTAACAGTGGATAATTAAGAGGTCACTGTATCCTGAAATCTCATTAGTTTGGACTAATTGGCACAAATATTAGTTTGATCTGCAGATTTTTTTTTTTCTAGAATTTTGTTACAATTGAGTAACTCCAGTTGTTGTTAGTCATTAGCTGTTACTGTTTACTTGTTCCTCCCAACTTTGGCTTTCAGTTGCTAAAAACTGTTCCAAATACCTGCTTCAAGGTATAATTAATAGTTTTAATAGCTGCATTGATTGACTTATAAGCAATAAACTTTGTTTTCTTAACTTGGCTAAATAGGGATGCTGTACTTTATTATTAGTTAACAAAATCTTTCTTCATAGTACAGAGTTTTCTTTTTTTGGAGGAAAGGGAACACGTTCTTCATCAATGTTAATGTTACCTCAATGAAATCTACAACAGTAATAAGTGTATTTTGCTTAACTTTACATTTAAAATACTTTATTTTGTATTTAAGGTCTCATCCAAATCCAGAATATTTCAGTTTCTTCTCCTTTAGGAAATTGTCTTGGGCATTTTGTATGTTTATCCTTATATACATTTCACTCCTTTTTGATGTTTAGTTATATCTTACTATTCTTAAGCTTGACCTTTATTCTCAGTAGCCCATTAGTATCTAATTGTCTGTGTAATTAGGTTCATGTGGTATTTGATATTTTTCTTTTTGCCGAAGTGTGTTGCTCTTACTCCTTTTCACAGACTATGACACTATTTCTGAAAGAATTTAGTAGCTTTTTCTTGCTTTATTTGTAGACAGCATCCTAATAGCGGCTTTCGTGTCCTTGACTTCTGCTCCCTCACCTGTACCCCCATCCCTTCCTTTTCTTTCTTCCCGTTTTGAGCTTTTTATCTCTACTAATTTGCTTTCTTAGTCTTTTCTTTCAAACCACAAATATCTGTTTAGTCACAGTCATAAAGATACGTTGGTAGAAAATGGTGGTTCAGAGTATATAATAATAAATACTTCCAACTGCCACAGCCTTCAAATGGTGCTAGTCTCTCTTAAAGTGTTTGACTATTTGCACAAATCTTTAAAAAAAAGTCATATTTTAATAGAAAGTTTTAGATAAATTTTCTCTCTTTTCCTTTAATCATTGTAATTTATTTTATGTAAATTTCAGGATTAGAATGGCTGAACACAGAAGAGCCTATTTCTGTCTACAAGGATCTATGTGGAAAAATAGTCATCCTCGATTTCTTCACCTACTGCTGCATAAACTGCATTCACCTATTGCCTAATCTCCGTGCATTAGAACACACATACTCTGATAAAGGTATCTGTTCTTTAATTAGTTTCTAACAGACTGTCCTGGCATAGTCACTGGAAGAGTGGCTGACTCATTAGCTCATAAGAGAATGAACATTTGGCAAGACTTCAGTGATTCTAAAAGTAATCTCTAATCTATGAATTAAAGACTTCATGTACCTTTTTATAAAGGGTTAAGCTTAGTGATAGTGGTTTGCCTATCTAAAGAAAACCAGCATTTAGTATATGGTTTTTTTCCGAGGGTAGGGGTATAATTTGCTTTTTTCATGATCAGATATTTTAAAAGGTCTTTTTCTATGTTGAGGCTTATTTAAATTTGTTCTGTTTTTTAAAAATGAAACGTGACCTTAATTTTATACTCTTTTCACTGTGATAGGAAGGTTTAAAGTTCTTATTAGACAATGAGACTAGGCTGTCATTAATATGGAATGACATGAACTGCAGTGGAATGCAAAATATAACAGATACTCTTTCTTTGACACTGCTTCATTAAAAAATTATTATTACAACTAATGTTTTTCAAAGCAGACTAGGAAATCCATTTTTATGGTATTACAAATTCTAAAGATGTAGGAGATTAATTGGCTTTAGAAGTTTGAAACATTAATGAGATTTTTTTTCTTGTCTACTTTCTAAAAAAAGAACATGGGGGTAAATGAAATTAATTAAAGATACCATTTAATTAGGTTTAAATGAATTGAAGCGCTAATCCTGGAGTGGATTAAAAAAAAAAAAGAGGGTCACTGATCCTGTGATAGTAAGGATGAGAATAGATTATATATGTACAAATGTAAAGGATATTCTGAAACTTACTTTAAAAGGGAAGTGATAGAGAAATCTTCAGTGCAGCTGAAACTTCAGATGCTTCTGAATTGTGATAGATTGTATGTTAAAATTACTAGTCAAATGATTTATCAAGAACTCAAGTATTTCTACTAGCTAAATCATGTTATTATAAATTTATCTATATGGATTTAAGAAATATGGATATCTTATTATCTCCTAGGTTTTGGATGCCAGTATTTCTTGTTCAAGACATCACATTTATTGAACATGTGTTATGTGCAGGGTACTCTGCTAACTGCTGAGGAAATATGTAACAAAATTGAATTAAAAACATTATGGAACCTGAGGAAAGGAATAAGTCACTTTGCCTAGAAACATTGGAAAAGATTTCTCAGAGAAGGAGACAATTGAGCTAGAACTTGAAAAATGAGCAGGAGTGCAGCTGAAAATGAAAATGAGGCAGAAGGGACACTCCTGGCTGAGGAAGCGTCAGGTAAACAAGCATGGAAGCACAGAGGAGTAGGATTCTTGCTCCAAGAACAGGTAAATAATTTAGTGTGGCAAGATTGTAAGGGTTCATGGTAAAAGTAAAAGGAGACAAAGGTAGGTTAGGTTAGGGCCACATTGTGAAATGTATTGTATAGCGTTCTTAATAGTTTAGACTTTTCCTTCTGTTGAGGATATAGAGATACTGAAGTTAGGTTTTGATTTGTTTTTTAGTAGAAGGATGACATTTGTGTTTTAGAAGGCATTACACATGGAGTTAAGAATCTCAACGTTTACCAGTTCCATACCTAAGATCACCCCTAAAAAGACTATTTGGTGAGCTTGTGGTTAACTCCATACCTGAAGCAGATTCAGTGACTTCTAGAATGGATGGATCCCTATAATCTCCAACCAGTTTACTGGAAACATTGTTTTTATAGCACATTGTGACAAAAAATTAAAAATATTTTTATATACAAATACACTTCTGAAAAGTAAAATACTTTGTAGGTGGAGTGAGTATTCGCTCTCAGTTTCAACAAAGAATCGCAAATCATGCACAAAGATACAGGAAAATGCAGCCCATTCAAAGGAAAAAAATAAACCAATAGAAATTGCCTCCGAAAAATATCTGATAGCATATTTATGAGACAAAGACTTTAAAACACTGTCTTAAAGATGCTCAGATAACTAAAGGAAAATAAGGAATAAGTTAAAAAAAAAAAAAAAAAGTTAAAAAAAAAAAAAAACCAATGTATGAAGAAAATAGAAATAGCAATAAAGAGAGAAAACCTAAATAGAAGCCAGAAGGAAATTCTGGAACTGAAAAGTGCGCTAACTGAAAGGAGAAACTCACTGCAGAGGCGGGGCTCCTTGACTTACAATGCAGCTGATAAACTGATGGTAAACTGAAAATATCATTAAGTTGTGAAAGTATGTTAATGCTTGACAGCACAGCAGATGGTCTCTGACTTATGATTCAACTTAAAATATTTTGACTTAATGGTGGTGTAAAGGTGATACTCAGTAGGAATCGTAAATCATAAGGATCTCTTTGACTTACAGTGGGATTATGTCCAGATAGACTCATCGTAAAGTTGAAAAATCATTAAGTCAGACCCTCATAGGTCAGGGGCTGTGGAGAGATTCAAAGGCAGATTTGAGCAGACAGAAAGAAGAATCAGTGAACTTGAAGATAAGGCAATGGAAATGATTGAATCTGGGGAACAAACAGAACAGAGATTGAAAAAGAGTAAACAGAGCCTAAAGGACCTTGGAATACCATCAATCAAACCAGCATATGTATTTTGGCAGAGAATATTTGAATAAATAATGGTTGAAAACATCCCAAATTTGATGAAAAACATGAACACAAACATCTAAGAATTTTAGTGAAGTCCAAGTAGGATGAACTCAAAGAGAACCATGCCAATACACATTATTATCAAACTGTCTAAAACCAGAGAGAGAATTTTGAAAGGAGCAAGAAAGAAGCAACTCATCACATACAAAAAAGTCTTCAATAATCAGCTGATTTCTCATCAGAAACTTTGAAGGCCAGAAGGCAGTGGGCCAATATATTCAAAGTACTAAAGGAACAAAACTGTCACCGAAGAATTCTACAACTGGCAAACTGTGCTTCAAAAGTGAGAGAGAAAGCAAGACATTTCCAGATAAACAAAAGCTAAGGGAGTTCATTACTAGACCTGCCCTCAAAGAAATGCTAAAGGAATCTGAAATGAAAGGTCACTAGGCAATAATTCAAAGCCTGGGAAGAAATAAAGATCTCAGTAAAAGCAAATACATGGGCAAGTATAAAAACAAGTGTTATTGTAACAATGGTGTTTAACTCCATTTTTTGTTTCTACATGATTTAAGAGACTAAAATTATTCTAAAAGCTAATGTTATTGTGATGTCACATTTTGTTTTCTGTGTAATTTTGTTTGAGACAGAGTCTCACTCTATTCCAAGCTAGAGTGCAGTGGCACAATCTCAGCTCACTGCAACCTCTGCCTCCCAGATTCAAGCAATTCTCCTATCTTCAGCCTCCCAAGTAGCTGGGATTACAGGCACCTGCCACCAGACCCAGCTAATTTTTGTATATTTTTGAGTAGAGACAGTTTTGCCGTGTTGGCCAGGCTGATCTCGAAGTCCTGATCTCAGGTGATCCGCCCACCTCAGCTTTCCAGACTGCTGGAATTACAGCCATGAGCCACTGCACCCAGCCTGTTTTCTATGTAATTTAAGAAAGTAATGCATTAAAGTAAATATTAGTTTATATATTTGGAGATATAATGTATAAGCATGTAATTTGGGGATATCAACAACCGAAAGGGGTGGGGATAGAGGTATTAAAGGAGCAGAGTTTTTGTGTGTTATTGAAGCTAGCATAAATTCAGATTAGAGTATAGTAACTTTAAGATGTTAAATGTAATTCCCCTGGTTACCACAAAAAGGAAAAAAAAAGCTAAAGACTATACACAAAATGAAATAAAAGAATTTAAATGTTTCACTACAAAATAAAAATCCACTAAACAAAAAAAGACAGTAATGTAGGAAATGAGAGATAAAAAAGCTCTAAGGCATGTGGAAAACAAATAGCCAAATGACAGATTAGTCCCTCTTTGTCAATAATTACTTTAAATGTAAATGGATTAAGTTCTCCAATTGAAAGGCAGAGGTAGGCAGAATGAATAAATAATATATTTCAACTATATGTTGCCTTCAACAGACTCACTTTTGATCCAAAGATACAAATAGGTTAAAATCGAAAGGGTGGAAAAGGATATTCTATGCAAATCGTAACCAAAAGAGAGCTGGGATAGCTATGTTAGTATCAGACAAAATGGACTTTTAAATCTGAAAAGGTTACACGAGACAAAGGAGGACATTATTTGCTAGTAAAAAGCCCAAGCCAAGCACAAATTGCACCTGTAATTCTAGCTACTCAGGAGGCTGAAGCAGGAGGATTGCTTGAGGCCAGGAGTTAGAGACCAGCGTGAGTAACATAGCAAGACCTCATTTCTTAAAAAATTTTAAGAATTCAATACATAGATGTTATGATTATAAACAGTTATTTAATAACAGACAAAATATATGAAGCAAAAATCGACAGAATTGAGGGGAGAAATAGACAATTCTACAATAGTAGTTGGAGAATTATGCCCAATATATACAGGACAGTCTCCCCAGCAAGAGACACTACCCAACAACAGCAGGATTGCATGTGGGACATTTTCCAGGATAGACCATAAGTTATGCCACAAGTTAATCTCAATAGATTTATTAAAGATAAATATTAAAGCATCTTTTCTGATCACAGTGAGATGAAATTAGAAAGCAGTAACAGAAGGAAAACTGGAAAATTCACAAATTTGTGGAAATGAAACAGTACTCTTTTAACCTGTGAACCAAAGAAGAAAATACATGGGTAATTAGAAAATACTTAAAGATGCATGAAAGCACAACATAACAAAACTTATGGCACATGGTGAAAACAGGGCTAAGGAAGAAATCTATGGTTATAAATGCTTATATTCAAAAACAAGAAATATTTTAAATCAATTTTATACCTTAAGGAACTAGAAAAAAACAAACTAAACCCAAAGCTAACTGAAGGAAGGAAATAGAGTCAAGCAGAGAGAAACAAAATAGGTAACAGAAAAGTAATAGAAAAGAGCAATTTAGGTACAACCAACCAAAAGTTGGTCTTTGAAAGTACCGGAAAAATTGATAGACCTTTGGCTAGCAAGACTAAGAAAAAAGGAGAAGACTCAAATTACTAAAATCAAGAATGAAAATGGGAACATTACTATTGATTCTACAGAAATAAAAAGGATAATAAGACTACTATGAGCAACTGTACACCAACAAATTGGACAACCTAGATGAAATAGACAAATTTCTGAGAACAAAACCTACCAAGAGTAAAGTATGAAGAAGTAGAAAACCAGAATAGACCTATATCTAGTAGCATTATTTGCAATAGCCAAGATATAGAAACAACATGTAAGTGTCCATTGATGGGTGGTAGGTAAGGGAAGTGTGGTATATGCATACAGTGGAATATTATTCAACCTTAAAAAGGAAGGAAATTCTGACAATATAGATGAACTTTGAGGACATTATACTAGGTGAAAAAAATTTACGATTTTTGCCACACATAAAATTCAAATACTGCATGATTTCACTTACGCAGGGTACTTAGAGTAGTCTGAATCATAAAGTCAGAAAGTAAAATGGTAGTGGCCAGGGACTAGCAAGAGGGGAGAATGCAGAGCTATTGTTTAATGGGTACATTTTCAGTTTTGCAAGATGAAAAGAGTTCTGGAGATGGAGGATGGCAATGGTTGCACAGCAATAGGAATGTACTTAATACCCTGAATTGTACACTTATAAACAGTTAAAATAGTAAATTTTATGGAAGAAACTGTAAGAATACAAAAATGGGTTTTTAATACCTATTTAAAAAATGAGTCTTACAAGGTCAGAATTGTACACCACTGAGAGGGGTACAGTCAATGGTATGTTGGAGCTGGCCCCTGCAGGCTGGTGGTGTGAGTCATTTGTTAAATATGTAAGAAATTTTATGAGCCAGTTGTAAACTTGAAATCAGCCACAGTGAGAGTATTTAGACCATAGAAATCAGCAAATGCTACAAATCA
>NW_016107419.1:5957905-5982380 GCF_001604975.1 Cebus imitator
ATTTTTAAGCATTAAAAACTATTTTGTAAGTAGTCTCAACATTGTATTTCAAAGAAACACTACTTCTGTAATATGCTACTATGTGAAAATTCTGATAATAAAAGATTTTTATATTGATCAAAAGTTAAGTTCAGCTTGTATTCATTCACAAAAGCAGACATACCCAGAAATGATCACATGACAACTCAAGCTGTCCCTAAGTCACTAAATTAAATTTACTTTTTTGAAGTTAAATGTCTTTTCCCATTACTATTCGATGTACTTACCTGCAGCAGTGCAGTTTATGTTCTTAAAGTGACATTTGGTGGTATGTTTAAAAATCTAAGAAATGTTCTGGTCATTTTACCAGAAAGCCAAAAATGCTCCACTGAAAAAGGAAGTGTTTATTAATTCACAACACCTTGAAAGAGTCCCAATTTCTTAATCAACCTCCTTCCTCTAAATCAGCTTTTAAACGCAGGGTTGTAGTAGGGGCCATTGCCACTTTCACAGTAGCTAATGAGAAATTGCAAATGCCTTAAAGCAAAAAGCAAAATGTACTTAATGGTAATGAATTGTTCTGATGTTTAAACATTTTTAAAGAACTATGCCCTAAGATTGTTATTAATTAATGACAATTTAGTACACATTTATGTTAAACTGACAAGTACCACAGTGATATTTTACCCTTTTCTACTTGAGAGCTAAGTTTTTTTCATGGTATATACGTTAAGGATATGTTATTATATAATACTGAAATTGAATATAATGGCTATTATCTAAGGAAAAGCATTTTTGTTTTATAAGAAAACATCTATTAGGAAGACCTCGTATTTTAACATGTGATTGCTAGGTGTATGTTAATATATAACTAAATCAGACTTTAAAAAATCTGAATTTCATATTACTATTGAGTAAATGCTAATATTATGTAATATGTGCTTTTTTCTGTTTTATACTTTATTAAAAATTAGAAGAATATACTTTTAATTTTATAGTAAAGCTAAGCCTTTAAATAAGTCTATATATAATTTCGCTTTGTGTCATGGTTCTGAAATCTTGCCCCCAGCCCCTGCCAGTTCTGATAGTTTTCATTAGGAGTACTCAGAAGATTCAGTATATAGTTGTACTCATGACTGTATTACAGCAAAAAGATACCAAGCAGAATCAGGAAGGGGAAAAGATGGATGGGGCTAAGTTGAAGGGAGACCAGGTACGAGATTCTAGAGTTTTCTTTCAGTGGAGTCAACCCAAGATGCTCTTAATTTCCTCAGCGATGTGTTGTAACAGCACATTTGGGATGTTGCCAACCAGAGAAGCTCAGAAATCATCAGGGTTTATATTGGAGGCTGGTCATGTAGGCAGCTTCAGCCTGCTGGCATGTTCCAAAAGTCCAGACTCTGAGAAGGAAAGCAGGTGTTCAGCATAAACTGTATTGTTTGTATAAACATTTTAGGCATAGTGAGCCACTCTTACCAGTTCTAGGAATGGTGAAAACCCTCCCAAAATCTAAGCTCCCAGAAGCCAGTCAAGAGCCAATCTTGTCTGCACGCCCTTTAGCTGTCAGGACTACTATGTTAACTCTTTCTGCACAACACACGTTATATTTTCTTTATTCAGCAGTCTTATTTATTGTTCTGTGTTCTTAAAGTACTTTAAAAACACTGCCAATTTATGGCACTTTTTCACATGTTAAGTGCGGACAACAGCCTGATGTCAGTTTTTGATTGGCTTTCAAATTTGCGTCTCATTTCTTCCTCAGTTTGGTGTTGAGCGATTTTGATCCTTTAATTTTTATGTTCCATTGTTCTTAGTATAAAAACTAAAATTTTGCCTATCCAGCATCTTTTCATACCCTTCTCATCCTTCAAGGCTGTTCAAGCCTTCCTGGCTTTCCTTCTGTTCCTGAGTGTCATCATTCCTCTTGCTTTAACACCTTGACACAGTGTTCCCTCTGCCTAGAGTCATCATCTCATCTTTTTTGTCTAGTAAAGCTATGGTTGTCTTCTGGATTTCAGAATGTCTTTGTTACAGTTTTTTTTTTTTTACATTTTTCATAATGCCTCAAATATTCTCAATCCTTGCATTTTACTGTGTTTTTACGTTGCCTATGATTAATTGTATATAGTACACGCTCTGCTATAGTATATACAGTTGTAATTGAGTGCACTTATATGTGTTTAAGTTGCATCTCGCAAAAATAAGACCTTTGAAGCTTTAAAAAGATGTATTTTTAAAAGTGATTTTATTACTAATATTTTAGAAGCAGTTAAAAATTTATTATGTTTTTTGCTTGTTAGTCTGAGACAAGGTCTAACTCTGTTGCCTGGGCTGGAGTGCAGTGGTGCGACCACAGCTTCCAGCAGCCATGACCTCCCAGGCTCAAGTGATCTGCCTGCCTCAGCCTCCCAAAGTGCTGGTATTACAGGCATGAGCCACCGTGTGTGTGGTTTTTGTTGTTGTTGTTGTGTTGTTATTGTTGTTTATTTTACTTCACTGAAAAGGAGGAAGTTATAATTTTTGATAATAGTTTCTCCTTCCCTCATTCCCTTCTTCCTTGCCCTCTTCTCTTTCCTCTCTCCCTCACTTCTTTGCCTTTCTTCTATATTTTCTCTTAAATGGAGTAATTTTGATCCCTGTGTTGGCAAAGAATTCACAAAGGGAAGACTCTTTTACATCTGCTTTTTACTGTGCATGATTAACAGAAAAAGCAAAATAATTTAAGAAAAATCTGTGCATATTGAGGTTATTACAGAAAAAAATGGGATATTTGCATATTTGGCAATTATGTTTGTGTATAGGTCAGTATAGATACCCTATTTAAATATGATATGGCTTATGCAGATTTATAAATTCCTTCCGTATTTATGTCCAGTGAAATCATTTGTTTCCTACTTACTTACAAGGCACTGTACTAGAGAATGATAAAACATGCATGGGTCCTATGTAATTAGTAGGCATTATAGTCTAACAAGAGGAGGCATATAATCAAATAATCACACATATTTTTATAATTTCTGATTAGTGATGTATAGGAAAAATAGGCTGCTATGATGACAAATTACGGAGTTTAATTTGGAGGAAATAAAGCTTTCTTATGAAAGTAAAAATTGAGCTTCAGTTCTAAAAGACAAGTGTGGCTTTAGTAGGTCAGAACAGATGAGAACATTACAGACAGGGAACACTCTATGTCAACTTTATAAAGCAAAAGAAATAATGGTATTGTTGAGGAATCAAAGGAAGTTCTAGAATACACTGCAGGAAAAGGGTGTGGAGAAGATGCTGAAGAGATGAGATTTGTTATACTAGGAACTGTCAAAAGCCAATGAAGAACTTTCTACAACAAGATGACATGATCTTATTTGTGTTTTTAAAAGATCAGTGACTCCAGGATAGATAACTAGTTGGTAGACAAGAATGGATATGGGAAATCTGTGACAAGGCTGTTGTGCTCTGTGAGATATGATAACAACCTGAAACTAGTCATAGCTGATAAGATCAATAGGACTTGATTGTGGATTAAGCATAGATGATGAGAGAGGGCTGATTGGTTATTACAGAGATGTCCTAGATTGTTTTTTTGCTTGTATAATTGGATGGTACCATTCAGTGACAGGAAACACTGTGAAAAGGTCATATTGGAGGGGAAGGTTATGAGTTGTGTGTGTGTGTGCCATAACTCATTCAGCCACTCTCCTGTACATTGGCTCTTAGATTATTTCCATATTTAGCAATTATGAGCAATAAGTAATCTTGTGGGTATGTTTTTGTCTTACTGGTGGAATCGCTTAAGGATAAATTCCTAGAAGTGGCATTGCTGGGTCAAAGTTAAGTGCATATGTAGTTTTATTAGGTATTGCCTTGTTCTTCAACAGGAAAGTTGTACGAGTTTGTATTCCTATGAGCAGCGTGTGAGTGTACCTCTTTCTCAGGTGCTGCTTCAGTAAAATGTTTTGACATACTTTTTATTTACTAATCTAATAGATAGGAAATGGTATCTTGGTATAATTTTAAGATGCATTTTTGAGTTGGGTTAATCTTTTCTTATGTTTATATGGCTATTTATTGTACATGGAGTTTTGTTCACCATTATATCCTCTAACTGGTTATTGTTTGAGTCTCTGGAATCTTCTTAATACACTATTGTATCTACATATAGAAATTTTTCAGTCTTATGCCTCTAATAGATTTCACTTTTCTAATTATGTTGGCTAATCCTCACCCACCCCAGTTTATTGTTAAAGGAGGTAGTAGGCATTTTTTCCATGTTCTTTATCGTATTGGAAATACTTCTATTTTATACTACTTTTATACTGTACTTCTGTTTTTATACCAGTTTCTGGTTTTATACTCAGTTAAATTTAATCAATGAACAAAAGTATGAAAGATTAAATAATTATATGTTAAACCTAATGACTAAAAAGAATTTATCTCTGCTACTTCTGGGTTTGGAGGAAGATGGTGGCCACCTGATCTTGAATCTCCCCACTGGCCCTCCCCTCTGTTCCAAGCAATAAAAAACAAGGAGAGCAAGTAAAACCACACTTGACCCTGCATTTCACAATCCTAGGAGACAGAGAATATCATGGCCTTCACATGACATACAAGTTCAGAAATAAACTAAATTCCCATAAAGTTTCTATTGCTGTAAGTCTGTGGATGCCAAGTACGAGTATAGGGGAGACTTAAAAGACTCCATGAGAACACTAGAGTGGTTCAGAGTACGTAGACAAACCACAAACAGAAAGAGAAATTACCCCCAGTCTCCTTACCCCCAGAAAGAGAAATTCCAATACAAAATATAAAATACAGAACACAGGTCTGGACATACTAGACCATATCACCAGCTCTTAAAAGAAAGCAGGACTAGGAATCAAAGCCTCAGAGAAGCATTGCTTCTGGGAGATAATCAGCTATATAGGAAAGATGTGGCTTCCCTTGGAGATAGGCCACCGAAGGGAAAGAAGGAACTATGAGGGAAAAGCTAAGGCTGTAATGGAAACAAAAGAGAAGTTGTACCAATCCCTCCTTCCACCAATGCTATTCATAAATGAAACTGCCCAGAAAAAGGGAACTGTCAGAAGAGGGTGCTGTCAAACTAGGAACCCTATTCACAAAATGAAGAAGAAGAGAAAAAAAGATCATATCTATATAAAAATATTGCAAAAAAAAGCTGAAAATGCTGATACAGAGTCTCTAATAATCACAAAGTTGGCAAAACTGTAACACAGTCCTCATACTGGATTAAATATTCATACTGGATTAAATATTCCTAAATCAGCATTTTGGAATAATGAAAAAAACTGCTTGAATCAAAAATTCTAAAACTAAGAAATGGACAAAAAAGAAAAAAGGAAATGAGTATTCATTGAATGCAGAAAAGAGAAGACATATTCAAAATTGTATTAGAAATAAAAATTAAATTACAAGATGTCCAAGGGACAATAAATTTATATAAAAATTTAATGAGGAGCGTTAAAGAAAAGCAGGAGATGAAACTCCAGAGAATGAAAATGAGCTTAAAAAAAAAAAAGAAAAAATTTTAAAAAATAATTGAATTGGAAAACAGGCAGAAGAGGTCCAACATAAGACTACTTGGAGACCCTCAAGAAAATGAGAACAGCTGACTGGAACAAATATCTAAAATTCAAATCCAGGAGGACTTCCAGGAAAGAAAAACCTTGAATCTACAAATTGATAGGGTCTACTAGGTACCAGGGAAAATTGACCCAGAACAGTCCAAGAAGTACCCGAATAAAATTATTATACTTTAAACATTGTAAAACAAAAAGGATAACTTACAAAGACATGTAAGTTGGACTGGCCATGCTTTTCATAAATAAGGTACAAAGCAAGGCAACAGTAGTATCATTTCAGGAATCTTAATGAGTGTAAACCATAAAACCAAAAAAGATTATATCCAACCATTTGTCCTTCAATAATCAATCAATGAAGGTTAAAGAAAAACGGTTTGAATTGTGCAAGAACTCAGAAAATATTGCGCACTTGTGCTCTTTCTGGTGAATCTGCTATAGGGAGAGCTAGGGAACCAGGGGTGAGTAGGGAAACTGCTAAGGATGGATGGAGATTTTACACATGTAGAGCTAACACCAAAACTAGGATGTAGAGTTTTGGTATTATTAGTCACAGTTTGATTGGAGAAGTATACTAACTAGGGATAATAATGAATGAACTAATAGGGGATTCATTACAGGTAGTTAACCTTATGTCATTGCGGAGCTACATGGCTAACTAGTGTATGTGAGGCTGTTGCTTCTGTGTGCTCCTGCAGCCTACCTGAGTTTTCTGACTTTTCACAGTCTTCAAGCAGAGGTTTGCGTACATATGTACCTGTGGTTTGGTTTGGAATTAAAGTTGTAATTATTGGCGAATAATGTCTCCTGATGGCACATCAGGCAGTTGAAAAGGAAAGGTGGATATAAAGTAGCAGAGAACAAGGGTAAACCAGAAAGAATGTGCAAACATGAGCTAGAATTTACAAGGATAAACTGAAACCCATACAAGCTTCAGTTTAGATAACGAAGTGGAGCAAAACACTGTTTGGAGAGGCAGAAGGAGGAGATCTACAACCCATATATTCTTATTGCCTTCATTTACCTCGCATATCTTTTTTATCCCTTTATTTTTAGCCTTTCCGATTCACTTGATGTATCTTTTATATATAGAATTTACCCAGATCTTTTAATAATTAAAAGTTAAGCCCATTGGTATTTATTCATATGACTGTTAATGTACAAGTATTATGTGTATTTGATGATACTTGTTGTGTTTATTAACATGATGCACTTCCTTTCCTGTTTTATTTTTCTAATCTCTTCTGATATTTAGAAATATTTACATTTATCTTTTATTAGTTATCTTTGTACTTACAATTTAAAAAAATAATAATAGCAAAATTTGTTGAGATTTTACTCTACATTAGGTACTATGCTAAATGCCTTACACAGATTATCTCTTTTAATCTGCCTCACCTATGAGGCATTTACTGTTATTTTCCTCATTTCACAAATGAGAAAACGAATGAACAGGTTAAGTAACTTGCCCAAGGTAACAAGTGTGCAGTTCTTCCCACTTCCCCTTTACTCACATTCCTCAGGCAACCATTCCTTACTGCATCTTTTTTCTCAGCTGCTTTCAAGGGAGGTGTGTGTGTGTGTGTGTGTAGACTTTGGTTTTCAACAGTTTATGATTTGTCTAGATATGATTTTAATTTTTTTTATTTGGTGCGTGCTGAGGTTGAATTCTCTAAATTTATATTTTTAATCAAATTTTGAAAGTTAGGGCATTATTCATTTATTTTTTTCTACCTCAATCTATTCATTCACTTTTTCTGGAACTCCAGTTATACGTACTTAGATACTTTGAAACTGTTCCACAGGTCCCTGAGGTTCTGTTTATTTATTTTTTTCAATCTTTCTTTGTGTTCTTGAGATTGGATCATTTCTGTTGAGCTATCTTCAGGTTCATTAACCTTTTCTTTGTCATGTCCTTTTTGCCAATGAGATCATCCAGTGAACTTATGGTATTTTTCACTTCTAAAATTTTTAGTTATTTTTTATAGTTTTTCATTTATCTGTTTATGTTTCCTATCTTTTTACTTATTTGTGTTTTTCTTTACCTCATGGAGCATAGTTATCTAGTTGTTTGAAAGTCTTTGATAAGTTGAACATCTGCCTTATTTTGGCATTGATACCTGTTGATTGTTTTTTTTTTTTTTTTTTTTTTTTTTTTTTTTTTTTTTTTTTTTTTTTTTTTTTTTTTTTTTTTTTTGATTTTTTTTTTTTTTTTCTGTCTCTCGATAATTGACCATATTCCCTTGTTCTTTTCTTTTACTGTCAGGTAACTTTGGATTGTATCCTGGTCGTTGGAACGTGATATGGGTCCTGTTATAGTCCTCTAGGGAATATTGGTAGCTTTATTTTAGTAGGCATTCAGCCCTCTTAGTTCAAATTACAACTTCTGTCTCATCTTCCATCAGCTCTCTCTCCTATAAACCCGGTTATTCAGTTTTCAGCTCTCCAAGCATTTGCTATACTTTTTTGAATCTGTTCCATGCACTGTCGTTTAGAGGTTAAACTAAGACTTCTAAGTGTTCATACTCAGAAATAAGGAGTTGCCTTCACCAGCTCTCTTCCCCTCAGGCTTCTCCCACACTGTCCGGGTTACGTGGTGGTTACATGGTTTCTTGAGCCAGAATTGCAGTGGGTTTCTATTGGAATTTTAGTGCCTCATGCAGCTCCAAAACTGGGACCCACTCTCAGGGCAAAGCTAGGAAAAGGAAAATAAAATTGGCAGCTCACTCTTCTGTCATTTGCTTTTCTGAGTTTTGACCCTCCTGTACAATCTACCTGGTCACGTTTACTATTCTCTGTCTTCAAGCATGTTTCAGAATTAATAGTTGCAATAGAAGTACGAGTTGGCCTGGAAATTATATCTCTGCTACCTTGGTAGTCAATATTGAATTTTTTCATTGAATCCAGCCTAACAGGTGGTTATTTTTTGTTGTTTGTTTGTTTGTTTGTTTTTGGTATTAACTTCTTGAAATAATGTATTGATTAAAGAAGTATGTTGTTTTCAGCAGTTCTTTCTACAGAAAGATTTGTTTTAAGAACCGTACAATAAGAATTTTAAATAAATCAAACGCCTTATATTATGAAAACATCTTGCTTATATTTATTTTTTTACTCTATAATGTAAGGTTAGATTAAAAAATAAATAAGAGAGTGATATAACAGTAAATACCTCCCAAAAGCAGCATAGTCAACTCTGAATTTCAAAGGGACTTATTATAGGTGGAAAAAATTTCAGCATTTCATAAGAAAATAAAGATGATTTTTATAGCGTTATCTAAATAAAAGAAAAAAAGGGTTTTAATTCTGTAATAGCCATATGAATTTAATCATATTTGTTTTTACGTAATAAGATTGTCATGAGATTTAAATTTGTTACTTTTTTATATGTGTGTTAAAATGCAGCTGAAGATCCCAGTGTAATTCTACATTTTTTTTTTTTTTAATCTAAGGACTTGTAATATTTATTAGTGACCTAAAACCTAATGTGTGGATGATGATATTCGAACTTAAATATTTAATAATGTTTACATATAATTTTTTCCTTTCAGATGGTCTTCTCATTATTAGTGTTCACTCGGCTAAGTTTCCAAATGAAAAAGTCCTGGATAACATTAAGAGTGCCGTTCTTCGATACAACATCACCCACCCTGTGGTTAATGATGCAGATGCCGGCCTCTGGCAAGAACTAGAAGTTTCCTGCTGGCCAACTTTAGTCATACTTGGACCTCGAGGAAACATGTTGTTTTCTTTGATTGGCGAGGGACACAAAGACAAATTATTTTTATATACTTCAATTGCTTTAAAGTATTACAACGACAGGGGACAGATCAGAGATGATAAAATTGGAATAAAACTCTATAAAGATTCTTTGCCACCTTCACCATTGCTATTTCCTGGCAAAGTAACAGTAGACCAAGTTACTAATAGATTGGTAATAGCAGACACTGGACATCATAGAATTTTGGTCGTTTGGAAGAATGGACAAATTCAATATAGCATTGGAGGTAAATTTTGCTTCTGGTTATGATATATAATATGTTTTCAGTAAAAAAATAGTTCAGGTAAATATAAAAGTTGAAATGAATGAAAACTAATTATAGAAAGGTGATATACATGGACTTAACTTCCTAACACAAATTTTTTGTTAATTAATGTATGATATCTGAATTAACCTCTTCTCACTCCCTCATAAAACAAGCAGAAACACTAAAAAAGCTCCAGGTCAAAAAGAGGAAATAGTTCAGCTTTTAGGTATATTTACATATTCAATCTTGTTTTGTTAAAAAACTGCCATACTTACTGTGTCTTATGAAAACATAGACATTTTAGATTTCAGACATTTTTTTTTTTTTTTTTGAGACGGAGTTTCACTCCTGTTACCCAGGCTGGAGTGCAATGGCGCGATCTCGGCTCACCGCAACCTCCGCCTCCTGGGTTCAGGCAATTCTCCTGCCTCAACCTCCTCAGTAGCTGGGATTACAGGCACACGCCACCATGCCCAGCTAATGTTTTGTATTTTTAGTAGAGACGGGGTTTCACCATGTTAACCAGGATGGTCTCGATCTCTTGACCTCGTGATCCACCCGCCTCGGCCTCCCAAAGTGCTGGGATTACAGGCTTGAGCCACCGCGCCCGGCCGATTTCAGACATTTTTAAGTGGAATTGTATTTCACTTTCCAAAAAAGTACAGCCTTATCTTTTTAAAGAGCATGTCAGTGCCGCATGAACTTGAGAAGTAGATTATAAAATAGATAAGCAGAATTTGTATATAATTTTCTCTCCTTTCTTCTATAAGAACTTGAACATGTTTCTGGATCTACTCCCAGAATAGAAATAGGTGTAGCAGCGTGATACTTATAATGTGTAAGTATCATGGAAGCATAAATCATTTTGTCTTATATCTCCCTGCTCTTAGATCTGAAACTACCTCTTGGCTACATATACATAGTCAATAAACTCTATTGAGTACATTCTTATTAATCCTGCTTATGTAAGCTGAACTGACATCTGACAACATGTTAGTCAAAGACAAAAGTAATTCATATCTTTTTGTAGTTAGTCCTGCTTTAGTAATATATGCAGCATTAGTACGTAAAGTAGGAATGTCTGAGTTCCTAATATTAAAAAAGCTAGTTGTATTCCTGTGCCCTGATGTTATTCTTAATATGCCAAGATAGGGTATGTGTTGTGTTTTGTGGTATTTGTTTTGTTTTGGCTACTTGGTATTTTGATTTTTGATAGGCAGTTATGAGAATTGAATTGTTACTCAAAAAATGTCTTTTGTAGCAGCATGAATTTAAGTGATTTAAAGTATTTAATAGATTCTGTAATTTTCAAAATAGTGTAAATGAATATTCTTTGTTTAAGAAGAAACCAGCAGCAAGCTACACTACCCAAACGTATTTCTAGAAATACTGTTACCTTTTGACATAGTTATTCTTTAATTTTTTAAAAAATAATTCTTTGGTCAGATACACTTAAGAAATACTCAGATATACTCAGATACACTCAGGTTTAATGTTATCTAACAGATTTTTATTGGTGATGGTATCATAATATTTCTCAAATTTTTTGCTCAGCTAATTTTCCTCATGAAGGGGTATAGTACACAGTATTTTCCAATCTCATGTGACCAAAGAACCCTCCCTTTTTTTTCAGGGAACTCTTATTGATATTAATGACAATGATAGTATTAATAACAATTATAGTTACAGCAAACACTGTATGTCTGGCATTATTTGAAGCACTTTACTTGTGTGAACTCATTTTTGCCTGCACAATGCTATGAGTTAGTTCAATTTTACTATTATTAGTTCAATTTTACAGAAGAACACAAAGGACTTGCCCAAATCATCAGCTAGGAAGAGATAGACCTGGGATTTAGACCAGGTCTGCTGGGCTCTTGAGTTCATTTTCTCTCTTTTTGAGATGGGGTCTTGCTCTGTTGTCCAGGCTGAAATGCAGTGGCATGATCTTGGCTCACTGCAACCTGTGCCTCCCAGGTTCAGGCAATTCTCCTGCCTCACCTCCCAAGTAGCTGGGATTACAGGTGGCTAATTTTTCATATTTTTTTAGAGACTGGGTTTCACTGTTTTGGCTAGGCTGGTCTCAAACTCCTGACCTCAAGTGATCTACCTGCCTCGGCCTCCCAAAGTGCTGAGATAACAGGTGTGAGCCACTGTGCCAGGCCTTGAATTTGTTTGTTTGCTTGTTTGTTTGTTTGTTTTTGAGACCGAGTTTCACTCTTATTGCCCAAGCTGGAGTGCAATGGCACTGTCTTGGCTCACTGCAACCTCTGCCTCCCAGGTTCAAGCAGTTCTGCCCCAGCCTCCCGAGTAGCTGGGATTACAGGCACACGCCACCACGCCCGGCTAATTTTTGTGTTTCTAGTAGAAACGGGGTTTCACCATGTTAGCCAAGATGGTCTCATATTGCTGACCTCAGGTCATCCGCCTGCCTGAAGCCTCCCTAAGTGCTAGGATTACAGGAGTGAGCCACCATGCCCGGCTGAGTTTGTTTTCTAGCTGCTATATTATACTACCTTTCTTATGGACACCTAGGACAATGGAGTTCCACAAACAGTTTGAACTGCTGGTTTAGAGGCCTTGAATGGCTTGTCTGCTGGCCATGGAAATAACAGTGATATTTTATTGTGTTATACTCCCCACCCTTGAAACTCTACATGAATTGTAAAAACTGAGAAGTGGACTAGAATCACTCTCTCTTATAGTGTGTATGATATATGGTCGGACTTTGTGACAAAGTGAAATAGTAGCTAAGAAGGATTCTTAATCTGGGGTCCTTGGACTCTTAAGAAAGGCTTGAATGGTCCTCAGGATCTAGGATTGTTTGCAACAATTTAGCCATGTGTATTTTTCTAGGGCTAATTTTCCTTGTATTATCCAAGGAGCATAGCTTTCAAAATTGTTAGAAACTGTTCATCTGCTGAACAATTGAAATTATTTTTAAATCTTTGTAGTCTAGGTAATGGATAATTAGAATGCTTTTAAAATTATTTTCTTCTGATTTATGCTACTATGCTTAAGTGCATTAGTAATTATACTATGAGCCCTATCATTAGCAAATTCACTCTTGAGAAAAATGTTCCATGGGGAACATTTTAGTTTTTAGATGGACATATCATGTTATTTATATTAAAATCCTAGCATTAAATACAAGTTTTATTTTGTTTTACCTTGAGATCACGTCTTAAGTGAGAAATTTCATCTTATTTTAGGACCCAACCCTGGAAGAAAAGATGGAATATTTTCAGAATCAACTTTTAATTCTCCACAGGGTGTAGCCATAATGAATAATACCATATATGTGGCAGACACTGAAAACCACCTTATAAGAAAGGTAATTTTTCATTTTAAATTTAAGTTTTAATACTTGTAATCCGAAAAGTGATATGTATTTGCTACATTAAATATTTGTAGTTAAAGGGTGATGCTTCTGTATGTCAGTGTCCTTGTTCTGCTTTTTTTGGGGTACTTTAGTTTTATTCTCAAGTATCCTCTTTTTATTTGTGTCAGTATGTAGTTGGCACAGAAGAAAACCCCATTCGGTACTTTTTTTAACCCTTTGTTTCAAATCTGTGTGCCTAATCACTCAAAAGCTCCTCATTTTGAAGTATTTTTCTAACTGCTGGCTTATAATGATCCTTTGCCCTTTTTCAGTTAAATTTTCTCAAATACAAAAAAAAAGTCATACCTCTCCTGCTTCTCTTTAACTCTTATGCTTTGGCTGGAAATACTGATTATTAGCCAATTAGTCTTAAAACTTGTTTTATCTTACTATAAAAGTAATATGTGTTCTTATTTTGAAAAAGTCAGCTAATACGTAAAGGTAAAAAAAAGTCCCCTGACCATCAGTTCCAGTTCACTAGAGGTAGTCATCCACTGTTAAAGTGTGTCTTTTTGGAAATTTTCTATTCTTATAAAAATAAATTGATATTAAAAAGACTTTAGAGAATTTTTAAAAAACAAGTATAATGATGCTATGCATACATAATGTTTTGCAGGTTTTTCTAACTATATTTTTTCCATATTAGTCACATGAGTGATATGACTATATCACACTCCATTGTAGATGTACTCAGTTATTTCAGACATTTCCTACTGATGGTTGCTTTGGCTAAACCATTGGTCTTTACGTTGCCATATGTTTGTAAAATAGCCAAGTTCATCATACTCATCCTGTCTAAATACATTGTTTCAGATACTTTCTTGCTTTTCTCACTTTTTCTTTCAATATTGACATTTAACCTCATTTATTTGAAAACATAATCACCTATATACATGATAGAAAAAAATACATAGAATATATAATAAATACACTGTAGTGTAAGTCTCCCTGAGGCCTAGAAATATGTTTGTCTGCTACTGAATCCTAGCACCTAGAAAAGAACTGGCCTATGTATGGCAGGTATTCAACAGATGTTTGTTGGATAAATTTGTGAGCAAATAATATCTGTTTCATGAAGCATTTTCAAAAGTGTGTATTCCTCTTAATATAAAAAAGTGTTACATGAAAAACAGATTTTGTGGGTTAGTACGTTAAAGCGGAAGTATTTTTGAAAGTCTTCGAACTTTCTTCTTCCAGACTTAAATATGCTAATGTATTGTTGAGTGCATTAAGAGGGGAATATTTGTGCAGCATTTCTAGACTTATTTGACCAGAGAGCCCTTTATAGGCAGAGCTTCTCAAAGGACTAATGTTTCTATGGTGTATAGTTAGGGAAAAGTGGTTTTACTAAGTTCTTAATGATCAATATTTTTTTATCATTATCTTTTTGGTGTTGTATGCTTCTATAATTCATCAGAGGGGCCAGACATCCAACAGTGTATTGAAGTAGTAAAATAGCCTGTAGCATTCAGGGAATACTTGTCCTTTTTTAATTGTATTTCTCTTGCTTTACAACTTAATGGGTTTTGGAGTATTGACTATGTGCTGCATTTCAAATATTTATGCATTTAAGTAGCATAATAGCAAATTCAGGTTACCTGAAATTGTTCTATATGATGACTTAATATGGTGTCTGCAGAAATGGAAAGTAGTGTAAGTCTCTTATTTTTCCTTTCAAAAATATAAGAATATTTATTGTGTTTTATTTTTGTTTAAGACCTCATTTGCAGAGGACTGAGTTGATTATACTCCTGCATTCACAGCTCACAAACATTATTGTTCCATGCAGATCCTTGTCATTAAGAATAATTTATTTAATTTATAAATTTTCCTGCTTCCCCATCCCCCTCCTACTCTCATTTCCCTTACATAAACATACATAAGCAACCATTGTGGCATATTTGATGCGTATATTTTTATTTATTTTATTTTTTTTTTTTGAGACGGAGTTTCGCTCTTGTTACCCAGGCTGGAGTGCAATGGCGTGATCTCGGCTCACCACAACCTCCGCCTCCTGGGTTCAGGCAATTCTCCTGCCTCAACCTCCTGAGTAGCTGGGATTACAGGCACGCGCCACCATGCCCAGCTAATGTTTTTTGTATTTTTAGTAGAGACGGGGTTTCACCATGTTGACCAGGATGGTCTCGATCTCTTGACCTCGTGATCTGCCGCGCCCGGCCATATATTTTTATTTGTATGTGATCTTGTACAACAGTGTTTTGTGTATATTTTTAAATTATTGTGCTGTATTTTACATATCATAAAGTTCACTCATTTCAAGTCTACAATTGATTAGTTTTTAGTAAAGTTAACAGGTTTTGCAACTGTAATCATTAAGTTGTTTTTAAAACATTTCATCCCCCAAGTAAGAACCCATGTGACCAATTACAAATAGTTCCTATCTCCTCCCATCCTTAGGCAACTATTAATTTCCTTTCTGTCTCTATAAATTTGCCTTTTCCAAACATTTTATATAAATAGAATCATGTGTTTTCTTGTATGTGGCATCTTTCATTTTGCATACTAAAAAGTTCATGTATGAAATAACATGTCAGTTCATTCCTTTGTATTCTGTTGTGTGAATATATGATATTTTATCTATCAGTTCACCATTGATAGATATTTAGATTGTTTTTTGGCTATTGTGTATATTTTGTTATTTTTGGCTGTTATGAATAATCTTGTTGTGAACATTTATATATAAGTTACACGGACATACATTTTCATTTGTCACGGTAGTTACCTAGAACTGGTATTGTAGAGTCATGTGTTTTATGTTGAATTTTTTGAGACCTGCTAAATTATTTTCCATAGCAATTGCACCATCTTACCTGTGGGTTCCAATTTTCTACATGTTCACCATCACTTGTTAGTTTTTATTTTTCAAAAATTCTAGTTTTTATCTTTTAGAAATTCTTCATATCCTACTGGATATGAAGTGGCATCTCATTGTGGTTTTGATATGCCTTTCCCTCATGACTAATGATGTCAAGTATCCTCTCCTGTGCTTATGGGCCATTTTTATGTCTTTGAAAAGTGTCTGTTAAGATTCTTTGCCAAATTTTTAATTGGGTTGTCTTTTCTATAATAAAGCTGTAAGAATCCTTTGTATCTTCTATGTACGGGTCCTTCATCAGATATATGATTTGCAAATGCTTTTTAACATTTTTTGCTTGCTTTCATGCTTATTTAATCGTGTTCTTTAATGCATAGAAGTTTTAAATTTTGATGATGACTAATTGGTCCATTTTTTTCCTTTTGTAGCTTATGTTTTTGTTGTCGTAAGAATCCATTGCCAAATCCAAGGTCACCATAATTTACCCCTGTGTTTTATTCTAAAAGTATTTTAGTTTTGGCTCTTATAATTAGGTCTTTGATCTATTTCGAGTTGATTTTTGTATATGGTGTGAAGTAGGGGTTCAACTTCATTCTTTTACATGTGGATATACAGGTATCCCAGAAACATTTATCCAGGACTATTGTTTCTCCATTGAAGAGCCTTAGCCGCCTTGTTAAAAATTAGTTGGTCATAGATGTATGGACAGGTCTATTCCATTGATCTCTATGTCTGTCCTTATGCCAGTACCTCACTGTTTTGATTGCTGTAGGTTTAATAAGGTTTGAAATTGGGACATAGAAGTCCTCTCACTTTCTTCTTTTTCAAGATTATTTTGGCTATCCTAGGTCCCTTGCAATTTCATAAGAATTTTAGGACCAGCTTGTCCATTTCTGACAAAATCTTTTGATTGTTTCTTATGTAAACATATTGTCTGCAAAAACAAATTCCCTTCTGATTTTTAAACGTCCTGTTTTTCCTGTTTCCTTTTACTGTATTGCTGGCCAGTACCTCTCTTGCTTTTTAGCATTAGTAGCGATGATGGGTTTCTTGTCATGCTCATAATCTTAAATACATGTAAATTTTCTCCAAAAGGTTAATATTTGCTGTAGCTTAGGGGGAGTAAGATATCTATGAAATAAGGAAAATTTCTTTCTATTGATAGCTGTATTAAATATGCAATAAAGCAATTAAGTGAAATGTTGAATAGAATCTAAGTGGCAGGTATATGGATGTTTGTTATAAAAATCTTTTAACTTTCCTGTGTGTTTGAAAATTTTCCCAATAAAATGCTGGAGAGAAGGTCTCAGGAGATGAAAGCAGAATATATTTTCCCAGTAGAATATATTAGTTTTTCAGTTTATGAAGTAAAGTCAACATAGTGTCATGGAACTGCCTGGATTTAGGTTCCAGCTTCTTGACTTACTAATTGTGGGATGTTGAAAAAGTTACTTAGTGATCTGTGTTTTTGTTTTCTCTAAAATATTAAAATCATAGTCATGTAGTTACTATGAGCATGGCTGGATGACTAGTTGGCATGCTCACTATTGGATCAGTGCTTGGCACATAAAAAGTTTTAATGTGTATCAGTCACCAGCTGAGCACAATTGAAATATGTGCATTTAATTTTTAGAAATGTGTTTTGCCACACTGTGTTTTAAAATTTCATTTTCTTTAATTTTTTTGTTGTTGTTTTTTAGTTAAGATGAGGTCAGTGCCACATCTGTTGGAGGCATGCTGGGAGAAGGGGATAAGAGGGGAAAAGTGGGAATGGACAGGTGGGGAAATGAAAGGGACTGATAATGTGCATTTGAGTAAGAAGTTCATTCTATAATTGAATAGCCTTTTTTTTTCTTTTAATAAAGCATTGTGTTGCACGTACACTCTATATGTCTATTGAAAATCTTTACACAGCAGAAGACAAAAGCAAGAGTAGCATTCATTGCATAAAGCCATCTTTTATATTTCTGTAGATTGACCTAGAAGCTGAGAAGGTGAGCACTGTAGCTGGCATTGGAATTCAAGGTACAGATAAAGAAGGTGGAGCAAAAGGAGAAAAACAACCCATTAGTTCCCCTTGGGATGTAGTTTTTGGAACGTCAGGTATGTGAACTTTTAATATTAAATGTAAAAGTAAATTTTATTTAATGAAAGTAAGACTTTGAAATATTCTTGAGATGGTCATTTGGACTAATTCTATTGCTAGTTATTTTATTTTATACTTTTATACCTATGCCTCGGAGTTTGTTAATCATGTAAAAACAAAGCTAGCAGTAATATAGATATATATTATATATACTAGGGTATGTATTATATATAATATTACATATTATATTTTATCTACGAGATAGACTATGTGTTACGCTAAAGAATTATATATTAGATGCATCTTCCAATTAATGTAGTTCTGAATATTCTTATATTGAAAAGATTTATAGTTTCAGAACTTCAGATTATTCTTGAACAGTAATCAATAAAAATCAAAATAAATTTATTAATTTATTATTTTTAAATAAGGAACTTACAGTGTCCTTACATACTCTAGTTTGATAAAGAAATCAAAGAGGCAGCTGCTTTTTTAGATTGAAATTTGTATGATAGCTTTTTTTGAACAATTAAACTTTTACCCTACTAAATTGTGTAGACATTGATAGTGAATGAAACTTAACCTTATCTTTCTTATCTTTATTACCTATAATCATTGAGTACTCTTATTAGTATTCTTATTTTTTATTGGCTCTTAGTGATACTGAGATGGTCATTTACATGTCTAAAATTGGATTAATGAGTAAGCAAAGTTAGTAGAACACATTGAAAATGGAATCTGGGATTAAATGGTTGGTCTGTGTGTAACTACCAGCTTAGTTGAAGGGCTTTACATTTGACATAATTTTCTGTTGTGATGCCAATTTAATTATGATTCAAAGACCCTACTTTTTGTTCTTAGTAACTTTTATAAAGCACTTAATATGCATAAAATAAATGAGTGAACTTCTAGTACTACCTGCACTTAACATTTATCTTAAGTATTTTGTGTAGGTTGTTTTTGAGAATTCTATTTATGGAATTGGGTGTTACAAACATCTATAATTTGTTTCGTAGTTCACCAAGGGGGATGGTAAGGGATACTTCATATGTAGAGAATTTTGAAATAGTAATACAATGAACTAAAACTCAATCTCTGTTTTATTACCATGCATTAGCAATTCTAAATAATTTCAGGGCAAATTCTTATCAGTACTTTTCACTTTTACCTCCCTGCCTTTGATACACCAGGATGCTATTAGAACATAAATTTTATAGATGGGGAAATAGTCTGAAACATACCTATCAGTAACATAGTAGTAGTGGTTGATTAATTATTGCTTTGGTGTGATACTGCCATCTCTAAAGGAAGAAAAAAAAGTAAGCCTTTTATGTATAAACCCCTAGTGATTTATAGTCAGTAATCTCTAGAGTAAGTTAGTTATTGATATTTATATTTTACAACTTATAACCTATACCTACTGGGTCTGTTGGTAATTGCCACAAAAATGCTGCATCCCTAAACTTTTACAAACCTAAGGCTTTATTTCTTGCTCATATATGAGATTAGAGTTCATCTGATAAATACTGAGCCAGACTGGGCTTGGTTCTAAGCTGTTTCTTAGGTCCAGATCTGGTTCATTTGTTACTCATCTTCCTTGGACTAATAGCTGTCTCAGACATTTTCTTCTCTTGACAAAAGGCAGGAGTACAAGAGGGTAAGACCTCTTTGCTCTTGACATGTTTTCCTACCTTCTGTTACTAAAATAAGTCACATAGCCAAGCTCAAAGCCATGGAGCAGTGATGTGCACTTTACCTATGGTGAGTCCATGGCAAGGGTGTGGGTATATATAACATTACTAGAGATGAGTGAGGAGTTGAGAATAGTAATTATAACCTATCACATATATCAAAATTTACATTGCTTAAAAGTAAGATATACCTTCCTGGATGCTTTGCTAAGTTAGATTTATGTAATGGCCAAGAAGTACTTAATTTTTTTTCTAGGCTTAAATTTTTTAAATCATACTCCCTGGCATGGAATTTCTGGTTGTTTATCCCTGTGTTGAGAATGCACCCAAATTGCTTTGCAAGGAAAATTGTGATTGTTGATAAGCACTCCCTCACGTTGCAACTAGAGTGACTATTTCAGACTTAGATTTTTACTAAGTTCAGTTTTCATTAAATGAAATGAATCCTACCTTAGCTCAACAGATCATGGTTCAGCATTTAATTTACAACTGAAAATATATTTACTGCAGGTACTTGGCAGGAGGAGTAATCTTGCTTCCACTTAATCTCAGCATCTTACAGAATGCTCATTAATAGAAAATGGTTTTCAAGTACTGTATGAAAGACCTACAATCAAGATCATGGTTCAGCATTTAATTTACAGCTGAAAATACATTTACTGCAGGTACTTGGCAGGAGGAGTAATCTTGCTTCCACTTAATCTCAACATCTTACAGAATGCTCATTAATAGAAAATGGTTTTCAAGTACTGTATGAAAGACCTACAATCACAATGACTGCTCTAGTCCATGAGTTTTTAGCCTTGTATTACATATACCAAGGCATTGGTGGTTTGGCTTTACAAGGTACTTATAAATTACTGGACTTATAAATTACTGGGTGTTAACTCAGAAATTCTGAGAATTTAATATTTGGGGAAATTGGTCAAATTTGGATCAGATTTTCAAAGTGGTATTTTACTCAAAACATTTTAAGAACCACTTCTCTAAATTACTCTAAAATCCAATCCTGAATTAATTTATGTTGTCAGAGTATGGAGAAATTGGATCATAGATTATTTGCTCTACTTATGATTATTTTTACAAAATTATATTTTAGTATGAGCCGTTCTATAGTACAAATAAACAAACTACAGCTACATCTAGCAGCCTGGACAAATAAAACAAGGGATATTTTGAGTGATACAAGCAAGTTACAGAATATGTACAGTATAATTTCTTTATATGTAGAAATCTACAATATTTCTTTTAAAAAGTACAGTAGCATTTAATACAATCATTGTGAGATCCATTCAGACATAATAAAGTTAAAAAGAAGAATGATAAAAGTACATTTTATACTAGTGGTTCCTTGTGGTAGGAGGAGGAGTAGGGTATGATCACAGAGGGATGCACAGCATTTTCAAATAATGTTCTCTTGAGTTTGGTAGTATGCACATGGGTGTTATTATTTTACCTTGAAATATGACATGTATTCCATACGCATATTTAATGAAAATTAAACATTAAAAAGAAAAAATAGATTGGGTAAAGAGAATGAAATATAACAAGGACAAATACACTGTTGAATGTATACTAAATGAAGGATTCCAGCTTAATAAACAACATACTTCAAGAAGAGATTAGGCAGGGGTAGCTATACATATATCAGACAGAATAGACTCTAAGTCAAAAACTATAAAGAGACAAAGTCATTATGTGATAAAAAGGAGTCAATTCATCAAGAAGTTATAACAATTATAAATATGTATACCCAACGTAAAGCACCTAGATATATAAAGCAAATATTAATAGATCTGAAGGGAGAGATAGACTGTATTACAATAATAGTAGACTTTGATACCCCACTTTCAACATTAGATTAAACAGAAAATGAGTAAGGAAGCACTGGACTTGAACTATGCTTTAAACCAAATGGACTTAACACATATTTATAGAGCAATTCAACAGCAACAAAATACACATTCTTCTCAAATGTACACAGAACATAGGTCATATATTAGGCCACAAAACAAATCTTAACAAATGTAAGAAGGTTGAAATTATATTGAGTATCTTTCTGACCACATTGGCATAAAATGAGAAATCAATAACAGGAGGAATCTTGGAAAACTTGAAAATATATGAACATTAAACAAAATACTCTTGAACAACCAGTGGGTCAAAGAATAAATTAAAAGGGAAGTTTTAAAATGTCTTGAGATAATATAAATGAACATGAAAACTCAGCATATCGAAGCTTACAGAATGCAGCAAAAGCAGTCCTGAGAGGGAAGTTTATAGCAATAAATGCCTACATCACAAAAGAAGAGAGATTTAAATAACTTACTGTCACACCTCAAGGAACTAGGAAAAAAATGAAGAACAAACTAAGCCCAAACTCAGCAGAAGGAAAGAAATAATAAAGGTCAGAGCAAAAGTAAACAAGACAGAAAAGATGAATGAAACTTAAAGATGTTTTTTTTTTTTTTTTTTTTGGAAAGTTAAAATCAACAAACTTTTAGCTAAACAAAGGAAGAGAAGTGACTCAAAATCAGAAATGAAAGAGAAAACAACTAGTACTACAGAAATACAAACAATCATAAGAGACTACTAGGAACAGCTATACACCAACAAACTGGGTAACATAGAAGGAATGGATGAATTCCTGGCAATGTGCAAGTCACCGTACTGAATCAGGAAGAAATAGAAAAGCTGAAGAGACCAATAATGGGAAAGGAAATTAAATCAATAATAAAAAATGTCCCATCAGAGAAAAGCCCAAGACTCAATGACTTTACTGCTGAATTCTGCCAAACATTTAAAGAACCATACCAATCATTCTCAAACTCTTCTAAAAAATTGGAGAGAGAATACTTCTAAACTCATTTTCCAAGGCCAGCATTGCCCTGATACCAAAGCCAGTTAAGGACACTACAAGAAAACTACAGGCCTATATGCAAAAGTTCTCAACAAATTACTAGCAAATTGAAGGCAACAGCATATTAAAAAGATCATTTACCGTGATCCAATGGGATTTATCCCAAGGAAGCAAAGGTGGTTCAACATACATAAGCCAATAATTGTGATATATTGGCATAAAGGAGAAAAACAACATGATCATCTCAATAGATGCAGAAAAACATTGTACAAAATTCAACATCTGATCATGATAAAAACTCAAAAAAAAAATAAGTGTAGGAGGAACATAAGAAAGCTATATATGGCAGGTTCACAGCTAACATCCTCAATGGTGAAAGTTAAAAGGTTTTCCTCTAAGATCAGGAACAAAGATGTTCACTCTTGCCACTTCTATTCAGCATAGTACTGGAAGTCCTAGATAGAGTAATTAGGCAAGAAAAAGAAATACAAGGCATCCATATGGAAAAAGAAAAGTGAAATTGTCTCTATTTGCTGATGACATGATCTTATATATAGAAAATGCTTATGACTCTACCAAAAGACTATTAGAGCTGATAAATTCGGTAAAGATTCCAAAATCAATGTACAAAAATTGATAAGTGTTTCTATATACTAACAATGAATATCCAAAAAGGAAATTATGGAAACAATTTCGTTTACAGTAGCATTTGAAAAGGTAAAATACTTAAGAGTAAATTTAACCAAGGAGGTGGAAAGATATGTTTTCTACAGAAAACTATAAAACATAGATGAGAGAACTTGAAGAGGACAAATAAATGGAGAGATGTCTCATGTTCATGGATTGGAAGAATTAATATGGTAAAATGTTCATACTACCCAAAGCATTCTACAGATTCAGTGTATTTTCTATCAAAACTGTGTTGTCATTTTTCATAGAAATAGAAAAAAAACTATCTTAAAATGTGTTTGGAACTAGAAAAAATCCTGAATATGAATAACCAAAGCAGTCTTGAGCAGAAAGAACAAAGCTGGAGGCATCACACTTCCTGATTTCAAAATATGAAGCTATTGTAATCAAAACAGCATGGTACTGTTATAAAAACAGACATATCAACCAAACAAGATAGAAAACCCAGAAATAAACCCAAGTATTTACAGTCAAATGGTTTTCAACAAAAGTGCCAAGAACATGCAATGAGGAAAGGACAATTCCTTTCATAAATGGTTTTGGGAAAATTGGATAGCCACATACAGAAGAATGAAATTGGACCATATCATATGCAAAAACCAACTCAAAATAGGTAAAGATTTATAAGGCCTGAAACTAAAGCTACAAGAAGAAAATGTGAAAAGTTCCATGACATTGATCTGAGCAATGAATGATTTCTTGAATAGGACTCCAAAAACACAGGCAACAAAAGCAGAAATAGACCAGCGGGATTGCATCAAAACAAAAAGCTCCATATAGCAAAGAAAACAGTTAACAGAACGAAGAGACAACCTATGGGTTGAGAGAAAGTATCTGCAAACCATACAACCAATAAGGGACTAATCTCCAAAATATGTAAGGAACTCAAACTAAACTCAATAGCAAGGAAACAACCTAACCAAAATATGGGCAAAGGGTATCAACAAACATTTCTCAAAAGAGATATGAATGGCAAACAGATATGTGAGAAAATATTCATCATCTCTAATTATCAAGGAAATGAGAATTAGAACCATGATGCGATATTACCTCACACCTGTTAGAATGACTTTATCAAAATAACAAATGATAAATGTTAATGAGGATGCAGAAAAAAAGAGAACCTTTGTACACTGTTGGGAATGTAAATTAATACAGCCATTTCGGAAAATAGTATGGAGGTGCCTCAAGAAAACGATAAATAGAATATTCATATGACTCAGCAGTCCCACTTAATAAAGGCTTTAAAATTGTTGTGTCAGAGAGATATTTGCACCCCCATGTTTATTTCAGCATTATTCACAATTGCCAAGATGGAGGCAACCCAACTGT
>NW_016107419.1:5982647-5984873 GCF_001604975.1 Cebus imitator
AAGCAGCAGCAAATGTATTTCTACACACTGGAATACTACACAACTTTAAATACTGTCATTCATGACAACATGGATGGAAGCAGAGGACATTATGCTAAGTGAAATAAGCCAGACAGACAGATACTGTATGATCTTATTTGTGGAATCTAAAAACATCAGTCTTAGGCCGGGCATGCTGGCTCATGCCTGTAATTTCAGCACTTGGGGACACTGAGGTGAGAGGATTTCTCAAGGCCAGGAGTTTTAGACCAGTCTGGTCAACATAGCAACACAGTATCTCTACAACAGAAATTTTAAAATAAAAAATAAATTTAAAAGTTTTCTAAGAAAATCTCAGAAAAAGAACATAGGAATGTGGTTGCTAGAGGCTAGGAAAATGGGAAAGAGAAAAGGTTGATCAAAGTGTACAGAGTTTCAGTTGGAGGAATAAGTTTTAGCGATAATAGTGCACCATAATAGTGCACGGCATGGTGACTGATGTTTAGTTATTAATGTGTATTTCACAACTGTTAACAAGAATAGATTTTTTAAGATTTGCACCACAGAAAAAAATGTTTATAAGGTCATGGATATGTTAGTTTGATTGAATCTTTCTACAATGTATACATAGATCAAAACATTACATTGTACCCTATGAATATACACAGTTATTGGTCAATTAAAAATTTGAAAAAAGAGATCTAGGAAAGGGACTAGAAGTACCTCTCAGTATTTTAAATATACGTGTAATGTGTAAATGGATGTGTGTATGTATTTTAAATAGTATCTGAATATTTAACCTAACTATGCTGTACAGTCATAAAGGCATAAAAATAAGCAATATAAAGTGATTTTTACAAAAGTAAGTTTTATCTGTGTTTATTTTTTAATTGTCATTCTTAATATGGTCAGAACATCATGCACTAAAAATAATTACTAATTACAGTAAGTTCAGTTTTTCAGCAGATACTTTGTAATGTTTCTAAAACGTGTATCAGGTCTTTGTTGACTCCATTCATGCCAGACGACAGCCTGAAAGATGTTTTAGCTTTTTTTTTTTTTTTGGAGTCCGAGTCTGGCTGTCTTGCCCAGGCTGGAGTGCAGTGGTGTGATCTTGGCTCACTGCAACCTCTGCTGCCTGGGTTCAAGTGATTCTCCTGACTCAGCCTCCTGAGTAGCTGGGATTACAGGCCTGTACCACCACACCTGGCTAATTTTTGTATTTTTAGTAGAGATGGGGTTTCACCATGTTTGCCAGGCTGGTCTTAAACTCCTGACCTCAAGTGATCTGCCTGCCTTGGCCTCCCAAAGTACTGGGATTACAGGTATGAGCCACTGCACCCAGCCAAAACCCCTATCAGTATCTAAGTACTTTAGACTTTACCTGATTTTGAGTCATTTATAGAAAGCATAACGTGCCAGAATCCCATTAACCTTTCTTGGACCTTTAATCAGTATTTTCCCTAGAGAGAAGTTTAGCCACTCTTTTACAGCCTTTAATGGTTGAAATCCAACTATTTAGTATGCTAATCTGATAATCGACAGTGTTGGTATTTGTGTGCTTCAATAATATGCTTCTCTGACTTCCATTATTAATATGATATAAAATACCATGAAAATATTTTTGCTTTAAAAATAATCAGATGACACAGAAAGTTTTGAAGGAATAAATTTGATACAGTATGACTAGTACATTTTTGTTTTGTTAAAATAAGAAGCTGTATCTTTATGTCTAAAATTTGGGAGAAGATTCTTATACTACCTTATCACACTGGTTTTTTAGATTAGGTATAATTTACATAAAGTAAAATTTATCCTTATTAGCTTTATAATTCTATGAAATTTGATAAATATGTGCAGTCTTATAACTTTTACCATAGTCAAGATACAAAATATTTTCATTATCCCAAAAAGTTATTTCTTAGCCTGTTGTGGGGCCTCCTCTAAGCATCACTACACCCACTCCAGCAACTGGTAGCAGTGATCTCTTTTCTGTTCTCTGTCATCTTTCATGGCTGGCTTCTTCCATTTAGCATAATGCTTCTGAGATTCATCCCTGTAGTTCCTTGTATCAGTAGTTTGTTCTCTTTTACCACTGAGTAGTAGTTCATTGTATGACTCTACTCAGTTTGTTTATTCATTCACCAGTTGATAGACATTTGAAGGTATTTCTAGTTTTCAGTAGCTATAAAAAACCTCCATAAACATTTATGCACAGTTTTTTTTTTTTTTTTTTTTTTTTTTTTT
>NW_016107419.1:5985503-6172753 GCF_001604975.1 Cebus imitator
TTTTTTTTTTTTTCTTTTTGTGTGGTAATTTCTGTTGATTTATCTTCAGGGTCACATTCTTTTTTCAGCTGTGTCTAGTCAACTGATGAGCCTGTTGTATTAGTCCATTCTCACACTGCTATAAAGATACTACCTGAGACTGGGTTATTTCTAAAGAAAGGAGGGTTAATTAACTCACAGTTCCACATGGCTGCGGAGGCCTCAGAAAACTTAAAATTATGGCAGAAGGTGAGGAGGCAATAAGTCACATCTTACTTAGCAGGCAGGCAAGAGAGGGTATCAAGGGGGAAGTGCCAGATACATATCAAACAGCTCTTAGGAACTCATTCATTATTACAAGAACAGCATGGGGGAAACTGCCCCCATGGTTAATCACTTCCCATCAGGTCCCTCCCTTGACATGTGGGGATTACAATTCGGATTACAGTTCAGGATGAGATTTGGGTGGGGACATGGCCAAACCATATCATTTGTTGAAGGAATTTTTCATCTCTAATATTGTGCCTTTTTAATACAGTATTTGCGTTTCTCACAGATTCATCTCAGTAGAGGCTGAGATAAATAGTACTTAGGTTATCGTTATGAAAGATTGAGTCAGTTTGATCAGGAGCTAAGTTGGGCCTTTGTTTTATTATTGCCAGGTCAATGCACCATATCTTTCAAATTCCTCTAGCTGGGCAGCTGTTGCCTTCTGATTTTGCCTCGGCACAGGGGCCTAGATTAGCTGGAGAGTTTTCTGAAGTGTTAGTGCCCTACCCTCAGCGTTTGGTCATCCCTGTACAATGAAGCCACACTGTGGTTCCCTCTCTCCATCTTAGTAGTTGTGTGACTCAGGACAAGTTTCATAGCCTCTTTGTACCTCAGTTTCCCCATCTAAATTGAGGATACAGCTAGTACCTACCTGAAAGGCTTATCATGAGGATGAGAATTAATATATGTAAAGCACTTAGAACAGTGCCTGGTGCATAGAAAGCGTAATATACATGTTTGCTATTATCATTGTTTTCTATAAGATAAGAATTTTGTTATAAAGTGTCACAAACAGATGCTGATGATCTGAAGCAAACCAAAAATGGGAAGGCAAGGGACTAGAAAATAAACGTTAAAGAGATTATTCAACCATAGACCTTTGCCAGGGAGAGAAAGGCAGAGGGATAAACCGCTATGCATCCTGGAGTAGGAGGCTGTGGGTACATTTAATCAGATCCCTGTTTCTAGTCACAGACAGAAATGCACTTGAGTACTTGATACCAGAGCTAAGTCCATGGGTCAGAGGCAGAAGGGAGGGCGAAAAGGGGGCAAGCAAGAGAACTGAACCGAAGAGCACAAGCTCACTTCCATAGTTCTTCTATTCTTACCAGAACCCTAATTATTTGGAGTCAGATTCACTAATGAATTCATTTTCCAAGTTTAGCTGTGTGAATTTCAGCAAATTATTTAGCCTTTTTGAAGCTGGTTTTTTATAAAATGAAGACGATGATAATGAGACTTCTTAAGGTTGTTAAATTAAAGGAAATAATCCATGTAAAGTGATTAGCTCAGTGCCATCAATACAGAAAGTGACCTGGACGATGATTATCATCATCCTCATAAGTTGGTATGTAGATTTCCAAACACCTGAACCCTGACCTGACACAGCCGCTGCTTCTCTACTTCTCATTCCTTGGGCATCTGAAGGAAGTAAGTGCACAGAGACCAAAACTAAACCAATGCGCATACTTTCTCTGTCACTGGGAAGCTTTTGCCTTCTTGTTGTAAGCCTCAGCTGAGCTAGACCAACCTGTCTGGAGAACTAGATAATGGAGCTAAATTTGATCTTTTACTCAGCTATACACCAACTTAGCTCTCCTTTGCCAAGACAGAGGCTGTAAAAGCAAGCTAAGAAAAGCAAGTGTTTTTGTTCCTAAGGCTTAGAGCTAAATGTGCTTAACTCACCCTTCTGAGATTTTCTTAGAGTGGGACCTTGAAGTGAATGAGAAAGAGGCAGTTTTCAAGGTGGGAACAGGATGACAAACCAGTTCAGAAGGAATTCTTGTAGTAATCCCTGATGGCGGCTTAGGTCAAGGTGGAGGTGGTGAGAAGTGGTCAGATTTTGGATATGTTTTGAATAAGAAGCCTACATAATTTGCTGATGGATCATCATGTGTGACATGTGAGAGAAAGGAGGAATTAAGGATGACTCCAAGGCTTGTGACCTGAGAAGCTGAAAGGATTTTCATTTACTTGGTCAACCTTGCAGTCTTGTTACCTACAAGGATCTAACATTGGCCGGAGCTGACTTTTCAATGAAGATAAGTTGTATAAAAATATCTGTATTTATTTCCCTCAATAACGATTCTCAGTGTAGAAGGCTTATAAATCTTTTGTTAGATTTACCCTTAGGTGTTTGATGTTTTTTAATGTTGTTATAAATTTTCTTTTATGTTTGTTTGCTGCTGTAAACCGATAAAATAATTTATCCTTGCTTACTGACTATACTCAACAACATTGCTAAATTCCTCTATAAAATTGTAAAGATTTTCTGTGTACATAATTCTGTTATCTGCTAATAACTACAGTTTTATTTCTAATCTTTTTATACTCCTCTTCTTTTTCCTTCTTTGTTGCACAAACTAGGACCTCCATAAGGTGTTAAATAGAAGTGTTAATAGTAGGTATCAACACTCATTTTTATTCTCAGGGGATGTTTGCTGTATTTTATTCTTAAGTAGGATGTTTGCTGTGACTCTCTTAAAAATGTTCTTTATAAGATTGAATAAAATGCCTTCTGATCCTAGTTTGCTAAGAGTTTTTATCATGAATGGAAGCTTTTTAGAGATGTTGAAAGGCTTTATTGTTATGCGTGGCTTCAGAGTTCTCAGCCCTATCAGATCCCAAATCCCCTCCTATAATAAATTTTATGAAATGCCTCCTTTACCATATCTAAAGTGAAATTCATAGGTAATGGAATCCACCTGTGCTGTGTGTGTGTGTGTGTGTGTATATATATATATATATATATATAATAAATATAAAGAAGAAATAAGTATAATTTATAATAAAATAGTATAATCATTATGTAAATGATCTGGCGTGACTATATTATCATACAATATATTACTCATCAAATATCCAAAGCATTTTTTAGAGTGGGCATCCACTCCCATTCAGCATCAGTGTTTGAAAGGATAATAGCACAGGTTTACATCTATAGCAGACTTCTTTAATTAGAGATGAATCGTTAGTACTATTAGGGAATACCAACCATCATTAGGATAGTTTTAGGGCTTATATGTATAATGACAAAATAAAGGACCTTTTTTCTTTTTTGTGGCTTCTAAGGGAAAGTTTACCCATTAAACAAATACCTACTGAGCATTTCACTATTCTCTGTGCTGCTAATAAATTGCCAATAAAACAAAGCTGCCGGCCTCTTAGACCTTATGGTCAGTAGAGGAGGAAGGCAGTAAATTAATAAATATGTAACATGTAAGAGTGATAAATGCTACAGTGAAAAATAGGCAAGGTAAGGAGCTAAGCATGGGTGGGTGGGTGGGTGGGTGTGTGTGTGTGTGTGTGTGGTATTAGGAGGAGCAGGGAAGAAGCTTGAGCAGACATCTGAATGAATGTTCATATCTAGAGGTAAGCTTTCTAGGAAGAGGAAAGAGGGAGCACACTAGGTATAAAAGTTGAAAGACAGCAAATTGTTCAGCACCTAACATGATGCCTGGCACCATGTTAGGTACTTTGCTTACATTGCTTTATTCATTCCAGTAATCTTATGTAGAGAGTGATGATGTGCTTATTTTACAAATAAGGAAATTGTGGCACACACATTACATAGTGATGCATTTACGATTCAAATCCAGACCCACCTGGCTCCAAAGCTAAGGAAGGTGAAGGAATGCTTTCAGGAGCCCTCTTCTTTTAGTGGTCTGTCACATTACCATAAGAGTAACTTTATTTCATTCAGAGAAATGAAAGAACTGGGTAGAGGACTTGAAAACAATCATTTACATTTTTTCATGTAGCATTTTAAAAATATTTGAACCAATAAAGGCTTTGAAATACCGTGAATGGAAAACATTCCAAAATAAGTTAGAATGAATAAGTTTATTCATTTTTGTAAGCTTTCTATGTTTTTGTTTCTATTACCTACTAAACTTTGTTTTGTTTGGTCATTTCCATAGTTGATGATACCATTGACTATGCAGGAACATAAGACTCAATCATTTTCATTGTTTAATACTAAAAAGTTTATTGTCTTAGATTTATGGTAGATTTAATAGAACTAAGCAATTATAAACTGAGTGCTTTCTTAGGTACCAAATATCTGTTGGTAATATGGGCATTGTTAATACTCACTGTAAAATTAACAACCTTCTTAAGTGGAAGAGATTGTGTTATACTTTTTACCCTCTTTGGTGTCTGTTGAAGGGCTGTTCAGTTTGTAAATGTATTTATATTTTCCTAGTACAAATACTATAAAATTAAGGTCCAGATTCACTAAATAATGATTGTGGCTAACATTTGAGTGACGTTACCTCCAAGCATTACTCTAAGTGCATCACATGCTTTGAGCCTTTTATTTGAATGTTAGTATAATCTAAAATAACAGAATATTTTATTAGCTTAGATTTCTTGTTCATTTTAGTAGTCCCAGGTTATGGCTCTAGAATAACTGAAACGTTATGGCATGCTAAAAATTAATTGTGGAAAGCTTTTGATCTAGTTTAAGATGATTAAGCAGAGACAGTCCCCAGAATATGTGCATGCCAGTGTCACTTTTAATATAGTTTGTTTCATGTAAAATAAGAAATCAGATGTTTAAAAACATTGTTAATGCTCACTATAAAATTAACAAACTGCTGAGGCAGAGTTCAGATGCAGAGATGCAGAGGACATATTGCTAGTAAGAATACTTTAGATTCCTGTGAAATTGTTGCAGGTAAAATGGGAAATCTTGAAAAGTAAACCTTTCACAAGAAAACAAAATTTTTAAAGATAACTTGAAACATTGCAAATATTTTTATTTATCAGATGATTCATAAGCGTATTGTTATCTTCCATAAATGAACATTTTAAAACCATTGGAGTGTTTGTATTAACCAAATATGTATATAATAATTATGATTTATTTTTATAAAGGTTCAGAAGTCCAAAGAAATGACATTCTATGGATAGCCATGGCAGGGACTCATCAGATATGGGCACTCCTACTGGATTCTGGGAAACTGCCTAAGAAAAAGTAAGTGACAGCCTCTTTCTTCGAGTAGACTGTACTGCTTGGCATTCATAGAATTTCTTTTTTCAAAATCATCACCCTCACTGTACCAGTCAGAATGTGCTAGGTTAAATTGCCGTAGCATACAACGCAGATTCTCAGTGGCTTAAAATGAGGTGTGTTTCTTGCTTATTCGCATGGGTTCACTGGGGAGTACTACTCTGCCACCCAGGCTGATGAAACAGCCACTGTCGGGAGCTTTGCCAATCATCCTAGCACAGTAAGAGAGAAAGAGGTGGTAAGTCACTCACTGAGTCTTAAAATTTCTACTCAGAAGTGACACATGTCGCTTTTACTTACATTTTATCAGCCAGAGTAAGTCTCATGGCCACACTTCACTTCAGGAAACCTGCAAAGAACCATTCTTTTTAATGTCCAGAAAGAGAGCTAAGAATATTCGGTGGGCCTTATCTTTTAAGACATAGCTGAGCTGTCTCTAACCATTCATTCAAATAGTTGAATACCACATAGCAGAGTGCTTAATAACCCACTTTTTGTAGTCAGGCTTGGGATTGAGTCCTGGCTCTGCCATTTATTATCTGTATGAGTTTAGGAGAGCCACTTTAACTTTCAAAGCCTCAGTTTCCTGATTTATATTAGCTCATAGCCTTGCTTTGAGGATTAATAATATGTGTGAAGAGCTTGGTATAGTGCCTAACATGTACAGTAAGCATAGGTAGCTTTGCTGTCATGAGGATATAAGGATGAAAGGGTAGTGTCTGCAAAGTTTCTCATATTTTTTCCTTGGAGCCTTTCCTCTTCCCCCTAAACCCAAACAGAACTGGCCATACTCGTCTCTGTGACCTCACCGTACCGTACCTAGTGTATAGTTACCTCACTGCACTAAGTTTTCCTGCCCTGCCTCACTGCCCCTTCCCTTTTCTCCCTCTTCTTTTTTAATTGTTCTTTTTAGCCATTTCCTTCCTTCTACTAAACTGTCTCATAGAGGAAGGGACCCTCTCCCATTCATTTTTATATCCCTTTTATCTATCACAGTATTTGGTACCTAAGAGAAGCTCAGTAAGGGTTTGAGAATAAATGAGTAAAAGCCATTAACTAGAAAGGCTGTCAAATAGCCGTGGAAAATGATCATTTCAAGTTACCTTTATTAATAGAAAGCAGCATTTGTATAGATAATTCAAAATAGCAGATATTCCAAATAGTGTGTATGTTTGTGTATGTTGCTTTGGACACATTTATATAATGTGTTAAGACATTTAATCATTTATCTAGCAAATATTTATGAAACCTACTATGTGCTAGGCAACAGGGATGAAATAATATGCTCACTATGTTAAGGATAAAATGAAAAGGTGTGGTTGCTATCATCAGTGGACTTAGAGAGGAAAAATCAGATCAGCAAAAAAAATTAAAAATTAGTGTATGCAAAAGGAAGCGCTGCAAATTGTAATTGTTCCCTGTATAAGTAAGAGGAAGACCCAACATCAATAAGATTTGAGTTGTCAAGGAGGGCTTCTTGGAAGAGGTAACTAAACAGACACCTAATAGAGTGGTAGAAGTTAGAGGGGGAGAGTGGGAAGTTTTCCAGGCAAACGTTGGCACTAGTGATGTCAGTAGAAGCCAGATCACACCGTGCCTTGTGAGTACTTTTAAGGGATTTGGATATTCTACAAGCCTTTTTAGAAAGGTTTAAGCTGGGAAGTGACAGGATTAGATTTGTGGTTTTGAAAGAACACTGGCAGTACTCAGAGTAGAACACGACTAGAGACAGAGATACCATTGAGGAGCCTATTACTATTATCCAGGCAAGAAATGATAGTAGCCTGAACAGTGAGGTTACCAATAAGATTTTACACGAAGTATAACTACCAACAGCAAACAGAAGGAACAGAAGTTGCCAGAGTATGCTGTTCTGGGTGATGGCTGTTTTAGACATAGATGATCAAGAGCTGCCTACATTTCCTCCTAAGTCGAGTTGTCACTCTCCTTTGTAATAGGAAATTGGCACTAGGATCATGTTGACCTGTATTTTAATTTTAAAGATGTATTATCTTTATTACTAATCTTCAGGTGGTAATAATAGCATTTTAAAAGTTATTGTTTCTCCCCACTCTTTCCTTTATTTAATTAATGAGTCTCGTTTTTAAAGTAGTAAGACTACTTGTAGACTCCTTTCAATTAATTTGTTTTGCGTATTACTTATTGCATGTATTTTACTGGCTAGTTTATGTTTATATGTTTCTTGACTAAGTGGCCATATTTTATGCATCCTAAATCCCTTTGCCTCTGTCCCCTGCTCCCTACCTAACTTATCATGGGAACATATCAGCCAGAAAGTGATCATTAGTTCAGACTTTTGCGTGTTGTACCATATTCAGAAATGATTTACACATACTCTCATTTTGTGTCATAAATCAGCTGCTTCCCTTCCCTCAGCACAACACAGTGTCATGCCTTCCTTACAATCCCTCTGTCGTAAACTTAGAAACCAGGGTCTAAAACTTTCTCTGCGTTATAAAGGAATCACTGCAATAGTTCTTCAAATAGTAATTTCCCTAATGTATATAAGAAATTGATTTCTGTAATTGATTTAATTGTACATAATTATACCTGTAATTGTGAGATAATTATGTACATTTTTATAATTTTTCTTATAATAGTAATGTCTGACCTGGCTATGAAAAACTATTCTTTAATTCCTTTTGCTAGTCTCTGTTTATATACAAGAACATAAAACAGTTTCAATGAAAACTGAAGCTTGAAACTATCAAGAGCTAGATAATCTTTTTAGTTCCCTTTCAGAACCTAATATTGCATGAAACTAAGAAGTTAAGAACTTACAGTGGTAAAAACAGTCTATCTCATCAATAATCTGATCATTATTTTTATCTTATTATTCTAACTCTGTCAGGGATTTCTCGTTTGACCTTTGAAAGTGATTTCAGTTTTGTATATGTCAAAGTAAAGTAAAAAGTTTCCCACACAATGGGTAAATAAGTTAATGATTGGCAAAATGACAGTAAAAGCTGACTTGAACAATTTAACTAGGCCAAGATCACCAGTTTGTTTTTTTATAAGGCTTTTCACTATTGATTCGATCATTTAAGCTCATTTATTTAATAACTAATTTGAACACAATATACCACATGTTGACCCCACCTATGAACTTGTCTTTTTCAGTGAGTTAACAAAAGGAACCTGCCTTAGTTTTGCTGGAAGTGGAAATGAAGAGAATCGAAACAATGCCTATCCTCACAAGGCAGCTTTTGCTCAACCTTCAGGCCTTTCCCTGGCCTCTGAAGATCCCTGGAGCTGCCTGTTTGTAGCAGATAGTGAGAGCAGTACAGTGAGAACCATTTCGCTGAAAGATGGAGCAGTGAAGCACCTCGTGGGAGGAGAAAGAGACCCCATGGTAATGACAGTCACTCTTGCCCAGTGCGCTCAGACACTGAACAAGCTGTCAATTTTGTGAATTACAGAAAGTTAATAAGATTTAAGAGAGATTATCCTTGGCCTATCTGTGAATTAAAATGAAAGTCAAACCAAAGGAAATGTGAATATAAAGCAATGTGAGGAACACAGCATCTAAGAGAAGTAAACTGACTCTGTTATGTATAAATGTTAAGGTTTCAGGGAGAAAGAAAAGATGAAGTATTGATTATTGGATAAAAGAAAAAAATGTAAATTACATATTGGGCGGTGGGGTGGAAAGAGCACCAGACTAGTGGACTTGGCCTGTTCCTGACCAGATGTATTATTGTGAGTAAAACTACTAAGCACCACAGATTAATACAGGTTCAAAATACTGTCGTTTTTTTCTAATCTGAATCAAGTATCCAACCCTATTTATATTAAAATCAGCATTTTCCCTTTTAACTTGAATATCATTTATAACCAGCTGAATTTTCACTTTGTATCCTAACAAAATACTGTAAAAATTATAATAACTGCTGTTTCCTTCCTTTTAAAAAATTAAAGAATTTATTTGCTTTTGGTGACATCGATGGAATAGGAATCAATGCAAAGCTTCAACACCCCCTTGGAGTAACGTGGGACAAGAAAAGAAATTTACTTTATGTGGCAGACTCCTACAATCACAAGGTGAGTCGTGACAGAATTATATAATATCTTGCTTTTTGTATGTGGCATTTAAAATGCTGAAAGATCTGTGAGCCTCCTACAAGTGTCACTCTAAAATATAGAAAGGAGTAACCGTCTTTGACAACTATATCCCAGCTTGTTCTGTTCTTTTCTTGGTCCTTTCTTTGCCACGAGGTTGTGATGGTATTCTGAACTAGGAAAAGCACTAAACCAGTTCCAATGGCAATGGCCAACAGCTGTGAATTGCAGCCCATCAAAGCTGCTTAGTAACATATTCAGTATATCAGGATAAGGCAAGTAGCAGGGAAATTAATATGTCAAGTAACAAATCAACGCTTTTGAGATGTTGCATAGTTACAATGCCTGTTTTTAGCAGCACTTCCATTTTTGTCTATTAAATTGTTTTGTTTTATTGCATTTTTACTTTTTACAGAAATCAGTGGATAATAAATATTCATAGAGTACTTCATCATGTGAGACCATAAATTTAATATAATTGAGCCATAACTGGCAATCATTAAGTTTAACAAAAGTAGCAAATCTTCTAATGCTAGATGCTTAAGAAGACAGAGTCAGTTCAGTTTCGAAAGTGTGTCCCATTTTGAAGAAAAACAATTCAATTAAAATTTTTTTTTAATTCCAGAAATAATTTCATCAAAGATTGCTTCTAGAAGGCAAGATGTAGATAGAAATTTTATATAGTTTTTAGTTCTTAGAATAGAATATCTCCCCTTAGACTGTAATTTGAATGTTTGGCTTTTCAAGAAAATACGGAAATACCTGTTCCTTTTATGAGATTTCTTGAGAATATAAATGGCAATCAGAAATTATCTAGCTTGCTTGATACTATATCCTTCCATACTACAAACATGAGATTGATCTTCAGATACATAAATTTTTGTTCTTTCTTTTTTAGATTAAAGTCGTGGATCCAAAAACAAAAAACTGTACAACATTAGCAGGAACTGGAGATACACATAATGTTACCAGTTCCAGTTTTACCGAGTCAACTTTTAATGAACCAGGAGGCTTGTGTATTGGAGAGAATGGACAATTACTGTATGTAGCAGACACCAATAATCATCAAATTAAAGTGATGGATTTAGAAACAAAAATGGTATCTGTGGTAAGTAATTTTAGAATATAAGTTAAAGGGTGTCATTTTAAGAATGATTCTTAGATCCTTACAGCACTGACAGAGGCATTTTTGGTTAGGCTATCTCCAGGAGAGTAGTAAGTGGATGCTTCTGTTGTGTTTTTTGACAAAGAGACCAGCAGAACTGCTTTAAGGATATCCTCCTAATCTTCAAATAAAAGTTCCATCTGTGCTGAGAGTTTGAGAAAAATACTGGAAATTGGAGAGAATCTGATGAACCTCCAAGAAAAAAAAAGGAGAGGACTCAGATCTGTTTTTAAGTGTACAGGCGTACTGACACATACTACCTACCCCTGCTCTGTGGGTTAGGTTATTTAGCGTTTTTTTTTTGTTTGTTTGTTTTTTTTCAGTGATCTTTAGATTGATGTGTAACCTTTGTTTCCTTATGATGAGTCCATTACCAAATATCTTCTAACAAAAGCTTTAGAAACCACATTTCTCACGACATTGAAAATAAGATTGTGGGAGAAACTTCAGTGAGTTGTAGTCAACTTTTAAAGATATGAACATGGTGTAGAATTTTCAAGGAGAAATATCTATTATAAACTAATTCTTGGTGTATGATATTTACCTGAAAAAAATGTAACAGTTTTTTCCTGAAAGTCTGGTAATTTGCACAGTATATTTTTAAAATAAAAAACACAGGGCTGGGCGTGGTAGCTCATGCCTGTAATCCCAGCACTTTGGGAGGCCAAGGCGGGCCTGAGGTCATGTCAGGAGTTCAAAACCAGCCTGGTTAACATGGTGAAACCCCAGTTCTACTAAAAATACAAAAAATTAGCCAGGCGTGGTGGTGTGTGCCTGTAATCCCACTACTCAGGAGGCTCAGGCAAGAGAATCGCTTAAACCTGGGAGGCGGAGATTGCAGTGAGCCAAGATCACACCATTGCACTCCAGCTTGGGCAACAAGAGCGAAACTCTGTCTTAAAGGAAAAAAACAAAACAAAACCAAAAAAACCACAAAAAAACAGATTACACAGATTACTATTGCAATGTGTCATTTCTCTTCACACAGATCTCTGATATAAGATGAATAACATCTTCTTATAGTTGGCAATGAAAATTATAAGGGAATGTAGATCTGTGTTTAAATTTATAAGCTTTTCCTTTAATTTCCTGCTATCTATAAACAGTGGATGGTTACTTTAATTCTGCCTCATTCATAAGTGTTGGGTTTTGTTGTTGTTGCCTTTGCTAAGATAAACTTTTTCTGTATCTACAAAAATAATCTTGAGGGTATCTAACTAACACATTCTAATTCAACCTAGAATGGAAATTAGTTTCATTGATACAGAATTTCATTATTCTACTAAAGTCTTAAAGTATCCTCATTCTGTAATTACTATAAAGTTCTTACATTTTAATAACAGACTTTCTTATTTCCTAGCTTCCCATCTTCAGATCCGAAAATGTTGTGGTAGATGGCCCATTTCTAGTAGAAAAACAGAAGACATTACCCAAATTACCTAAATCTGCTCCAAACATTAGACTTTCCCCCGTGACTGTGTGTGCTGGCCAGACTCTTCAGTTCAAACTCAGATTAGACCTCCCGTCAGGATCAAAGCTAACTGAAGGGGTACCCAGTTGCTGGTTTCTAACAGCTGAAGGTATGAGTATAAGCTTGCAAATACTAATACATCATACGTTCTTGATGTTTAATCTAGTTATTTTTCATTTGTTAGGTGATATTTTCACTCTGTATGGGCAAGATTTGAAGGAATTAACATAAACACATGAATCCAGATCCAACCCCACATTGGCAGTTTGCTTTAGTCTTCAAGAGTCTTTCCTCCCTTTTATTAAAGAAGAGTGTAACTCCCTAAAAGTTACAAGTCAGTTGTTAGCATGATTTCTTAGAATATGGGATTTCCTATACCTCATCCCTTATTCTGATCCTGTTTTTCATTCTATTCTTGTTCCAAAAAGAATCTTAGATTTAAAAAGTCTGAAATACAGGCTGGCTATGGTGGCTCACACTGGTAATCCCAGCACTTTGGGAGGCTGAGGTGGGTGGATCACCTGAAGTCAGGAGTTCAAGACCAGCCTGACCAACATGGTGAAACCCTGTCTCTAAAAATACAAAAAATTAGCCAGATGTGGTGGTGGGCACCTGTAGTCCCAGGCGCGAGGCACAAAAATCACTTCAACCCTGGGAGGCGGAGGTTGCACTCCAACCTAGGTGACAAGAGCGAGACTCTATCTAAAAAAAAAAAAAAAAAAAAAAGTCTGAAATAGAGAAATGCAGTGGAACCTCTTTATTTAACATCTTTTTCTGTAACTCTTCCTTTCAGTCACTATTATGCATTCCTCCCTTTCTTTTATGTGTGAATCACAGTGTGAACCAGCTCCTCATTTCATTAATCTATGGTAATGAATTAGTATACTGCTTGCCTTTCAGTAGTGCTTTCCAACTTCTGTAACCTAGTGGACAAAAATTTTAAAGTGAAGTTTTAGTGGTTCAGAACTCCTGAATTACAGCTTGTCTCCAATGAGGTTCCTCTGTCCTAGTCTCCCACGCTCTTTCACTCTCTCACTCAATTTTCCATTTCCTCTCCTACTCCTCCTCCTTCATACCCTCTCACACACTTTTCTTTTGTACATTACCCAGATCCTAGGTAATTCACACCTTCTTACCTTCAACTTTCTCAGGGCAGCAACTGCTGACCTGCAATTATAATAATCAACTTAGTGTCTAAACCAAGAGGATAACAATATCTTGGTAGCCTAGCTGGGAGGAACTGCTGGTTAGTGTTTGGGAGGCTGGTTCTAGGGTGATTGAATCTGTAGAGAAACCATCTCCTTGTCACTCCCCACAAGGGAGAAGGCTGACCATGTATGGCTAGGACCTTTGGAGCTTACTTTATAGACAGAAGAATACTCAAACCCTGGCCAGTCCATCGCCTTCTGTAGATTTGTGCAAGTCCTAGACTGCCAATTTAGGCCTGGAAGTAGTACGTCAGCTGGAGATCGTTAATTCAATTTTTCTCGGCGTTACTGTAAGAGCAGTGTATTAAATGGTGTCATTGTAGGAGCCGTGTATTGATTTTTAAAATAGCATATTGACAGATTAACATGCTTATCTCTGTATTATCAGACACTAATCTTGAATCATTGGGATGTAAAATACAGGTTGTATTCAAATGAGGAAGTCTAGAGAAAATACTTAGCTGTTTTATCATTTGTCCAAGATATTGGCTGCATTTTTATTATATAGAAGCAGATAATTTTCAGGCAATAATACTAATAATTTGAAGTTTTTGAATATTACAGAGTATATTTGTACACTTATGTTTAAAGGACATTTTCTTTTTTGACTTGTTATTTAGAAACAAACATTTACTTTTAGCCAAATTTTGGTCTGTATAATCTTAAGGAAGTTAGACCATATGCAAGTTTTAAGCCCAAAAAAAAAAAAAAGACAGCATAAAAATACCACATGTATTGTAACTTCACAGATTGTGTGTGTGATATATGTAAAAAATAAAGAAACATTTTCTGTTTTATTTCTAGATTTGGACATTAAAATAGCTCAGTATTGTTTTCTTTTTTTGATTTAAAATATAAGAAGTTCTCTACTAATCTCTCTAGCAAAATCATACATTAGATAAAAGATACTCTCCAGTCCAGGAATAAGCAAAGAAAGCCAAATAATTTTAAAGAGAATTTTAAAAGAATTGTTTAAAAGCTTCAGCATAAAAGTTTTGTAGTTATCTCTCTAGATTCTTATTTTTCACCTTCTTACCCTTATTTGACATATTTTTCTCAAATTTGATTTTTCAATAACCTAAAGCAATCAACTAAAAGAGACAGCAAGAGGACTGATAAAGGCAGGTACTCTGAGTTAGCTGACTCATCCTGAGAACAAAAGAAAGAGACAGAAAAGGTGAAAAGTAGACAGCATTTCATCACATTCAGTGGATGGTCCAGTTTTTGTACAGATCCCCTGAGTCATTAGAACCAAATGTTCAGTGTTCTCCATTTACATGGCGGGAAAGCATTTCATATATTTCTCAAATGCTGGCTCTTGAAGGCTGCCACCCTCTTAGGCTGAATATATGTGTCTGTGCTTCCCCAGTATGACACATGTGTTCCTTCTAAGAGAAGGTCAGATGAATAAAGATATTTACAGATGATTTTAATTCTTGAGGACTTAAAATTTGTTAGTGGCTTATTCAATTTTTGTTATAGATAATCTGTATATTTATGTCGAGGAAGAGTTTTACATGTTAAAATGAGATATGCAGAATCTCTTGGTTTTTACATTGCTTGAGCGCACGAACGATAGATATGCAATGGTACCAGTTTCTAAAGAAATTAGTTTTGTGTGTGTGTGTGTTTAAATTACTTTTAGATATTCAGTAATTCATTATTAAATAGAAAGTCACTACAGAGTTGCAGATACATTTGCATTTCCTAGATAAAATTTTATTTTGTAGTTTATATATCCCTGAAGACTTACCTGTTTGGTGAAAATGATCCATTTTCTCAATGTCATATGTTTATTTCTAAAATTTAATAGGTTTCATTTTTAACTTTAGAGATTAAGGCTTTATATCCATATTTGCAATATTCAGCTTGATTTTAATAGGAATAAATGTGTAATTTACTTTATCCAAACAAAGGAAGAACTATAATAATTAGATATAATCATCAGACTGGGAACTTCTAACGAGTGGTCATTATATATTATTTATATTTATGTCCTTCCCACAGAGCACAATGCCTGGCATTTATAAATCTTTAATAAATATTTGTTGATTGAATTAACCTAGTCTTCATAAGATATTCCCAGTTTTCTACTTGTCTTATATAGTCTTAATAATGTCTTTTTTAATTTTCAGGCAATGAATGGCTGCTTCAAGGACAGATACCATCTGGAGATATAGAGAACATTTCCAATCAACCAACAATTTCACTACAGATTCCTAATGATTGTTTAGCACTTGAAGCCATTATATCTGTCAGCGTGTTTCTTTATTACTGTAGTGCAGACAGCAGTGCTTGCATGATGAAGGCAGTTTTGTTCAGTCAGGCTTTACAAATAACTGATACCCAGCAAGGTTGCATAGCTCCAGTAGAGCTCAGGTATGTATTTTAGCCAGCCAGCTAGCTAGCAACCCATTGCCACCACCTGCTGTCCCCATCCTATCGCTGTAATTTAATGAAAGAAAACTTCACTTCTGCCTCTGGATACCCAGATGCCCTTTGCTCATTTCTAACAACTGATATTAAAATAAAGCTATGCTTCTTATTTACTTTTTTTATTATAAACAGATTCCTTTGCTCTGGCCAATACTAGCTGAGTCGTTGATCATCATTGGAATCATGATATTGTAATCTGTGCTGCTATTTGGCACAAGAATGAAGTCCACACTACAGTAGAGAATACTATAAGATAATTTACAATGAATACTGATAATAATACCAGATATTTTAACTTTTTCTACCTTTATTAATAACAATCAGCACAATTGAATGTGTAAATTTCGCAGTAACTTTAGGCAGAACTTAAGCTCCAATCCACATTTGTATAAGAACATGAACTATTCAAGGCATAAAATCTGTTATAAAGGAGAGTTTTGATCTATTTTTATTATAAATAATTTGTTCTAACATACCACTTTAATGCCTTAAAACTTTATACAGGTAAAGTTGGACACAGAATATCTAAGGGCATATAGACCGACTCCTCTAATTTTGTTTTTGAGTGACTACATTCAGATGATGAATGAGTCCCCAGAAATATTATGACTTTCAAGGAAAAAAGGGACTTCAGGACACATTACTTAGTATCTGTGATAAATAATTTATTGTGACAGCTAAATCTGATGGTCATGTATCTTGCTTGTTTTGGAAATTTACATTTCACTTGTAAGCATTACATGCAGATTCGTTGGGTTCAGGTTTAGAGGTTTTTTGTTGCCATATCCAGAATTTAAATTATCATTTATTGTGATGTTTATAAAAATCACTTTTAAGCTTTCAAAGTGAAATTTTCAGTGTGAAGTATTTTGATGCTATTAATAGACACAGTATATCCTAATATATTACTCTTCAAAATATTAAGGCCGAAAAGAATAATACTTTCTTTCAATTTTTGTTGTTTTTTAACCCTAAAAAGATATTGAAAAAGTTTCTGCTGTCATAATTTATAACTATTTAAAAGCCTAATCATTTTTTCTTAAGACCTATTCAACGTGTTTGTGATTTAATCAGCTTACAAGATTTTAAAAACATCAGGTGAACCATGTTTATTCAGTAAATATTTGTAGACAATATGGCATAATATGCTTCCCTTCCTTGTGAAAAACAGTGCTAAATTTGAAGTGTAATCTTTTTAAAGCATCACTGTTTATTTTTAATTATTTTTTGGAATGTTGTTTTGAAATGTATTAGTTTGTTTTATTCATAAGGTTAGCTGAATCTCTGAAGTAAGGATGTATAAATCATGACATTGATTTAATTAGTCTTCTGCTGAAGCGATTTTTAAAGAGAAGTATAGATATAAAATTAAAAGGAATCCTTTTTAAAACCATGTGTAATTACCTCATAAACCTTTTCTCTCCACAAGCAATCAAAAAAATGAAATGTTCTGTAATAAAAGGGTGTATAACATTCTCTTTTAGGGATAATAGGCCTTAGGTTTTTTCTTTTCTTTTTTTTTTTTTTCCTTTTTTTTGTTGTTGTTGTTTTGAGGTGAAGTCTGGCTCTGTTGCCCAGGAAGGCAGATACAGTGGCACGATCTCAGCTCACTGAAACCTCCACCCCTGGGTTCAAGAGATTATCCTGCCTCAGCCTCCACAGTAGCTGGGATTACAGGCACACACTACCATGCCTGACTAACTTTTTGTATTTTTAGTAGAGACAGAGTTTCACCATGTTGGCCAGGCTGGTTCCAAACTCCTGGCCTCAGGTGATCCGCCTGTCTCAGCCTCCCAAAGTGCTGGGATTACAGGTGTGAGTCACTGTGCCGGCTGGCGTTAGTTATTTTTTAAATCTTATTTGACTTACTATATTTCTTATTTCTAGTTGGACAGGACGAGAATTGTGGCCCAGTCATTCTTTGTTTAAGGACATAAACAATTTCACACTCTAAAAGAAGTATATATAAGTTTAATCTGCTAATTTAGAAGTGTCTGACAATTTATTTTTCAATATAAACACAGTGTTTGTTTTACATTTTCATGTACATTGAAAATGCAAAAGCATTTTTTACAATCTATTCCCCTTCGTTTGTCTAGACAGTTTTATGTTAGTCCTAGCTTATACTTTTGTTGACTCTCAAAGTGCAGTTTTATCAAACATCCTTATTCTTACCCACTGCCAGTCTGCATTGTTTTTTACGTTAAAAGTATTATTTGTAGTAGATTAATATGATTTTGAATAAATCACACTAACGCAATATAAATAGGTTCCTAGAATTTATGACTAGGATAAACCTCTCACATAGGAGGAAGTACCAGAAAGTTTATTTTTAAAACTTGTTGATCCATGTCTACCTTTCATATTCTCTAAGGACTTCATATTTTTTAACTTTTGCTTTTCTTGTTGCATAAATTGTTATGTCCAATGATAGTTTAAAAAGAGTCAGATTTTAGTGTAAGTCACCTCAATTGAAAGGCCAGTAATGTGGAATTACACATACTTTATATAATACCTGGAATCTTTGTCCTAAATTATTCTGCTGATTTGTCCCTATTTTTTTCCTCTTCTCTTTATTCCACAATTGGTAGAAATTTTTGATGTGATTCCTGTAAAGAGTTTAGCTGATCTTGAATATTCTGTCTTAAGCAAATATTTAACAAGGGAAAACTCTGTAGTTTAATCACCTGTGAGTGTAACTTTGGCAAAATTCAGTGACTATGAAAAGCGTTTTTTTTCTTAACTGATCTAATAATATTAGTTATAGTATTGTCAAACCTTCAGAAAGCTATAAATCTCAACACAGCCAGAAAAAAAGTTTAGAATGTGTATATTTATATAGGTGTGTGTGTACATACACAAAGATTACGAATTGCTCGTAATTCTTTTATGGCCAGTATACTTTTGAGCTTATACAACTGAGATAAATTACTCTTTCCTTGTTTTTCTATAGTTGGAAAATTTAGGAAGATAGAAAATACATCTCTCTCTAATGTAATAATTTTCTGCCTGCACAAAGTTTACTATTAATTTATGTCTACCAATTAAAAGTACGATAGTTCCATTTGACATCATGTTTAACAACAGTCATCAAAATCTACCTAAATTCTATAGTTCACAGTTACATAAACATATATGCAGAGGGAAAATGTCAATAATGGTTCTTGTGAATGATGAAATAATGGATGTTTTTATTTTAATTCTTTGCTGAGTTGTTTTTGTTTGTTTTCAGGAAGCAATCTTATTTTTAAAATTCTTTTTTTAAAAAAGCAATCTTATTTTTAAACTTTATGGGAAAACCCATAAAGTTTAAAGATTTAAAGTTAACTGAATCTTAAGCACTTATATAATAACTTTTTTAAAGTCACTTTTATTACCAAAGCTCAGAACATTGTTTTGAGTCCTTTAATCTACAGTTCTCTTAAGTATGTGATTTTGTGAAGATAGAAATAGTTATGGCTTTTTTGTTCTGGTATTTTTATTGCCTAATGTAGTATAGTAGTTAAGAGCTTGGATTTTGCAGTAACTTGGATTCTAATCTTTTAAAATGGGGTTAATATACCTGCCTCATGGAAGTATTTATTGAAATATTGTGTGTAAAGCACTTAGTAATTAGTGAAACTGGTCATTATTGGCTTAGTTACTATAATGATAATTTGTGACCACAAACAAATATCACCTTACATTTTCTTCGCAACTGCAATTTGTAAAGGAAAATCTTCCTCCCACCAACTATTGGTTATGTTAATATTCTCCATAGAGTTGGGTTCAAGAAGAGAAACACGGTTTTATCATGAAGCATGTAACTTTTGTAAAAAAGTCACACTTTTGTAAAAAGTCACCCAGGCTGGAGTGCAGTGGCGCGATCTCGGGTCACTGCAACCTCTGCCTCCCAGGTTCAAGCATTTCTCCTGCCTCTGCCTCCCGAGTAGCTGGGACTACAGGCACATGCCACCATGTCCAGCTAATTTTTTGTATTTTTAGTAGAGACGGGGTTTCACCATGTTAGCCAGGATGGTCTTGATCTCCTGGCTGCGTGATCCTCCCACCTTGGCCTCCCAAAGTGCTGGGATTAGAGGTGTGATCCACCACGTCCAGCCTAAAAAATTTTTAAAGACTTTCTGGAACTATGGGTAATAAATTTGCTTTGAGAGGGTCCAGACATACTCATCCTGAACCACATTCCTACAACAGGTGTCCAACAACTTGCACCAGAGTACTTATATCTTAACCAAAAAGTTTCACTTGATGGGGCTTTACCAAATCTTCAGAATGCTTTCACGTATATTGCCTCATTTGAGCTTCAAATAACCTTATAAATCAGGCAGGTAGATGTTAGTTTACAGAGAAGGAGATAGCTTTGGAATAGGGGTAACGTATCTGAAGGTCAGAAAACTCGCAGAATAGTGCTCAATGCCTAAAGTGGTGCCTGGCGCCAGCAGATGTTCAGTTCTATCAAACAAGGGGAAATAGTGAATGGTGGAGCCTTTATTCAGGCCCAGGTTTCCTTGTTCCTAACTCTTCTCCAAGATGCAGAGGGAAAACAAACTGCTAAATTAAGAGTTCTTCCATGGACACTTTCTTAAGCCTTCAAATAAAGTAATTTCGGATACTCTTTCTTAATTTCAGATATTATCCTGAATTTTTCTTGGCAGATAGATGTATTAAAGAAAAAACTTTCCAATGTTAGTTCTAGTAGTGCTGTTTCAAAAGTTATAATGGTTGGTCTTCAAAAGGTAATTAAGACCTTATCATAAAGAGCCTTATGCACAGGACTATCTCAAACCCTAAGAAGCTTATTCATATTTAAGAAAATTGTGTTGTATTAAATATTAGTCCAAGTGAGCTCTAGAAATACAGTCTTCTGCTTTCTTGTTTCATAAATGACATTGGTATGTATACCGCTCCCCATGACTCAGATATTAATATATACAATTGTGTTATGGTAAAGTTTTCACTACGGTCAACTTATTCCAGCATTAGGTACCCTTTTTTGGGGGGGTGAAGTCTCACTCTGTCACCCAGGCTGAAGTGCAGTGGTGCAATCTCAGCTTACTGCAACCTCTGCTCCCAGGTTCAAGTGATCCTTATGCCTCAGCCTTCCAAGTAGCTGGCGCTCACCACCACAGGTGCCCACCACAATACCTGGCTAATTTTTATATTTTTAGTAGAGACAGGGTTTTACCATATTAGCCAGGCTGGTCTCCAACTCCTGACCTCAAGTGATACACCTGCCTCAGCCTCCCAAAGTGCTGGAATTACAGACATGAACCACCACACCCAGCCTAGCATTAGGTACTTTTTTTTTTTTTTTTGAAATGGAGTTTTGCTCTTGTTGCCCAGACTGGAGTGCAGTGGCACCATCTCATCTCACTGCAGCCTCCACCTCCTGGGTTCAAGCAATTCTTCTGCCTCAGCCTCCTGAGTAGCTGGGATTACAGGTGCCCGCTACCATGCCTGGCTAATTTTTTGTAGTTTTAGTAGAGATGGGGTTTCAACATGTTGGCCATGCTGGTCTCAAACTCGTGACCTCTGGTGATCCGCCTGCCTTGGCCTCCCAAAGTGCTGGGATTACAGGCATGAGTCACTGCGCCCAGCGAACTAGGTACTATTTAAAGGAATTAAGCAGAATGCTACGTACCAACGATTATGATTCATGATCATCTAAACACAGAATGCAAACTTTTCATTCTTAGTGTGCTAAGTAGTATTATGGTGCAGTAAGGAATATGTTAATTTTCTTATAAAATCCCTCTTTTGAAATCCATAAGGAAATGTACATCAGCTTAAGAAAGTGATAATAGTGTCATATTTTAAAAGTAGAATTCACTGTTAGTCTCCAAGATTACCTTTTCTTCTCCTGTGGCACAGTTTATTTAAATGGAGTATTAACAATAATCATGTCACTATTTTGTCCTGAATAGTTAAGAGTTTGCTTTTCTCCCATTTCTTTGCAATCGAATAAATAAAGAATAGTATTAAAAGTCAGAGGCTTTACTAACCTACCTATTTGTATTCCGGGACTAACAAACCCTGGCCCCTTCACATATGAGCCCTGCAGGTTTGCCTGCCTGCCTCTGGCTTGCGGAAGGCTGCCCCAGTCACAGAGCCTGGGTGAGGTGGAACAGGAGACAACCCCACACGGCTTTTCTGATTGTACCCCACCCGTTTCTGAGTGTGTTGGTTTGGTTTCATTTTTTTCAAAGGTTGGGGTTGAAAAGTGAAAACCTTAGACACATTGTGGAATGTTTGCCTGGTTGTTTTGGTGTATGCCTCTTCACTGACATGTCCCTTTCAAGTGTACCAAAGGACATTTTGTTCTGTTAAAGCCCCAGGACCAAAAGGAAAGTATTGCAAGCATTTGCAAACTTTCCTACCTATATAAGCCGCCATAATACTAAAAAGCACTAAACAAGCACAAACAAACACTAAACAGCCTTATACCAAAAAGCATTCTTGTAACTGTCAGGGCATCGTATGAGTTCCTTCCTCTTTAAGCAGTAATCTACAGGCCCGGTGGCTTTCAGTAATATAGAATTAAGCAATAGTTATTCTTTAATGTTGAAAACTTGAGTGAGTAATATGGACACAGTTTACTACCTTTTGCTTTTAATATACTTGGTTGTGCATTTCTGTTTGAAATAAAATGAAAGGAGACCTCATAAACTGATGCTGAGAAGTAGAAAAAATCAACTCTCAGATTTAAATGTGCCCAATTTAAATAGTTTTCTTTTCCTCCCCCCCCCCCCCCCCCGTTTTTTTTAAAGAGACAGGGTTTTGCCCTGTCGCCCAGGCTAGAGTGCAGCAGTGACGTGATCATAGCTCACTGCATCCTGGAACTCCTGGGCTCAGGAGATCCTCCTGCTTCAGCCTCCTGAGCAGCTAAGACCACAGGTGTGTGCCACTACTCCTGGCTAATTTTTTTGTAGAGATGGGGTCTTGCCATGTTGCCGAGATTGGTCTCAAACTCTTGGCTTCAAGCCACCATCCTCCTAAAGTGCTGGGATCACAAGCCTGAGCCACCACTCCTGGCCTGTTACTCCTTTATCTAATGTGTGCTAAGATCATGAAAAATATATGTTGAGGTAAATAGGGCAAAACATTAGTGATAAATTATGCTAATTAATGGGAAAAGTAGATATTCCTCTAAAATTTATTCCTCTGAAAATTTAAAAGGACTCTGCCATGCAACTGTCTTCTGTTTTTGGAATTTGTAGTCATTCTTCTTAGTGTCACTGGAAACATACTCATTCTTTGAGTATGTACAGGATGGGCTACCTTTTGTATTTATTATACTTTTCAAAATGCTAACACGTTTTGTTTAGTTGAAATATATTGTTCATGCATGCCTGTGATATTCATCATCAAAAAATACCTGTAAAAAAAAACTACCACTTCCTCTCCACACCTTAGGCCTCCCTCTTACTAAAAACAATAGTAGTTTCTGTAGAAGTTTCAGTGAGAGATTGGTTTACATAAACAGACATGGCAGAACAATTTTGTTGTCGTTTTTTCCCCTAGCATTTCTCATAATAGCTCAGTTTTCAAAGGAGGGGAACAGTACCTTAGTGAGTTCAAATTAATTTTTTCTATTTTGAGGTATACCTTCCTAATTATATTTTCATAGGCTTTTTTTTTTTTTTACATTTGAATTCTTACTGCTAAGGTGCATTGAGAAACGGTTTAGAAATGTTGCACTTGTCATTTCTTTTCATGTGGACTATGAACAAATGAAAGTTTGCTGTGTGATTACAGTTTCAAGTTATAACATTTCATAAATATGTCCGTTTTAGAAGCTCCCATCTTTTGTATGGATAAAATTTATGGTTTTATTTCTCACAATAGAATTGGTCTACTATGCTGACTTCATGTCTGTCATTCCAAAGGCTTGATTATGTTTTTTTCTCCAGTGATTAAAAATGCAGTGAAAATCCAATTTACAAGTTCATATATTGATGTATCTAGACATAATCTAGTTCTAAAAAAATGTACTTGGTGTGCATTTTTAAGTGTTTCATGTAAACAGATTAATATATTTTTGTACGTTGTATTTCTACATTTATTTCAAGACTGTACTTTTCAGTGACTTTTTCAAGTACATGTGTTAACAGAAGATTGTTTGGAATGAGTGTGCAGTGGCCTTCTTTACTGGTCAAGAGCAGTGTAATACTGTACAAGTGATCATAGAAGGTGAGAATGTGTTTATACTGTACCTGGAAACCTAATGCCTCTTTTCTAAAGCTTTGTACATTTTTTTCATGAAATAGATTAAATATTTTCTCTCTAAAACTGTGTTTCCATTTTAATGTGTTTTCTAAGTGTATCATAAGGTAACTCTACTACTTAGAAACCTGTAAGCCATGATTTATTTGAGCTTTTGGGGAAATGGAAAGCATAATACTTAGGTTAAAAAAAATTTTTTTAACTGCAAGCAAATACCTCAAGATCAAATCGTGCAATCGTAATTACTGTAGAGGTTTTTAATATATATTGGAAAGAGTAGTCTATTCAATAAATGACATCGGGAACATTTGAAAAGAACAAAAATAGATCTCTGCCTACCACTGTGCACACTGAATTTGAAAGGAATTAATGACATAACACAAAAAATAAAATTACAGAAACGTCAGAAGAAGATAAAGGAGATTACCTATGGTGTTGAGGTGAGAATGGCATTCCTGAGAGTGACCTAAAGCCCAAGAGCAATGATTGGAAAAGTTGACATGTGTGACTACATAAAAATTTTAAGCAACTATATAACGAAAGAACAGAAGTGAAAAAAGCAATGCAAACAGTGAAAATATTTTTGAGACACAAAATAGACATAGGATTACTATGTGTAGTATCTGAAGAGCTCTTATAAACTAATCAGAGGAAGACGTCCCACTTGGAAAATTGGCAAAGAATATGAGCATGCAATTTACAAAAGAGAAAATAATGAAACGTTCAGTCCCACCAAATCAAGAAATGCAAATGCATTCATTCAGCTATCTATTGAGCACCCGTTTTGTGCCGTATTTCAGGCCCAGTGATGAACAAATTAGTCAAGGTCTCTGCTCTAAAACTTGTGTTGTAGTTGGGAAGAGAGACAGGAAAATGAATAAAACCAAAAGGATAAATGCCATAACAAGGTAAATAGGAGAGTCCAGGCCTTACAAATGAATGTGAATGATGAGAGAAACCCAGTCATGCATACCCACCTGTGGGCAGTGCAGAGGTCATGTAAGTTTCTGTTTTCCAAAATGATTCTACCAATTACACTCCCATTGGCAAAGTACGTGGCAACCAATGGATCCCCGTTCTCTTTATTACATTGCCAGACTTGAATTTTTGCCCTTTAGATATAAGATGGTGTGTCATTGTGTTGATTTGCATTGCCACGACCACCAGTGAAGCTGAACATTTTTCTTACTGATCCAGCAGTTGCACTTGTAGAAATTGATTTAGTACAATACTTGCTTCATGTGCACAAAAGTGTGTCAACATTGTAATACCGAAAAACTGAAAACCTAAATATCTCAATAGGAACATAAATTTTTTTTTAAACAATGGTCTGTCCATACCGTGGAATATAATGCAGCCATTAGAAATAATCAGACATCTACTTGTACTCACATGTTATGTGAAAAGTTTCTGAATAAATGTAAATCTTAGTTTTAAAAACTAGCTCTATACACATGCACGTGTACATCTATAAACGCTCTTTGCTTTGCACAGTAATATATGACCATAAAAATGACCTTGCAAGCTGAAGCTCTGCAAAGCAATCTCAATAATCATTAGAGGAGCAGATGATTGTTTCATGGCCTTTAAAAACATTAGTGAAAATATTAAAAGCTCTCTGTCAATTTTAAATGAATGGGGAAATGAAAAATGTAAAGCTAGTATTTATTTAGTATAACATAATTTAAAACATTGCAAATATTAAGAGTTCAAGTTTTTGTCAAAAAATTTACCGAGAGCATTTGAACAGTACTTGCCTGCATCTCGTAATTTGCAACACAGAGCAAGTATCTTTTCTATGCCTTGACAAATTGTTAAACTCCTTTCAACCTTGTAAAATACCTTTAAGAGTTCTTTGATGTGAGGCATTTATGCCAGCATTACTTCCTTTGGAACATTATCTTTTCATTACAACCAGTTTCCTCATTTATGTTGATAAATGTTAAGTTCACTTTCACTAAGTGTCTCTGGCTTCTTACCTAGAGTCTATCAATGAGCACAGTATCAAGCATTCCCACAGCCAGCCCAAATTTTATTTCCAGTGTTACTGCTTTTCATTTCTTTGCTGTATTTTTTGTCTCTGTTGGCCAGTTCCCTGTTTGAACTCTCCAGTTCTGTAAAATGCCATGTGCCTCTGTCACTACAATACAAAAAGGCAATACAACTACACACATTGCTGTCTGTGCATAACAGATACACAGTGACCAGTCACTGATGGATTTTGAGATAAATGACATCATTGGTTAGGGGCACACCTATTGTTAGTGAGTTGTGGGCTGAGGAGCTAACAGTGAAGTTTTTACTTAGTAATTACAGCTAAAATGCCATGGAAATGAAATTTGAACTGTGTTGTTTGGGAACTGATGTTATTTAAACCATGTAATTGAAAGTGTGCCTATCAGAATTGTTCAGAAAGATTGCCTGCATATATATATGTAGGATATATGTATATATGTGCATCTACACACATATCTATGAAAATATATAAAGGAATAGAAAAAATATAGTAGGGCACAACAAGATTCTAATTAACAATATAGAGTTGAATTTGAGGAAGGAGATAGGAAGGAACTAGTATTTATTGATCTTGCGATATTTTTGTATTGTTTGAATTTCCATAAATTAATGCTTTTTTAGAACAAAATTAAGTGGGAGGGCTGGGTGTGGTGGCGCACACCTGTAATCCTAGTACTTTAGGAGGCTGAGGCAGGAGGATCACTTGAGGCCAGGTGTTCAAGACCAGCCTGGGCAACATAAGGAGACCCTGTCTCCACAAAAAATAAGTGGGAAAAAGATCACTTCCATTCCCCACAGTCACAAAGCTTGCTTTGCGTACATTCTGGAAAAGGTAACCGGAAGGGTAATGAGAATATAAGAATGTTGAATACATAGATGTTTAGGGGAAAAACAAACCCTATGATGGCTATGTTAGACCATAGGGAGAAAAATATAAACTGAGAGTAAGCGTGCCACAGCATAGTGCAGTGTCTAAAGATACCAACTCTGTGCCAGCTGACCCAACACACTTCATCATTTCATCTCCATCGACATTTAGTTTCCTATCTGTATCTGGATATTAACACCTTACAATTATTTTATGATAATGTTAGAAAAGCACTTTAACACAGTGACTAATGACTACGAAATGCTCAAATCATTGCATTATTCATGCCATGGAGAGCAGTGAGTTTTCTGCCAGTGAATGTCTTCAAATACAGTCTGGGAGATGGCTGATTGGAGTAGTTACCACATAAGGAGAAATAGAACCAGATGACCTGAAGTTCTGAGCCATTCTCAGAGACCATGCATGATTTGAGATATTTATGGAAAAATCTGTTTGTTTAGTTTGATTTCAAAACAATAATTTGTCATTTTTGCCTTTGGATTTTATAATACTTTTTGGAATGAGACATACACTACAAACTAATTCAAATAGTGCATTGTACAGGTACACAGAGTTTTAATAGGACTCAGAAAATTATTGAAAATGGTTTTAATCAAATGCAGCTTTACTAGTGGATACACGTTTGTATAATTCCAATCTTGCTAATTCGATTTATATTTTAAAGTAGGCAAGAAACTTAAAAGGATTTTGACGGGAAAAAGTGGATATTCATTCCCCTCCCTTTTTTTCTGTATAAGTAGTTCATGAAAAATATTTGCAAAACTCTTTATATACATAAAACTTTACTTAGGCTATTTTAAAAATCTTTAAAAATGAAAGTTTTTTTTAAAAAAAATCATGGGCCATCCAACATACAATAATCAAGTTCTTTTACACATCTGTGACCTCAGTCTTAACAATTTTCCAAGGAATATACTGTTTGAGATTTTTTTCGTGACATCTGGAATACAACTAGATCGTTATGTTATTTTGTGTTCATTTCTTATCTTGCCTGCTGCTAAGGAGCAGAAATAAGGAAGATCACTGAATTGACAGACAACTGTATTTCCACACTCCTGCCCTGTGGCATCTGCCTTTTAGTTTTCGAGGCAACCCTCATTGGCATGTAGTAGCATGTTGGTTGGTGCTGGCTGGTTACATGCCAAGAGTGAGGTAAACGCTTCACAATAAGCAATGGAATTGCTTCAAGTCAGTTTTAAAATTGTTAGTTTAGAATAAAACTAAAATGAGAAAGAGTTTTTACATTAATTGCTGTGCATCGTTTTTCTGTTCATCAAAGCACTTCCAGTTTACTTTTAGCTTTTTAGTTTAAAAATTTAAAAATTAAATAATTTAGCTTTTTAGTTTAAAAACATCTCCACAACTTTTAAACCATGCTTATATCTCTCTTGTGAGAAAGGCAACACACAAATTGTATATACCAAATTACATATGTATGCCAGCATTTTATGCACACATATATATAACTGGTGAATTTCACCAGTTCCAGTTGCTAGTTTCCGCTTTGTGATGCCAGAGTCACAATTCTAGTCAATCTTAGGGTATTATTTTAGTAAGTAGTAACTTTAATCAAACTTTGAACATTCTGATTGCATATGTTAAGCATATTTTAATTTCAATTGCTAAGAAAAACAGATTATCACTGTATAATGTATCTGCTGTTACTTCCGCTTATTGAAGAAATCACTGAACTGCCACTGAAGAGTGGGAGGCACCTAGGAACGGCTGAGTTCTGGAATGCTGCCAACATATGAGAAGCATGCATTTCTTCTAAAATGTTTAGGATTTTCATTTGAAAAGGGTCTTCTCATTCAGTAGTATCTATCTCTTTAAATGGAAATGGTTCTATATTTGGCATTTCATTGGAAATGACACCACAACCAAGTTCCTTATTAGAGTGGGCAAGATGAGGAGGACACGATAAATATTTGAAGTATAGTTTATCTGCCCATCCTGGAAGGGAAGAACAATAGCTTATCCATGTTCAGGAAGCTAACCTGACCTAAAAATCCAAGCGTTGCATGGGAGCTAATGAGGCTGTTTACCCCATTCCCTCATCTTTCAGCAGTATTACTGTAAACTTAAGTCAGCTTTGCAGAAAGTCAAGTAGAAAAAAACACCTGCTTTTATTTGTGTAACTTCCTAGAGGAAGAAAAAGATAAATCATCCATACGGCCAAGAACCTTCTTTGGTTTCCTTATACCTTGCTATCACAAGTTGTAGGATACCCTCGGGTGTTTTTGCTGTGGTTCAGCATTGCAGGTGGAAGGTACAGCACTGAAGTCATTTTAATAATTTGTGTTAATAAAGCCCTTCTGTCAAAACCTGCCACAATGAATAAGGCAATAGAGAAACTGCCTTTTAGCCACTCAGGAGATTAACCATGTGAAGATAAGGATCTAGCCTATTTTAAAATGCTATTCTGCAAACCTTTTGGGAAGTACATTCTTATTTAACAGCTCTGCCAGGAGATGATTCCTGGTGTCTATGTACCCTGCTCTGCAATGTGAACATTCCACTTGTTCAATGAGCATGCTTCCTAACTCTTTATAACCTTAACTTTCTCTTTTCAAAGTGAATCATTTCATAATTTAACATTTTCTTCAGTTCAGTATTAATTCCCCACACATATGTCTTCTAGATCTTCTTTCCCAGTCTTCCATTTTCTGTCAGCCTTCCCTGAACTGTTCAAAGCCACCTGGAGTTATAAAGCCAAGAATTAACACATTCTGTGGACAGGAGAGCCAGTGCTGGAGATGAAGGTATATTCCTGAATGGCACAGGAGGAACACCAGTGAACAACCATAACTGGTAAAAATTATTTTAAAATAGCCATTTAAAGTCTCTGGAAATTGTCTCAAAGGCAAGTAGTTAATGAAACGTTTATTCAAGAAAATCTAAACCTTGATAAGAACTGTGAGTGTCTGTGACGCGGGTATCATGGTCATTCCTTCCCTCCCCCCGCCCCAGAACAATGTGATGGAAGCTCCACTCCTGGTTTGGCCAAGCAGGTGGGCCTCCCACTTCCCCAGTTCCCAGTAAAGGGCTACAGGTGTTCCCCAGTAGGGGCAGGCTGTCAGCATCTTCCTCTCCCCAAGCTGTGTGTTGAAAAAGCTAAGCTCCAGATGAGGGCAGCCTTGAGTCCAGGGGCCCTCTCTCTTCACTAAGCTCCCCACTCAAAGTGGAGCTTCCTCCCCAGGCATGACAAGCTGAGATTACAGGAGCATTGGACACCCTCACCTCAGCTCACTGATAGGGCAGACATTTCAAACCAAGAGGCAAGCCAAGAAGACCAGAGGCTGCTGTCACCACTTAGTGCCCTGCTCACAAAGAATAGGTGTCACTCCAAAAACAGCAGGGCACTGACTTCACTCCCATCTCCAGAACAGTGGCATCGAAAATCGGAAATAAAAGGGGGCATGTCAGCTGACCTCACAGGATTTCAAATGAATACTATGAACAATTTAACTTAGATAAAATGTTTTAAATTCTGTGAAAACAAAAAGGCTGGAAATGACTCAAGAAGAAATAGAACTGAATAGACCCATAAACAGACTGAATTAGCAATTTTAAAATATTCCACAAAAGAACAAATGGCTTCACTGGTAAATTCTACTAAATATTCTAAGCATAAGCAATACCAATTCTTCACAAAACTCTTCCAAAAAATAACAGAGAACACTTTCTAACTCATCCTATGGCCTGATTCCTAAACAATATAAAGACATCATGAGAAAAGGAAACTACAAACCAATATTGCTTGAATATAGATGCAGAAATCCTCAATAAAAGATACTAGCAAGTTGTATCTAGTAACATATTTTTTAAATTATGACTTAGCCGGGTGCAGTGGCTCACACCTGTAATCCCAGCACTTTGCAAGGCCGAGGTGGGCGGATCACTTGAGGTCATGAGTTGGATACCAGCCTGGCCAACATGGTGAAACCCCATCTCTACTAAAAAAACTACAAAAAATTAGCCAGGCATGGTGGACACCTGTAATCCTGGCTACTTGGGAGGCCGAGGCAGGAGAATCTCTTGAACTCAGGAGGCAGAGGTTGCAATGAGCCATGATGGCACCACTGCACTCCAGCCCAGGGAAACAAAGCAAGACTTAGGCTCAAAAAAAAAAAAAAGGGGGGAGAAGGGAAGAAGAAAAAAAAAAAAAAAAAAAAAAAAAAAAAAAAAAGAAAAAAAAAAAAGAAGAAAAAAAAAAAAAAAAAAAAAAAAAAAGGCAAGAAGGGAAGCAGGAGGAGATGAGATGTTTGGGTGGGGAAGAGGAACAGCTGTCATAAAAAGAAAAAAATAAATAAATAAATAAAAAACTATGACTGTTGTCTAATAAAGATTTTGGTCTTTGCCCGCGGTTCCTGGTATGGAGATTCTAAAACCCTTGGAATTCCCTGAGTGATAGAAATGTATTTTTTTTATTTATAAGCCCCTTGGTTCACACCTGAGTTTGTACTAATGAAGTGACTTACTGTGTGCCCAGAGACAGCTTCAGGATAGGGGCTGAAAAGACCAACCATGTAATTAGAAGGTTGGAGCTTCCAGTCATGTGATTTTAGCCTGGCTCCCCAACCTCCAGGGATGGGTGGGGGAGAGGCTGGAGACTGAGCTTAATCACATGGTCAATGTTTAATAAAGCGTATAATAAATGTAATAATTTATATTGTATTTTTCAATTATAATAATTTATATTGTAATGTTTAATAAAGCATGTAATAAATTATAAATTATTTAATTAAAAGCATGTAATAAATTATGTCCAGGGTCAATAAAACCCCTGGACATAATCAGTGGAGCTTCCTGGTTGGTGAACACATTAATGTGCCAGGGGAGTGACATACCCTAATTCCACAGGGAGAAGGCACAGAAGTTATGTGTTCAAGACCCTCCCAAAGCTCACCCTATGTGGCTCTATATTTGGCTGTAATAAGTATAGTGCTTTTCTGAGTTCTGTGAATCATTCTAGTGAATTAACCCAATGGGGTCATGTAAGTCCCCAAGTTTGTAGTCAGTTGATCTGAAGTGAGGGCAATCTTGTTGTGGACCATGCCCTTTAACCTGTGGCATGTGAACTAAGTTTGGCTGGTTAGTGCCAGTGTTTAATTGTAGCATACCAGTTGGTATCAGAATAATGACCAAGTCATATTAATTCCAGGAATGCAGGGTTGGTTTAACATCCAAAAAGTAATTAATGTGATACACCATATAAGTGGAATAAAAAGCAAAAAGTATCACATGGTAATATCAGTAGATGTAGAACATCATTTTGCAAAATCTAATACCTTTCATAATAAATACACTTAATAAACTAGATGTAGAAAGAAACTTAACCCAGTAAGGGCATCTATGAAAAAAAAAAAACACACACACACACAACCAACACTGTACCTAATGGTGAAAGACTGAATACTTTTCCTCAAGATCAGGAACAAGATAAGGATGTTGACTTGTGCCACTTCTACTTTGCAGAAATTGACAAGCTGGTCCTAAAATGTATATGTAAATTCAGGGGACTCAAAATGGCCAAAGCAATCTTACCAGCCCTTCCTCCCTGCTGCCCCCCAGGACCCCACATTTCCAGGCCACCCCAAAGACAAGAAAGCCGCTGAAAAAAAAAAAAAAAAAAAAAAAAAAAAAGGTTGGAAGGCTCACATGGTCTTCTTTCCAATTTTAAAGCTTACTACAGTTAGGGTAGTCAAGGAAGTGTGGTACTGGTATAAAGCCAGGCATATAAATCAATGGAATAGAATTGAGAGTGCAAAAATAAGTGTCACATTTATGGTCAATAAAATCTAGCTGGGATTTTGATAAGGATTGTATTGAATCTGTAGATCAGTTTGGGAAATACTACCAGCATGGTAATAAATATGGCATGCCTTTCCTTTAATTTAGGTCATCTTTAACTTCTTTTAGTGATGTTTTATAATTTTCAAGGGAGAAGTTTTGTACTTCTTTTGATAAATTTATTCCTAAGTGGGTTTTTTTTGGAATTAATGTGAATGGAATTACTTGTTTATTTTTTGATTGTTTATTGCAATGGTACACAAGTACAATTGATGTTTGCATATTAATCTTTTATCCTGCAACCTTGCTGAACTTTTATTAGCTTTAATCGTTTGTCAGTGGATTCCTTGGGATTTTCTGTATTTAAGATCATGTTATCAGTGAATATAATTTTTTTCGAGACAGAGTCGCGCTCTGTTACCCAGGCTGGAGAGCAGTGGTGCGATCTTGGCTCACTGCAACCTTTGCCTCCTGGGTTCAAGAGATCCTCCTGCCGCAGCACCCTCCCTCCCACTAGCTGGGATTACAGACATGAACCACCACACCCAGATAGTTTTTGTATTTTTAGTAGAGGCAGGGTTTCTCTATGTTGGCCAGGGTGGTCTCAAACTCCTGACGTCAGGCAGTCTGCCTGCCTTGGCCTCTCAAAGTGCTGGGATTACAAGCATGAGCCACCATGCCCGGCTGGCGAATATAATTTTACTGCTTTTTTAATCCAGATTCCTTTTCTTTCTTTCTTTTTTTTTCTTTTTTTTTTTCTAATTGCCTTGGCTAGAATCTCCAATCCAATATTGAATAGAAGTGGCATGAGTGGACATCCTTGTTTTGCTTCTGATTTTAGGGAGAAAGCATTCATTCTTTCACCATTAAGCACAATGCTAACTGAGTTTTTCAGAGATGACTTTTATCAGGTTGAGGAAATTTCATTCTTTTCCTAGTTTGTTGATTATAAAAGCATTAGATTTTGTCAAATGCTTTTTCTGTGTTTATTGAAATGATCATGTAGTTTTTTAGTTCCATTAATACACACTAATTGATTTTCAGATATTGAGCTAATTTTACATTCCTGAGATAAATCCCACTTGGTCACAATGTATAATTTATTTTACTTAGGTTGCTGGATTCAGTTTGCTAGTATTATGTTGAGTATTTTTGTTTGTATATTCATAAGAAATAATAGTCTGTATTTTGTGTGTGTGTGTGATATCTTTGATTTGGTGTCTGGGTTACATGGCCCTCATAAAATGAGTTGGGAAAGTGTTGCCTCCTCTTTTGTTTTTTGGAAGACCATGTGAAGGGCTAGCATTAATTCTTCTTTAAATGTTTGATAGTTTGAAAACTGTCTTCCAATGTGGCTATACCATTTTGCATTCGCACCAGCAATGAATAAGAGTTTCTGTTATTCCACCTCCTCATCGCCATTTGATGTTGTCCGTGTTTGGGGTTTTTGCTATTCTAATAGGTATGTAGTGGTATTACATTGTTTGAATCCACAATTCCCTAATGACATGTGATGTTAAGCAATTTTTATATGCTTATATGCAATCTGTATGTCTTCTTTGGTGAGGCATCTGTTAAAAGTCTTTTACCCATTTTTTAAATTGGGTTGTTAATTTTCTTACTGTTGAGCTTAAGGGTTCTTTGTATATTTCAGATAACAGTGTTTTACCAGGTATGTTTTTATAAGTATTTTCTCCCAGTCTGTAGCTTATGTTCCCATTCTCTTGATCAAATGAATGCTTATTCAGTTATCACATTTAAAAAACAGAACTTTTATTTGCTTCTTTCTTATAATTTACATCTCTTCATTGATATCCTCTATTTGATACAACTTTGTCATCATACTTTCCTTCTTTAATCAAGTTTTCCATTAGTTCTGTGAACATATTTATAGTGGCTAAATTCTTTTTCTGTTAAACCCAATATCTGTTTGCATAAATTAACTCTATGCAAATATTCTATTGTTTTCTTTTAAAGTAATATCAAATTCTAATTGGGTAGTACTTGTTTACTGGCTGCTATGGTTTGAATATATCCCCCAATCTAATGTATTGGAAACTTAATCTCCACACTCATCTGTTGATGATATTTGGATATTTGAGAGGTAATTAAGATTAGATAAAGTCATCAGGGTGGGGTCTCCATGGTGGGACTGGAGTCTTTATAAGAAGAGGAATAGAGACTGGAACTGACATTTGCACTCTTGCCCTAGTGCTATGTGATGCCTTCCACCATGTCATGACATAGCAAGAAGGCCCTCACCAAATGCCGGCACCCTGCTCTTGGACTTCCCAACATTCAGAACTGTGGGCTAAAAAAATCTTATTTTTAAAAATAAATTATCCAGCATGTGGTATCCCGTTATAGTAATAGAAAATAAACTAAGACTATTGTACTAGAGTTTAAATTTAACCTCAAAAATACTGGTGATTTAGAGATGTCCAAAATCTGATAGCCACTGTCATTATTATGACCAGTGGATTTTTAATCATTTTGTTTAAAATAATTATGAGTATTTACTTCATGTATGTCAAGTGCTCATAAATCTGCAGTAAAATCCGTATTCACTTTCCAGTCCATATTAACTTTTTAAATTTTATTAAGCATCCTGCAAGTTTGCTGAATTCACTTACTCTAACAATTTTTGGTAGAGTCTTTATGGTTTTCTATATATAAGATTGTATAATTGGCACATTAAGACAGTTTTACTTCTTCCTCTCCAATTTGAGCCTTTTTATTTCTTTTCTTGCCTATTGCTCTAAGACTTACAGTACTGTGCTGAATAGACATTGCAAGAGTGGATATTCTTGTATTTTCTTGATCTCAGAGAAAAAATTTTCAGCTTTTTACTGTTAAGTATGATGTTAGCTATAGGCTTGATATATATGATCTTTATTATGTTTTGAGATACATTCCTTCTGTACATAATTTTTTGAGAGTTTTAATGTTTTAATGTGTAGAGATGGTGAATTTTACTAAGCAATAACCAAGATATGTAAATAACCTAAATATCCATTGACGGATGAATATATAAAGAAACTATGACATATACATACAATGGAATATTATTTGGCCTTGAAAAAGAAGGAAATCCTGGTGTTTGCAACAACATGAATGAACTTGGAGGACATTATGCTAAGTGAAATAAGCCAGACATAGAAAACCCAATACTGTATGATTTTACTTATATGTGGAATCTAAAATAGTAAAACTTGTAGAAGCAGAGAGTATAATGGTGGTTACCGATGTTGGTTAGGGGGTACAAAATTTCAGTTATGCAAGATGAGTACATTTTGGAAAATCTAATATATAGTATGGCAACTATACATAACAATATTATATTGTATACTTGAAATTTGCTAAGAGGGTAGATGCTAAGTGTTTTCACCACACGCACACATACACACACACACACACACACACACACACACATTATTTAATTAGTTTCATTGTGATGGTGATTTCACAAGATATATGTATTATATGTCAAATCTATCAAATCATCAACTTACATACCTTAAATACATACAATAAAAATGTATTGAAATTCAAATAACATTTTACTAAGCAAAAATACTATTAAGCATTATCTTCAGATGTCTCTGCACTTGACAAGTTTACTTATTTTTTTCTCATTTTCTAGCATATTGCCAATGCTAGTCAAGATTTTTGTGAAAATAGAGTCTTTTAATTAATCCTTCAGAAACAACATGTTGAATCCAGTTTAAAGATTAAAGCAATGACATGAAATTGGTCTTTGTCAAAGGACTCTTTGCTTGCCTTTTCTTAACCTCAAACTTTTTGTCATAAATCAGCATAATCTTCTAATCCATGTTAGGCTCCCCACCAAAAGTGGGAAAGGCCTAGAGGAAATTTCATGAGCATTTATCCATTTATCCAATCTACATTCTTCTTTCAAAATATTCCTTTGAATATTGTGATTTACGGGGTGAGGGAAGAGGAAGGTAAGGGAAAGAATCTTTTAAAGACAGCCTTGGGCCCCCAAAGGAAAATATTTTCTTTAAAAACGTGGATTGTCCCAAAGGCATAGGAACATGGGACAATCCATGTTTTTAAAGATAATTGAGATTATTGTTGAATTTCCCTCCAAAAATACCACTGGTATTTGTTTTTTTGGAGGGAAATTCAACAATATTCCCTACTTATGGAAAATCATGATTTTATTTGCTGTAGGGCAAGGAATAGGTGCAGACAATGGCAAATATGGGCAAGATCAAAATATATTCTGCTTGGTGAAAACTCAAAGCTCTCTTGAATTTTTTAACTATCTCTACTGCAGGTACAATCCACCTTGCTAAACTCCTTTTTTTTTTTTTTTTTTTTTTTGAGACAGTCTTGTTCTGTCACCCAGGCTGGAGTGCAATGGTGCAATCTCGGCTCACTGCAACCTCTGCCTCCTGGGTTCAGGCGATTCTCCTGCCTCAGCCTCCTGAGTAATTGGGATTTCAGATGCACACCATGATGCCCAACTAAATTTTGTATTTTTAGTAGAGATGGGGTTTCACCATGTTGGCCAGGCTGGTCTTGAACTCCTGACCTCAAGTGATCTACCCGCCTGGGCCTTCCAAAGTTCTGGGATTACAGACGTGAGCCGCCATGCCCAGTTCCCCTTGCTAAACTCTGACCTGAAAGACTCAGAATCTTGCCTAAAACTGTAAAGAATAAGAATTAAATTCAACTGAAAAGTATTTTCCTTTGGTCTTCTGAGTACCCTATGATTTGTAATATATGTGGATAAATTTTTAATACATTTATATACACTTTTCATTGTAAGGTCAGCCAAGGTAATGTTCTGGTAAAATGCACAAGGAGCTGTGTGGTTTTGCAAAAAAGAACTCAGAATCACAGTTTTGGTCCAAATTCAGCCCAGAAGCTCTGGACTGTTAACTCATTCAGAAAGCTAAAGAAGTCAAACATGAACACCACTTCCATGCATGACCACTGTCCCTCTCCCTCCTTCCCCATGCCAGCAGCTCTCAGAGATTCTGGTTGTGTGTTGGGCAGAATAGTGGCCCCTCAAAGATGTCCTCATTCTGGAACCTGTTAATATGTTACCTTATATGGCAAAAGGGACTTTGCAGAGTTGATTAAAGGACTTTTAGATCCTTTAATCGAAGACCTTCAGATGGGAGATTATCAGGGGGGCCCAATGTGATCACAAGGAGCCTTAAGAGAGTGATAAAGGGAGACGTGACCACAGAAGCATGACCACAGAAGCAGAGGTTGGAGTGACGTTACTGCTGGAAGGTGTCACCAGCCAGAGGATATGGGTGGACGTTAGGAGCGGGAAAAGACAAGAAACAGATTCCTTCACAGAGCTTTCAGAAGCCACACAGTCCTGCCAACACCTTGCTTTGAGCTCATGAGACATTTTGGACTTCTAACTTCCAGAATTAAGATAATAAACTTGTGTTGTTTTAAGCCACTAAGTTAGTGGTAATTTGTTATAGCAGCGTAGACAACCAATACAGGTGGGAAGTTCTAGTTTAAATAAGGAAGGAAGGGAGGGAGGAGCCTAAAAAGCAGGCCCCAGATCTTCTGCCACAGCCCCGCAAAGGTGTGTGGCATCTTAAATCAACCTAATTTACGGAGTTTCTCTCCTTGAGAAGGCTGGTGAGGTGAGTGTGAAGGCCAAGCGTGTGTTTCATGTCCTAGCACTAGGTGCTGAGAAAGACATTCACTGATTCATGACAGGTTCTCAGTTTCCTAAGTTCAGCATTTTCTTCCTTCCCGCTATCCTCCATTTCCCCTCTGCCAAAATGCGTGCCACTTAAAACCTCACATTCAACTGTAACTCTCGAACCAGCTTCTGCTTAAAAAAAAAGTGAACTGAAGAAAGCCTTTCTTTTATTTTTCAGACTAACAATAAATTGATATTTTATTTCACGACAAAGATCTGTTGGTTTTACAATATGTCTAGTAATCAATTATTTTATCATTAATTTAAATGACAAAGATCTAGTTGAAAAATATCAGCGACATGTACCCCATCACTTTTTTTAAGAGACAGGGTCTCACTTTGTTGCCCAGCCTGGAGTGTAAAGTCACTCATATAACCTCGAAACCCTGAGCTCCAGTGATCCTCCCACCTCAGCCTCTCAAGTATCTAGGACTATAGGCACTACAGAGGAAAGGTTTTACTGCGTTGCCCAGGCTGATCTCGAACTCCTTGCCTCAAGCAATCCTCCCTCTTCTGCCCCGCAAGGCATTTACCCTTAACAGGATAATTAAAAAGGACGAGCAGTTTTGATTTCCATCTCTATGCATGCATACAAGATAAATCCATATTTTACTGTTAAAAGTCAAGCCCTGAAGTAGTTTTTTTCCCCAGGAGAAAAGTTCTGATGCTAAAACTTAAAAAGAGAGAAACGGTATGTAAAAATATTTTTACTTAAAATGTCGAACTCCTGTGCCACTTATATGATAAATGAAATATATCCTTCTATCTCCTAATATGATTTTGTCATTAGAGTCAAATGTATAAGACTCGACGAATGTTTAAGCCAGAATGTCATTAAAAAATAGTGGTCATATAAATAGAAGAACTTGGGCAGATTCGACAAAAAGTACCTGGTATTACATAATATTGTACAGTCAGTTAACAGTTTACTGATAATATGCTTAGTGGTAATGTGAACAAAATACATTAAAGTATTCGGAGTCAAGCGATCTTCATTTACTCAAGACTTCTACACATATTTTACCACATAGAGAAAACATCCTTCAAAACAGAGTCATTTGAATCTTCATTGCTTCAATGCATGCAATTGCTAAAAAGGTATTCATACTAGCCCTGCCATAGAATTAATTGATAAGTAACCCTCCATAGTGGTAGGGAATGTATGTACTTCATAATAGTTTCTGTATACAAGCATACTCTGTGTTTATGCACGCTGTACAATGAAATCAAGCATGGGATGAAAGTTAGCAACCTTACTCTTATTTTTTTTCTGAGAGGGAGTCTCGCTCTGTCACCTAGGCTGGAGTGCAGTGGCATGATCTCCGCTCCCTGCAACCTCCACCTCCTGGGTTCAAGTGATTCTCCTGCCTCAGCCTCCCAAGTGTAGCCTCCCTATAGCTGGGACTACAGGCATGTGCCACCACATCCAGCTAACTTTTGTCTATTTAGTAGAGGCGAGGTTTCCCCATGTTGGCCTAGATGGTCTGGATCTCCTGATCTCGTGATCCACCTGCCTCAGCCTCCCAAAGTGCTGGGATTACAGGCGTGAGACATCACACCCGGCAAGCCTCACTCTTAACTTGTCCTAAGTGGATGCACTGGAAAGTAATAAATAGCCTTGTACAATTAATAGTAATAAACTCTGCCTTTCATAGGGGAATCCTACATATTTTTCATAAAGTGTAGATGATGTTTCTAGAAATTCCATGAGGGAAAGCTCAATTTTCTTGTACAAAAAGTGCACAAGTCTGTCCTGTGTGTAAAAATATCTTAATTTGGGTGCATTTTTTAAACAAAAAATGATTCATACCTGAATACATTAAAAGAGTATAAAAGCACACCGACAAAACACACTAACAGCAACAGGGGTGATTTCCAATGAGATTAGGAATGAGGATAAGACTAAGCTAAAGAAGAGAGTCTTCCGTATTTCTAGCCAATGGAATTACCTTTTAAAACATGAATTACACCCGTATGGAATTAGTTTGCAAATACGAATGCTATAGGATAGACAAATACAACTTGAACAACTGCTGCAGTTTTGTAATTCAGGAGTACAGCTTCGGTGTTTTACAACATGGGAAGCAACTCCTTAAAACAGCCAAGTGGTTTGAAGAAAGCCTCCTTTCTTTGAAACTCGAGTCTTTTATGTAGAGAGTAAATATAGGAACCAATAAGAGAACAGCAAGAGGGTCATTCATTCTGTGGACAGCCAGCCCATCATGGCAGCAAAGCCTGGGACCTCTGTAGCATCCTTCCCACAGATGCTGTGGGTGATGGTGAGCATATGGAAGGAAAGCAGCTAGCCCCGGCAGTGAATTACAGGGGAAAATGTATTCTTCATGTAAATTCTCATGGTTTGCCACCACATTTTTATTCTATTTATGTAGCAATTTAAAATTATATCTGTATCATGACTAATAAGCAATTAAACCAGACATACCACTTAACTGATGGCCCATTTTTGAGCTGCAAAAGGCAGCTCCCTCATCCAAAAGCAACAGAGATCGACATTTGATTTTAAGTGGACTTGGCTTTCAGGTGGAGCAAGTGTGACAGTGTCATATAAACCCACGTCAGGAAGAAGCAGCAGCACGTGCTTCCACTGAGAGATAGCTGCTGTTGACAACATGGAAAAAGGATGTGCCGTTGGAACTAAATACGGAAAGCTCCCAGAAGACCGTCCATCACTCTGAGCATTGGGTAAGTCCTGTTAGCCATCTGAATCATCACCACAGCTTTCACTTAAAGTTGTTTCTTTGCCAGTTAAAGGACCTTCTGCCTCCACCCCAATTTAACCACAGTGCCCATCAGCCTGATACTGGGCAGCAGCACTAGATGATGGCAGGCCTGCCTTGTGTCCCTGCAGAGCACAGGCAGGAGAGGGGTCTCTGCCTGTGGACTACATATGGACTATATATCTGGGAGGAAAACCACCTCTTGCCCTAGGCCTTTTAGTGAGGCAGTCTTCATTAGATGGGCCTATGTTGTCACCGAATGCCTTTATTCATTCCCAGAGTGGGAAGTTACACCTGTGAGAGCTGTTTTGCAGACTCAGAAGCCTCATGGACCATGGGGACTGACTAGAGGAACCATCATATTCTCTGGGGAGTCAGGCCCACAGAGCTTGGTATTTATCCACAGCACTCTTGTTAGTGGCTGCTATGGTCTGAATATGTGTCCCATCAAATTTCGTATGTTGAAACGTAAATCCCCAATGCAATGGTGTTGAGAGGTGGGGCTTTGGGGAAGTGATTAAGTCATGAAGGCTCTATCCTCGTGAATGGAATTACTGCCCTTATAAAAGAGGCTTGAGGGGGCTCCCTCGCCCCTTCTGTGTGTGAGGAGGCTGCAAGAAGGCATCATGTATGATGAACAGGTCCTTACCAGACACCAAATCTGCTGGTTCCTTGATCTGGGACTTCCCAGCCTCCAGAACTGTAAGCAATAAGCTTCTGTTGTTTGTCAATTACCCAGTGTGAGGGATTTCATTACAGCTGCCTGCATGGACTAAGGCAGAAGCAGAACTGGGTTTAGAATCCAGGCACAGAGAAAGCCCAGTCCAGGGTTCTTCCTTCATGGTAAACACCAGCGTGGCCTTATTTATTATACCATAGGGGCCTCTAAGACTGCTCAGAAACTCACACCGCAATTTCTTACCCTACGCATCAGAAAAATTGAAAACAATGATGTCCTTTCATTTACTGTTTAGATTGATAAAATGTTTCCATACACATAACAAAATGAGCTTGTTTCCCATGACATTAAACCTGTTATTTACCCAGGGTTTAAACCTGGGCACAGCAGGAGGTGTCCGTGTCCTCATAGGAAGGGGGCTACCGCACATAGAGGCTTTTCAGATTCAGGTGTTTGCTTGATGAATCAGAGACTCTCTGATTTTCCCAGAAATCTCGGGATAACAGCTCTTGTTCCTTACATTACGTTCCCAGGCCTGTTGTAAGTGGCAGTGTGCATTAGGTCATCTTACCTTCACAGCATCACCAGGAAGTGAGGACTGTCATTATTCCCATTTACCACTGAGAAAATGGAACCCAGGAGAGGGTAAACAGCACACCCAAAGTCACCCAGCCAGTGCTGCTGAGACAAGACTCAAACCCAGATCTGCCTGACACTAGAGCCATCAACACTGCTTCACCGTGGGCAACAAAACCCTTTGTATTCAAGTGTTATCAATTTGGGATCTGACATATTTTGGATAGAGATAAATCAAAAGATCACAGGAGGCAGTGTTAACATGACATATAAAAATAAATTCAAAACACTTCAAAGTCTGTCAAACAGATGACATGTTAATTACAAATGTCATATTTCCATTTGAGCAAATCCCAAAAGACTCCCTCTTCTAAGCAATTTTCTATTGCTCGAGGTTGAAAGTAATGAAACCACATTTCCTTTAAAATAGTATAATTCTGTGGCTCAGTTGTTACGAAGAACTAAGTGTAAAATTATGGCTTTAGTTTTACATGATGAAGAAACTGGACTTTTAAAATATCCAAGATCTCTTTTATTGCTTAAAATTGAAAACATGAATCTTTGGATAAAACTTATAGTCAAAGTTTTTATAATCTAGGAAAGCTATTTGATTCTTCCCACTGCTAAAACTACATTTCCTAAACTCTGCTTAATTTGCTAAAAATTCTATTAAATTTAAGCTATAATGAAATCTTCTTAGTGTAAATATTGTTAGATACATAAAATGTTGCTTTATTGTTCTGCCATTTCATTTTCACCAAATATTATTCTTTAGGGATTTCATCCAAGCGAAGAGTGCATGGAGTTACCTACAAAAAAAAAAAAAAAAAAAAAAAAAAAACGGCATATTAACAAAAAAAAAAAAAAAAAAAAGTCTAATTCTGACGGCATGCATTCAGGTCAACCTTGACTTCTTGCCTAAAAGACTACTTTTGTTTATTAAAATACAAAAGAAGTTATAGCAAGTAACAAATTAAACAAGCAATACATCATTCCAGCCCTGGAAATAAGGAGCACAGGGAAATAGACTTACAGAAGAGAGAGGAGTACATAACAAAGCCACAGCCAGCTGTCATGAAAGTCACTAACTGTCCCCACCTAAGAAACAAACATCAGGCTCCAAAAAGGCCAGATGTCTTCAATGTCTCAGCCCGGCATTTACTTCTGTTTGCTATCCAGATTGATTCTTTCTTTGATGTCCCTTTCTTTTGCATGTGCAGTTACAATATAACTTAATTTTGAGGCATCATCAATGTGGTTTTTAAAACCAACTCCAATAATACTGCCTTAGTCTACAATTAGGATTAGGCACTTAAAAGGGTTCTTCTTACATTTCGTTTGAAAATTGAGATCTGCAGTGCTTGTTCATAATCCCCCATTACAATCACTGGGAAATTAAAAGGGTGGGATTGCATTCTCGTTTGGTGGAAACGGCATGCTGGTTTTCATGCTCTTCCCAGGCAGCGATCTCATTTACTCTGGGTGTTTAACAAAGAAGAAAGCAGAAGAAGTTAACTGGAGAACTAGAAGATAGAAGTTTGCCATGTGGGCAGGTTAAGGTTCTGTGAATCTGTCTGCTGATATGCTTCTAATTCAGGGCAAAGAGGGGTGAGAGAAATGGGCTGGCAAGAAAACAAAAAGTGCTTTTTAAGCCAGGAAGAGATCTGAAATCTTATGTTGAGTGGCCACAGAAGGCTTACTAATCACTGAAGCGCATGGGAGATTCCACTTCAAAAGAAAGAAAGGGAGCGATGCATTAATCCCCCAAGGACGTAATATTCTAGGGGTCCTTAGGGACTCTAGGACTGTCCCCATCAAAAGCTGAGAGCCATAGAGAAACCACACAAAGCCAGGTTTACTTAGAGCATGTCATCCTTACTGCTCCTCCAAAGGCTATGTGACATGAAGCTGTGTCTGTATAGGCCCTTGAAACCACAGGATGCTTAGGCCAGAGAGGAATTGATTTAGGATTCGGAGGTACCAGCAGTGTCCACAGGAAATCCAAGAGGCTTGTCTGAGAAATGAAGAAAACCAAGACACCTTTCACTGATTCCATCTGCAGAACTCCAAAACCTGAATTTTTCTCCTTTATAAAAGTGAGATACAAATCCAAATAACTTTAAAATAAAGTTTTTAAAAAACTTTAATGCTTAAGAATCCAGAAGCCCTCCAAAGTCATGGTGTGGAATGCAATGTAATAACTGGAATCATTTGAACAAAACATTGCTTAAAGAAACTGCATGTTTATTACATGACCACCTTGGATATCTCTCCTTACAGAACAAGAGGTTTGAATCTGGATGGCTGAAAATTAATACAGTTTATTCACATCACCAGCTTCCTCACTAGGTTAAGATAATAGAAATGTTATCAAATAAAAGGTCAAGACTCATTACTAGGTGTGCAGCTCAGAGCTTCATTTGTCTCTTTTCCAAGAGTCCTCTGCACTGTCATTAATCAAAGCAAAGTTCACAAATTGTAGTTATGCAAAACTTGCATAAAATCATTTGGTCCTTGATTTTTTCTCTTTGTTCCTTTTCAGTTAACTTTTTAAAAACTTTTTCCCAAACATCTCCCACTTCAGGAAAAAATCTGACAACCCCTTATCAGCCTGCATATTTTGTGACAGATCTGTGATTATACTTAAGCAGCCTTGTCAAGAGAAGCACACTCCAGCTTTTTTCTGAACCTTGATTTTAAAGAATGCAGTGAACTCATTGATGTTTTAATAAGAGCTTTCTGCACATCAGAAAAGGAAGGGAAATGGGTGGGACTTATAGAAGGTGATGTCTATCATTAATAAATGAAAGGAAAATAAATAAACATAGGTAGCTAAGCTATGCTGCTGAAAATCAGTCTGGACCTAACTCTCCAGGGAAACTAAAGCCAGGAAAACATAGTGGTTCAGTTGAGCTAAGGGATGCTCGGGGAAGAGCAACCTTTCTGGAACCCAGAAGATACTAGGTTTTGTGCTGGAATCTCTGGAATGCAGCTGCCAGTAGATGCAACTGGAAAGCGGGATTCCTCTGATTATAGAGAAGAACTTGACAACAATTAGACATGTCCATAAACAGAAATGTCAGAAAACAATTATGTACTCCCCATCACAAGAAGCATGCAAGGAGAGGCCAGGTGATCACCTGGCAGAGAGTGTGAGGAAAGCGTTTCTCCTTTGGGTTGGAGGTGAAACTGGATAACTAAACGCTTAATGTACCTAAACCTAACCCTAACCCTAACTCTAACCCTAACCACACCCACCCCTTTTCCAGCTGAACCCTGACCTTTGCTTCTTGTTATAAGCCAGCATAATTACGAGCAGCAGAGACTACCAAAAACTCTACACACACGTGCTCTCAGACTCATACACAGACATGGAGCTGCTGTGAACGAACTGTTCAAGTGCGTTCAAGTGCTTTCAAGTTCAGGAGTGGGATGGGAAAGGGGAAGGAGATTTTAATCTTTGGCCTGTCACATGGGAGAAGGCTGAACATCTCACGTCCCCATGCCTGTGTCCTGTAATGTTTATCGTCTGAGATCACAGGCAACAAATCTCCTCCCTGTGTCCCTTTTCCTCCCCCAGCCCTGGCGTGGGGATGTTGGCTTGGAATTAGAGAAGACCGGATACATGCTGACCAGGAGAGGAAAAGGGAAGACTGAGTTCTAGATGGAGCCTCAGGGGCTAGAAGATGGACCTAACCTGGGGTATCTGTGCACCCTGACCCACTAGAAATTATGTCTTAATTTTTTACGTCTTTGCAGGTGTAGTTAAGTAGAGATGAAGTTCTACTGCATTAGAGGTGGTTCCTAAACCAAATGACTGTGTCGTTATAAGAAGGCCATGTGAACACACGGAGACAAGTACCCAGGAAGAGCACCATGCGAAGAGGGAGGCAGAAACTGGAGTGATGCCACGGCGAGCCGAGGATGGTCACAGACGGCCCAAACCAAGAGGCTGTGGCCTGTGCCTTCTGCCATATTATCTTGGGTTGAACAGTGTCCTCGCTCAATGCTCTGTAGATACTGGGGCAGTCTGAGGCTGGAATCTCTTTTTAAAGATAATACATGTATGGGTTTGCCAGGGATGGTATGACAAATTAGTACAAATTAGATGACTTAAAACAACACAAATTTATTCTCTCGTGTTCTGGAGGCCAAAAGTCTGCAATCAAGTTGTTGGCAGGACCACACCCCCGGAAGGCTCTGAGAACAAACGCTTCCCTGACCCTTTCTGGCTGCTGGTGCTTGCGGGCCATCTGTGGCATTCCTCGGCTTGCTGTGGCATCCCTCCAGGTTCTCTCTCCCTCTTCACATGGTGCTCTCCCAGCGTAAGTGTCTCCGTGTGTTCAATATGGCCTTTTTTTTTCTTTGAGATAGAGTCTGTTCTGTCACCCAGACTGGAGTGCAGTGGCACGATCTCAGCTCACTGCAGCCTCTGCCTCCCAGGTTCAAGTGATTCTTCTGCCTCAGCCTCCCAAATAGCTGGGATTGTAAGCACATACCACCTGGCTAATTTTTGTATTTTTAGTAGAGATGGTTTTTCCCATGTTGGCCAAGCTAGTCTCAAGCTCCTGATCTTGTGATCTTCCCTCCTCAGCCTCCTGAAATGTTGGGATTATAGGTATGAGCCACTGTGCCTGATCAGCCTTCTTTACTTTTTCTTTTCTTTCTTTTTTTTTTTTTTTTGAGACAGAGTGTTGCTGCTATCTCACCCAGGCTGGAGTGCAGTGGTGCGATCTCAGCTCACTGCAGCTCTGTATCCCCAGTTCAAGCGATTTTCCTGCCGCAGCCTCCCAAGTAGCTGGGACAATAGGCGTGTACCACCATGCCCGGCTAATTTTTGTATTTTTAGTAGAAATGGGGTTTTGCCATGCTGGCCAGGTCTCAAACTTCTGATCTCAAGTGATCTGTTCACCTCGGCCTCCCAAAGTGTTGGGATTACAGGCATGAGCCACCATGCCCGGCCTGGACCTAACAATTTATTTCTAATGAATCTGGCAAAAGTGTTAGGGTGTCACTTCTGAGATGAGGTCATACAGAGACTCTGGCTTCTGTCTTGCTCACCCTCTGCTGCTGTGTCTCCCTCTTACTTTGAGGGAAGCAGCTGCCATGTTGTGAGCTGCTTTATGGAGAGGCCCCATGGCAAGGAACAGAGGGAGGCCTCTGGCCAAAGCCCGTGAGAAATTGGCGGATCCTGTCAGCAACCACTTCAGTGAGCTTAGAAGCAGAGCACTCCCAGTTAGCCCTGAGATCACTGCAGCTCTAGTCAAGACCTTGATTAGAGCCTTGGGAGAGACCTTGTGTCATTATGTCATAATTTCTGGGGGTCAGGAATCTAGGCACTGCCCTTTGGGTCTGTGTCCAGATTCCTGACCCCCAGAAATTATGACATAATACATGTTTGCTATTTTAAGCCTATAAGTTTGGGAATAATTGTTACACAGCCATAGATAACTAATACAGCTTATTAAATCAACTTAAAAAGCAAGGAACAAGAGGAAAGAGATGGGTTTGGATGCAAGCAGAGTGAAGGACCACATGACCTGAGCCCTGACTTTGGCAGTATTCATATATCCAGTTTTTCTCCCTGCCTCTCCAGCCTTCCACACTGATGGCAGGGATTCTGAGGACTACAGCTGAGGTGTGAGCAAAGGGATCGTTTTTAGACCTCATGAATAGTGAGTGCCTCATATCATGTGTATATTTAGTATATCATGAATATTTGATGCTTTGTTTATGTATATTAAACGCCTGACAAGTGTATTTAAACATACTTGGTCTCTCCATCCCTTTTTGTTTGTTTAAAAAGTACTTTATTAACCTTAAAATATTACAGAAATAGGAGAAAATGTCGTCATTGTTATTCATGCCTTCTGCTTTTCTGGCCACTCATTTGCCGTGTGTTTACTTTGCTTAGAGTGCCTTCTGCCAAGCCTACCAAACTCCTCTTCATCCTTCAAAGCCCAGTTTTAAGTCCATCTTGTCCAGAAAGCCTGCCCTGACATTTCAGCCACCAATGTAATAGAGTTGGCTCCCACCAGCTCACAAGAACCCGTTGTTAATATTTCATGAATTTTGTGAGCTGGTTATGGAACACTGGCATTATTAAAAATTAAATTATGTAAACTCACGAGTAAATAAATTATATTAAAAACTAAAGTAGGAAATGTCCAGAACTCATCACCTCTGAATTATAATACATTTTACTATAACATGTGCTCAAGTTTATTTACATCTATTGCACCTTTAAAGTGGAACTGCCCTGTGACGATGTACTCATGTGTCTCTCTCCAACTCCACATTGAATGAGTCAACTTGGCAACTTGAAATTGACCATGGTAGAAGTGTGGTATTTACATCGTGAATATTGGCAAATGCTACGAATCAGTTTTTATTTTCTTTCCAGGCAGTTGTTAAACATTCACCAGCACTGCTACTGGCTCCAGCCAAAGTAATCTAACCTCTCATAGCCCTCCTGTCTTTTCTGCTCAGTGAATGGGCATTTCGCTTTTGCTGCCTAAGTTACTAGGTACATTCCGTGTGTATGTTTGCATGCACGTGCATGCCTCCTCCCCTTACCTGGGTTATTGCCAGCTTTAGAGGCAGAGACTGTGTCTCCTTCAAACTTCTTGAGGTCCTTTCCTTAAATAACTGAGCAAAATGTATCCCTCTACCAGTGTGAAGCCCAGCACCATCCTCAAACTTCCTGGCACCTTCCAAAGGACCTGCTTACCTGTCACCATCTCCCCTACTCGCCTTCTGGCTACTGACCTGCTCCTGTTGCTGCTCTCTGAGTCTGCCCTACATCAATCCCTGTCTCTCCTTCTCTGTCCCCCAGAGCACCATGGACACAGCAGTGTAATTTTACCAAGGGTTTGGTAATGGGCTGGAGTATAGCAGAGGAATCGGTAATAATGCAACATTCAGGTATCACTTCCTTGACGCATCCATTCCCATTCCTGGGATCTCTCTCTGCCTTTTTTTCTCCACCAGGACCCTTCTCTCTATGTTTGAGAGTCCCCAAGCTCCAGCTTCCTTACTCACCAAGAGAAGATTTACAATCTGTATCACTCTATAATGACAAAAAATTTGTTCTTAGTATTTCCTAAGGCCCCATCTTTGCATATTTCTTTTAAAAAAGATGACTTTATTAAGGTATTTTGATAAATACAAGAGTTTAACAAGGCAAGGAATTGTAAAAGTTTTGAGAACATTTACATGTTATTTAAAAAAAACATACTCCAGATCGACTTCATAGGCATCTATCAGAACATCTATCAGAACAACCCAGAGGCATTTCCCTTCTCACTATGCTTCTGAGCATCATTTTGGGTGGACTGAGACGGAACGCATCCCCTCCTGGGTGACCTGACCCTGTGCTCCCAGCATCTTCCTGAAGTCTGGGTGCCAGGAAGCCCTAGCAGATGACCTCCCGGAATCCCCAGCTGTTCTGCGATCAACTTTGAAAACCATCATCCTCGCATCCTCTCCAGCCTTCTCACCTTCAGAACCTCTATCCCTGAGTTCAAGACCACAGTGAGCTATCATCACGACACTGCCCTACAGCCTGGTCAACAGAACGAGAACCTGTTTCTAAAATAAATTAAGAATCCAGACAGCTGCCCATTGCTGCACCCAGGCAGATGGGCTTCCTTTCAGCCTGTGAGCAGCCAGTTAAGACGCCCCACCCTACTTAAATGAACTTAACAGTAAATCCTTTCGGGCAGTGAAGAATCCCCTTTCCCCCTCACCCTTTCTTCTGTGAATTGAAATATTTGTGAACAGTGCTTTCTTAAAGCAGAATCCCCTCTACAGTCACGAGAAGGAAGGCTACCCATTGTCATGGCTGCTTTGATGACATTCTCATACAAGAAAAGCTTTTTCACTTTATCTGCCACCCCACAACCTTTTCTTCAAACGACAACAGCAGATGTTGGAGATGGGGTCAGAGGCTGCTGGAGACCAGCTTTCCTACAGGAGGGTCCCACGTAGGGGTTGTTCTGCTTCTTCCCCACACCTCCAAATCAGGGTTTTAGAGTCCATTCTGATGGCTTGGACTTGGGCCTGTGCTGGTGCAGTTTAAGGTCTGGAGTATCCCTTGAAAAAGCTTTAATATTCCTGACAGATCATCAATAAAATCCCCGTGTCCTCATTTGGAGTTTCCAGCTCTCTGCTTCAACTGAACTCCGTCCAGCTAAAAACGGAAAGAGAATACTCCATGTGCTCTTTATTGCAGGATCCAGCCAGATAGGAGCCTACCTTCCTTTCAGTGGCACCAAACTCCAGACCATCTCCCTGGCTGGAGACTCCAGATAGTTCCCCAAGGCCATGAGCCTTGTGTAGGCTTGGGGTTGGGAAGAGGCCACTTTAAATCTCACAAAGGCACCTGAGTCCACCTCCGGAGCCTGAAAATGTTTATCAGAATGATTTGAAGTTCAAATTAACATCAGATGACTTTAGCCAAGGCACCCCCATTGGTGTTATAAAGTCACTTTTTCCAAGCTGGACAGGATCTTGGAGATCTTTGAGCCCAATCTCCTCATCCTACAAATGAGGGAACAGGGGGAGGGCAGCATGTTGAAGACGGTCATCCGAGGACATGCTGCTGGTTGGTAACAGAGGCAGGGCCAGAACCCAGGCAGGTCTCCTAATTCCCCATGATCGTCATTCTTTCCACTACAGCTTGTCCTAATTTCCAGATAACCAAAACATCGACAAGACCCTGCTGATGGCCCACCAACTTCAGTCAATATTTGCTATGATGAAATTCCAGCAGAACCTAGAGATTTTGAAATCTGCACTCAGGTGACTTGATGTGCCCAACTGGAAAACGACCATTTTTGACTTTTCTCTATGTGACCAAGGCTATCTGTTGATTTAGTTCACCCACAGTGAGTGTTTTGTACTCCTTTACCAAGTTCACACTCCATAAATGTTCCATAAACATCCAGTCCATTTCTCCTGCTTCTTCAACCCCGGAAAGAAGCCACATGACAAATATTTTTTGGTCCCTTGAGGCAGATTGACCAGGGGTAGCAGAATTAGGGTGAGGATTTTCTGGTATTTGGTCCTGGGGGCTTCACTTGATGGGACCATTGAACCTAAAGTCAGGGGACCTGGGTTTGAGCACCCGCCTGCTCAATCCCTACCTGGTTTCTTTGGAAAGGTTCACACCTGGCCTGGCCTGCAGAAACCAGGGGGTTTAAGCAGCTCCAGCCCTGGGCTCTCAGCTTCAAGTCCAGCCAGCCTCTCATTTCCCAGGTTGGTGTCTGCACTCTGTTCTTCTGCACCTAAGGGGTACCTGCCATGGTATCATCATCAACAGGTTCTGTGCTTTGTTTTTCTCTGCAAACTCATTCACTTACTTTCTCCTTGATAACCCTTTCCCTGACAGACTCCCCCAGTGCTTGATCCTGGACTCTGTCCCTGCCCTGCCCACCTCTTGGGACATATGGCAATCCTGGGCTAGACCCCTTCGTATGGCTTGGCTGTGTCCCTGCCCAAATCTCACTTTGAATTGTAATAATCCTCATGTGTCAAGGGCAGGGCCAGATGGTGATAATTGAGTCATTGGGGCGATTTCCCCCACGCTGTTCTTGTGGTGGTGAATAAATCCCATGAGATGTGATGGTTTTATAAAGGGGAGTTCCCCTGCACAATCTCTCTTGCCTGCCACACAAAAGACATGCCTTCGCTTCTCCTTCGCCTTCGGCCATGATTGTGAATGAGGCCTCCCCAGCCATGTGGAGCTGTGAGTCAATTAAACCTCTTTCCTTTAGATATTACCCAGTCTTGGGTATGTCTTTATTAGCAGTGTGAGAACAGACTAATACACCCCTCCAGTACTGAAAGCTCACCTGGTCTTGGTTGGGGTGAAGGGCCTGGTGGCTCTGATTCTATGTGTCTGTGTACGTTCAGTTCCCCAGACTAAACCTCTCTCTGGCTTCCCTTCCAGTCTCAGCTAGGTCTCCCTCCCATGTCCACTCCCACTGTATTAGTCAGGGTTCCCTAGAGGGACAGACTAGTGGAATATACATATACACACACGCAAAGGGGATTTTATTAAATATGAACTCACATGATCACAAGGTCCCACAATAGGGTGTCTGCAGGTTGATGAGCAAGGAGAGCCAGTCCAAGTCCCCAAACTGAAGAACTTGGAATCCAGTGTTGGAGGGCAGGAATCATCCAGCACGAGAGAAAGATGTAGGCTGGGAGGCCAGGCCTGTCTCTCTTTTCACATTTTACTGTCTGCTTATATTCTAGGTGCACTGGCAGTGGATTAGATTGAACCCACCCAGATTAAGGGTGAGTCTGCTTTTCCCAGCCCAGTGACTCAAATGTTAATCTCCTTTGGCAACAACCTCACAGACACACCCAGGATCAATACTTTGTATCCTTCGATCCAATGAGGTTGACACTCAGTATTAACCATCACACCCACCAACCCCCCTCCCCACCTTTCATCACTCCACAGCCCTTGGGTGGGCCCAATTTCAGAGTAAGGCTACCCTGTCTTACTGAAATCAAGGGGCCAGGCTGGGCACACGTGATTCATAGGAGTGCTGTATATACACACACATGCAAACACAGGCACGAGAATCAATGGAACAGGATGTGAAGAATTCGGCCATTAGAAAAGCAAGGCTGGGTTGGGTGTGGTGGTTCACACCTATAATCCCAGCACTTAGAGAGGCTGAGGCTGGGGAAAGAGAGCTCCTGGGAGGGGATCACCTGAGGTTAAGAGTTCAAGATCAGCCTGGCCAACATGGCAAAACCCCATCTCTACTAGAAATACAAAAATTAGCTGGGCATGGGGATGGATGCCTGTAATCCCAGCTACTCAGGAGGCTAAGGCAGGAGAATCACTTGAACCCAGGAGGCAGAGTTTGCAGTGAGCTGAGATTGCGCCACTGCACTCCAGCCTGGGCAACGAGTAAAACTCCATCTCAAACAAACAAACAAACAAGAAACAAAGAAATAAAAAAAGAAAGAAAAGCAAGGGTTTCATGATATAAGTTTACTAATATCTTGAAAGTGACCTAGTTTTGAAACATACCCACTAAATGAGGAAGATGAACGCTGAAAATCTGAACATGCTGGTGGGTTCACCCTGTCCCCAGGCTCACATAGGTGTCAGGGAAATGTGGAAATTCATCAGCCATAGTAGAGACCAAAACAAGACTGAATTTTCAGGGCCTGTTGCTGAAATGTGTATGTATTTCTTGTTAAAAGTCCCAAATCTGGTGGTATAATGAAGAGCCTTTGTTTCTATTTAAGTTTTGTTGATCAAAAATCTGGGTTCATGATTTGTCGTCACACATCCCTCAGATGAATCCAGCATGGGCCCGTGTCTTGCACTCGGGACTCTGCTCCCTCCTAGAGCCCTGAGAAAGGTCACATGCGGAGCGCAGTGGGAATAAGCTGGCGACCCCTGCGTGGAAAGCGGTGCAGGCTGAGCAGATCAAGCTCCGTGGAGGCCCCAGAGGCACCGGAAGATTCATCACAGCTCCCAGTTGACGTGGGGACAGGCGTCACGCACAAAGCTGGGGTGTGGTGGTCGCGGAGGCTGAGTGTGCTGAGGATGTGAAGGAACAACTGGCTTCAGGGCACATTTTGACCTCTTGTTCCATCCTGAACCTAGTAATTCAGAGATGTGAGATTTGTACAGTCAGTCCGGCAATTGCTCCAATGGTAGGTCTGCTGGGGCTCAGGGGAAACCTCAGCGTCCCTAAGAGGATGCTTCTCCAGGTTCTTGGTCTACCACTCTCTCAAGAATGAGAGAGGAGACCACAGCATAGCGTGCTCGTGAAATAAATACCAGACCCCAAAAGTGTTGCAGAAAAGTGATTTATTTAGGCAGAGGGAGAAAAAGGAGAAGGAGAGAGAAAGAAACAGCTAGCTCTCACACTGAATGAGAGAAAGAAAAGGCACTCTCACACTGAGGAGAAGGGTTCCCAGAGGGAGAAAACCAGAGAAGGAAAACTCCCCTCACACTGAGTGAGAGAGTCCAGAAAGATGGAATCCAGGAGAGGAAAGACAGCTTCCACACTGGGCGGAAGGGGACCCCAGAGGGGAAATCCAGGAGGGGAAAGAGAGCTCCTACTGTGAGGGAGGGGATTCCAGAGAGCCGGAAATCCGGTGTCCGTGAAGGAGCAGGGGAATTCATCCTGGGAGAAATTCCCACCTCACCAAGTTCCTCTGTTCAATGAAAGGTGCTCCTTTAAACTTCCGCTGGGGTGATTGACTCTTAGTTTCTTCCCACTCCCGTGAAATTTAAACATAAACCATTAAATCTCCCAGATGGAGAGAGGGGGAGGGGGGCATGGCGCTGGGAAGTTCTTGCCCTTAAAACTACGCCACCTTGTGGACTCGGAAAGAGAACACATTCTCTCGGGTCCTTAGAAGTTTTACTGCAATGTTTTACTTGCAAGTTTTCAAAATGCTTTCCCACACTGTCTTAGGTTGGGTTCCCCAGAAACAGCCTAGGAAGAAGATTCACGTGCAAGCAACTTACAGTGAAAGTACTCCCATGAGAAACCAGCAAGTGAATGGGGGAAACAGGGCAGGGAAATGGGAAGAGGCCCAGCACAGGTGAGTTCAGTTGCAGTCCCAGCCTCAGCAGACCCAAAGGGGACTCGGGAATATAAATTACAGCTTAGAGTTTTATCCCCTGGTGAGGAAGGGAGCTGTCCCTGTAAGCGGACTTTTCTTACTGCCCACTGTCATTATCCATCCTGCCCAAGGTGACACTCACCCAGGGAAAGAATGTGATCAGGAAGTCAACTCAGCTGCATTCCAGAGCCACCTGGAAATTCCTTTCAGATTTGCTGCTGGTTTTTATTATACCCAGCCATTAACCCCCTATCAGAACAGGTTATCAGGATCTGATAGCAGCTTCTTAGAATCTCAACACCTCTGGGAAACAGATTGCAGAATAAGTGAGTTTTGATGAACGAGCTCACCATTCTAATGTGCATTACACTGTGCCCACTCACTCCACCCCTGTGCTTGTGCCATACCTGTCCTACCTGTGCAACGCCTTCTCCTCAACTTCCTTCGAAGTCATATCCTACTGGCAGGCAAGATCCCCACTTGAGCCTTTGAGCAAGTTTTGCCAAGACACCCACCACCCAGGGCCTGCTCCCCTCTGACCTTGGAAATCAGCTGTGCAGCCTCCTGGTATGTCTCGTTCTGCCTCCCTTTTTAATGGGTTTCTCTCCAAAAGCAAAGATCAGTTTCTTAGCACACCTGCAGCCACACTCTCTGTATCCTCTTCAGTGTCCAGTGTGATGCTTGTAAACAGTGAATGTTTGGATAGCATTAACCACTCAACGCTGGAGATAGAAACGTGGAAGCATCCGGGTCAACCTCAAGTCATGAGCTGAGCTCAGCCTGGAAATGTGTCCTTCAGACATTCAGATGTGTGTTTCCTCTTTGAAACTGGAAAGGATCTAAGATCTTCTGTTCAAGACCAGCCCTCTAAGGGATGCCAGGGAAAGAGGTGGGCTCTGGAGTCAACCTGCCTGCCTGGGTCATTAACTATGTGACCTCAGGCACACCTATTTCACTTTTCTCTGCCTTCATTATCTACTCTGTAAAATGGGGTTAATAATATAAAAAGCACCTGTCTAATGAGACAAAAGGATTAAATGAGTTAATGAATATAAAGAAGGGTGCAGAATAAACACTCTAAATAGACCTGCTGGCTGGGTGTGGTGGGTCACGCCTCTGGTCCCAGCACTTTGGGAGGCTGAGGTGGGTGGATCGCCTGAGGACAGGAGTCTGTGACCAGCCTGACCAACATGGTAAAACCCCGTCTCCGCTAATTAAAAAAATTAGCCAGGCATGGTGGTGCATGCCTGTAATCCCAACTACTTGGGAGATTGAGGGAGGAGAATCCCTTGAACCCAGGAGGCAGAGGTTGCAGTGAGCTGAGATTGCACCATTGCATTCCGGCCTGGGCAACAAGAGTGAAACTCCATCTCAAAAAAAATTAAAAAATAAAGAGACTTACTCTTAAAAGCAGTATTGCTATTGTTATTTTATAAAAATCATAGGGTTAAGGAATTTGCCTAAACATTTTATATCTAGGAAGATAATGCTCAAATATCACCTTCTCAATGAGAACTTCCCTAACCACCCTATTTTAAATGGCGGCCATTCCCCTTCCCATACATCTCAACCCCCTCCTGCTTGCCACCTTCTAACCTGCTATGTAATTTACTTATTTCATTATCGGTTCCCCCCACTATGGGGGAGGGCAAAGGCAGGGGTTTCTGCCTATTGTGTTCACTGCTGGATCCCCCAAGAGCTGGAACTGTATCTGGCACACAGTAGGGACACAAAAAATATTCATGGAATGATGAAACGGCAAATCTAGGATTCAGAGATGTTTTGGCGACTGTGAGCACCAGCACACACCGGCTTGGGTGTGGCTTTCCAAACACAGTCTTCCCTCCCTGCCCCTACTCCCAGCACCCACAAATATACGGTGATAGTTCAGCAGCAAGTAACAGAAAAGGCTCTATTTCTACGTGGAGGCACTGCATGAATGAAAAGGAAGATAGGCCATGAGAGGATGGCCATCTCATCATTTTTATTCTCCTATTTTGGTAACAAAGCCCTCAGGCATGGGTTCACCTGAGACTGAACCCTACGGTATTGATCCGTGCTGTCCAATGTAGAGGCCCTTTGCCACATGTGACTATTCAGCATTCCGCATGTGGTCAGTACGGATGGAGGTGTTGCTGCCAGTCAGAGACTCCAGTCCCAAGCCCTGCCTTTTATCAAGCTGCGCCAGATCCTCTGCTTCTGCGTACCCCCCTCTCCGGTATGGTGTTTGCCAGGCCTCTCTCAGCTTCCTCAGTCCTTGCTTCGAGGCCTCCCTACTTGCAGAATCTGAGAGCATCAGGGTTTTCCTGGCCTTCCTTGTCATTGCTGATCTAAACCAGCAAGGGCGGCTCTGGGCACAGCTGCTGTAAATGCAGCCCCTGCCTGCAGGAGAGGAAATGAAGGGAACTGGCCTCTACAAAGCCTGGCCCAGCGCTCCCTGGACGGGCCCTGGGGCAGCTTGGAGCGGGAGGGGCTGGGCCAGTGGCTGAGTCCTTTGAAGCTGGAATAGCTATTTGGGTGGGGCAAGGGTGTGGATGGGGGCAGGTCTTTTTTTTCTTATAGGCAAGAATTTCCTCTGCCAATGGCATTCATCTTTCCCAGGAACTCCCTTCAGCTAGAAGAGAAAAGAAAAAGCAAACAAAAGCAACTCTCCCTGAACAAGGAGACTTTCTTTCTATGAGTGTGAGTCCCTGATAAGAAAATCCCTCTGCCAATTGTGGCATCCTGTTCTAGAATTGTGCCTGCAGCTCTTCTCCCTGGCAAGGCCTCTCTGGGTGTGATCAGTGGCAGTGGAGGGCTGAGTGGCCTTCAGGTGGTTGTCACAAGGTCACAGTAGATGAACTGTTGGTGCTCGGGGACATGCATTCAAGCTGTCAGCCAAGTGTGCAGAATTACCCAGCTGAAGCTAATTTAATTCTCTCTCTCTCTCTCTTTCTCCTCTCTCTTTCTCCCTTCTTAATTATAACTCAGACACATTGCCTGGTAGACACTTAAAAGATTAAAATGACTATATCATCATATTTATTCTTCCACTTTGGTAACAAAACCCTCAGGCATGGGTTCACTTGACATTGAATTCTGCTGCTTGGATTTGTGCTGTCCAACCCAGAGGCCATTTGCCACACGTGACTATTGAGCATTCGAAATGTGGCCAGTCCAAACTGAAATGGGCTGTAAGTGCAAAATAGGCACTGGATTTCAAAGACTTAATATGATCAAAAAAAATAGGTCTATAAGAATTTTTATATTGATTTCACCTTGAATGACAGTATTTGGGATATATTGGGGTAAACAGAATGTATTACTAAAATTAGTTTTACTTTTTAAAATGTGACTATTAGAAAATTTATAATTGGGCTGGGTACGGTGGCTCACACCTGTAATCCCAGCACTTTGGAAGGTCAAGGCAGGCAGATTGATTGAGTTCAGGAGTTCGAGACCAGCATGGGCAACTTGGTGAAACTGCCTCTTCACAAAAAAATACAAAAATTAGCCGGGTGTGGTGGCACGTGTTTGTAGTTCCAGCTACTCAGGAGGCTGAGGTATGAGAACCGCAAGAACACGGGAGGAGGAGGGTGCAGTGAGCCCAGATTGCGCCACTACACTCCAGCCCGGGCGACACAGAGAGATCGTCTCAAAAAAAAAAAAAAAAAAAGAAATTTAAAAGTGTATACATGGCTCACATTATCTTCTATTGGACAGTGCTGGTATAGAACTTAGTTTTCTTACCATTCTAAGTCTCTACATTCAAACAAGGAAGACCAACATGTTTGCCATGCTCACCTTCCTTGCACAGTCAACCCATTTTTCCCAGGCTGCAAGATAAGCAAGAGCAGAGCTTTACTTCTCGCTCATTATTCATTCCAAAACTCCTGAGAAAGGAGGTGAGCATGCATAGGACTTTCCTCAGCTCTTTGACTAACAGCTGCGTGATCTGGAGAAATCCACTTCCCTGGGCTGCCTATTCATCATTCATAAACTTGGCAGGTGCTTTCTAAGAGTCCTTCTACATTTTATGTTAGATGTAAAATGCTAGACTTAACCTCAGTTTTTCATATTGCACCTTGACTGGGACAAACTTAATGATTTGTGTCATAATTAAGATGCAGTAACAAAAAGTTGAGATTTTTGCAGTCAACTTTCCAATATTAGGCAGAAGTTTTCTGACTATCTTATAACATTTTTCTTCTTTTAAGTTTGGGGTTATCAAATCTAAGCAGCAGAAGAACCCTTAGTATATATTAATTTATAGTAAACTCTTATCTGGTTTGTGTAATCACCCTAGGGCAGCAATTTAGTAATGTCTTTCAGGAACTGCAGAGGTCACCTCCCATGATCCCATAGTCTCCTTCTTGGAATCTTCCATAAGGAAATTATTAGAAATTTAAACAAAGGTAAACACAGAGAGTTAATGAGCCAGGCTACTTAATAAAGCAAAATAATAATAATAATAATGGTAATAATTGGAAAGAGCCAGATGTCTAGTAACAGGTAAATGGCTAGATAGATAGGCAGATGATAGATAGATACATACATAGACAGACAGGTAGACAGATGATAGATAGATAGACAGATAGATACATACATACATAGACAGGTAGACAGATGATAGATAAACAGGTAGGTAGATAGTTAGATGGACACATAAAGTAAATCCATACAATAAAATGTTATTACAGTATTACCAATGATTTTTAAAAGCTGCTTCACAACAGGGGAAATGCTCCTGGCATATATTTTCAAAATCAGGCTGGAAGACAATTCTTCAAAATCTGAACAGCAGTCATCCCTAGGGAGGGGCCTTTATGGGTGATTTTTATTTTCATAGGCTTTTCTGTATATTTTCCAAATTCTTTAATAATTCCAATTACTTTAACAATAAAAAAAAAGTGACTTTTTTTTTTTTTTGAGATGGAGTCTCTGTTTCCCAGGCTGGAGTGCAGTGGCACAATCTCAGCTCACTGCAACCTCTGCCTCAGCCTCCCGAGTAGCTGGGATCACAGGTGCACACCCAGCTAATTTTTTTATATTTTTGATAGAGATGGGGCTTCACCATGTTGACCAGGCTGGTCTCGAACTCCTGACATCAAGTGATCCACCCATTTTGGCCCCCCAAAGTGCTGGTATTACAGGTGTGAGCCACCGCGCCTCGCCTTGGAAAAGGTCCCATCGTGCTTTTCTCAGCCCTGCGGTGCTGAAGGCTTTCTTTGGTCCTGTGGTGGATTCGTAGCTGAAGTGGAGACTCTAGCAACTCACTGGCCCTCGAACAGGACCCAGCGCATTGTGGTGTTCAACAAAGCTTTGGTTCATGATCAAATGAAGACCTTAGAGAGAAAAAAATAAAACATGAAGAACCAAGTAAAATAATTTTTATTTTCAAATGAATGCTGCAGAAAATAATTTTTTTTTTTTGAGACAGAGTCTCATTGTGTCACCCAGGCTGAAGTACAGCGGCATAATCTCAGCTCACTGCAACCTCTGCCTCCTGGGTTCAGCTGATTCTCCTGCTTCAGCCTCTGAGTATCTGGGACTACAGATACATACCACCATGCCCGGTTAATTTTTGTATTTTTAGTAGAGATGAGTTTTCACCACATTGGCCAGGCTGGTCTCGAACTCCTGTGCTCAAGTGATCCACACGTCTTGGCCTCCCAAAGTGCTGAGATTATAAGTGTGAGCCACCATGCCAAGAAAATAATTGTGATGAATGGAGAGGAAGAGTGATCACTGGAGCTTGGTGGAAATGGAAATATTTATGGGGGACACCTCTACTCATCTGCACAGGCTGCCATAACAAAATATCACAGGCAGGGTAACTTAAGCCACAGAAATTTATGTTCTCACACTTCTCGAGGCTGGAAGTCCACGTTCGTGGTGTACCTTTGATTTCTTCTGAGATGTCTTTTCTTGGCTTTTCTGATCTGTCCGACTGCATCCCTGGTGTCTCTCTGTGCGTCCAAATTTCCTCTTTTTATAAAGATACCAGTCAGATTGGATTAGAGCATGGCCTAATGGCTGCATTTTAATTCATCACACCCTTACAGGCCCTATCTCCAAATGCAGTCACATTCTGAGATACTGGGCGTTAGGGCGTCAGTATGTGAACTTGGTGGGACACAATTTAGCCCTTAACACCACCCATCCCAAGCGAGTCTCCCTGAGAGGCTGAGCAGCAAGGAAGCTGGGCAGATGATTATTCATCAACTGACAGCAAGTGCTGGTTGAGAGATGCTCATGGAACTGGGGAGGAGAGGCGTTAATTCCCTGGCATTTCCAGCCAAAAGCCACAGACTTTATGCCTGAGAAGGTAAGTACGGGCAACTGCAGCTGAGACAGCAGTCAAAGATTTTTATCTGGAGCCCAGAGGTCCCTGTAGAGATGTTTTTGGAGGAAAAGTGGGGTACCAAGTTAGAAGAGTCAGAATGCGAGATATTCTTTCATCCTTGGCTGAGAAATTCGACTTGACCCTATAGATAGTGGGGAATCATTAGACACTATTTATATAATACTTGCATAACTTCCCTCTCAACTTCCCTGATTTTTGTTTTGCTTTGTTTTGTTTTTAACTCCAAGGACTAAAAGTGACTGTTCTATGTGAGACTATGGAAGTGTTGCTTATGAATACAGAGCATTTAAATAAAGATAGTCTTGGCAATCAAGTCTTGGGGTTGAAATAAAAGATAGCCTTTGTTCTGCTAAATAAAAATATCACAAAATTGACATAATCACTGCTCTGCTTCACTGTGCCCACACAGCCAAAGCAAACAGTCAAGTCCGTTATCCACATAATTGTGTTTTATTTATGGAGATTTTGACTTCACTGTAGGATGCCTACCTAGTCTTACTCTCTTCTAGAAAATAATTAAATCCTGAGCCATCTAAATGCCAGAGGTAAAATGAACGTTCTTTCCAGAGTTTTCTTCTTTAAAATATGGAGTTCTCATATTGTACAGACTGTCAATTCTTTCTTAACTTTTGACTTCTTCCGTTACCCCTAAGAGTTTCCAAGTTCCCCACCAAAGATCCCGAGAGGAAGTTAGTGACAAGAAAGCTGTCAGCGGGCTGTGATGGAGCCTGCCTTTCCTATTGAAATAGAGATTTTAGGTCAGGGAACCAAACAAAAAACCAAAATAAAACAAACTCATCGAAATGCAGGTCCCTAAATTGAGACTAACACTCCTTAACTTTTAATTTAAAAGAGAAATGGAACAGAATGCCATTGGCTCCCCAGAAAAAGTGGCGCTGTTCCCTACTTAAGCAAAAGAGATTTAATTTGCCTTCTATTTTAAGACTTGGCCCCATCTTCTGTCCCTACCCTTGTTGTCCTGTTACCTCATCTGTCTTCCAGATTAACGTTTTTATCTTTGGAAGCCACCTTAATTCCTTTTTGGAACAAGACACAAATACAGTCACACGTACCCCGACAAATAACACTTGAGCACACTTGTTGATGGTGCCACGAAGGCTTTTCTTCTTTTCCCCATTTTGTCTCCTGAAAGACTGGAGTGTGGGAAGGGAAACATCCCAGTCTTAATCATCTATATTTTTAACTGGGTGCTGGTGAAGGTGAAGTTCAGAAAGCATCCCACAGAGGGTCTACTATCTGCACCCTGGATAGTTACTATGTGTTTGTGTCCCCCCTCCCCCGAATTCATACGTGGGAGCCCTAACCACCAATGTGGAATTAGGAGGTGCGGCCTTTGGGAGATAATTAAGTTTAGATGAGGTTAGGAAAGTGGGGCCCCCAAGAGGGAATTAGTGCTCTTATAAAAAGAGGAAGACAAACCAGAACTTCCTCTTTCTGCCATGTGAGGATATGTTGAGAAGGAGGCTGTCTGCTGGCCAGGAAGAGCGCCCTCACCAGAAACACAATCTGCCCATACCTTGGTTTCAGACTTCCCAGCCTCCAGAACTGTAAGAAATAAATATCTGTTGTTTACGCTAGCCAGTCTATGGCATTTTGTTATAACAGCCCTAGCAGGCTTAAGACCTGCAGGGATTGCATCAGCCCAGCCTTGATGGTAAAGCAGCAAACCTCTGAGGAGTCTTCCCTCTGAGCCACCTGGCAAGTCATGTGCGTGGGCACAACAGCACTAATGCATTTCCGTCAGCTCTCTGCTGAGTGCCTGAACTGGTGTAGCCTTGGCCAGCCTTGAGGATTCCAGAGCCTTGGCTTAGTAGTTTCTTTCTCCCTTATGAGAACTGGAAGCACCAGTCTTTGTGTCTCTGATGCTCACCCCAGAGTTTCTTACACTCGTGACATGTGGTGGAGCTTCACAGAGTAACAATTTTCTCCTGTGGATTCTCTTGGGAGCTGGCCTTTTCTCTTGCAGCTAATGTGATAGTTTCCATAAAAATTTCTCGATGTGCCATCTCTCGAAATTTATGGTTAATTTCCTTTTTTTTCTATCTCATTCAATGAAAAGCAATCACAATAAATTACACCTTGCATTTTTTAGTTGGGCAGACACTCCAAGTTGACAACAATATGTTAATTACAGAAGCTTGTCCTGTTCATCTAAATGAAGACCAGTGAGACTTAATTGCTTGAATTGGGGAGATGGGGGTGATACTAAAACCTGTGTCATTGCCAAGATATTTGCAGCCTAATAAGCAAGCTGATCATGTTTCCCTGAAGCAATTTACACAGTGCAGTGGAGCAGAATTACATAATTATTTTGAAATTAATCTATATGAAAACCTACATAAACTAGCTTGACATTTGGATTGTGATCAAAACACAATTTGACGTTTCCTCTCTCTGTCTTCAAATTTTATCCAGTGAAGGTGATCTTCACTGGCACCTGCATCACTCAGGCCTTTCTGCAATCTCTTGAAGACCCACACATAGTCTCAATTCAGTAAAAGGAATGTCTTCCCTCCCTCCCCAGGGTGGAACTAGTTTTGGGTGGGAACCCTGATCAGTTCTTCTGATCTTTACTCTCTTCCTGACTGCTGGCCAGATAGAGGGTCAAAGGATGTTGGACAAAGACAAGCAGAGGCACAAGACGGTACCTATTGCAATGGGGCATCCCAGGTTGGGCCCTGTGCCCATGCTTGGCAGACTGTTAAGGCTGATGCTCTTGCAGGACCCTTTCAGAAATCCCCCGCTGGCCCCTCTCCCCTGTGAAGGGGAGTTCCCTTGATGGAGCAAATACATCCTAATCCCCAGTAGCCCCTTCATCAACCTGAGACACTCTCCAGCTTGGGGCCTCCTGGACCAGACCTATCTTGGTGTCTGTCTTAGTCCATTCCGGTTGCTATTAACACAATACCACAGAGCAGATAATTTATCAGCAATAATATATATCCTACAATTTTGAAGGCTGCAAAGTCCAAGATCAAGGCCCTAGTGGGTTTATTTCTGGTGGGGGTGTCCTCTGCTTCCAAGATAGCACCTTGTTTCTGCATCCTTTGGAGGGGACGGATGTTGTGTCCCCTGGTAGAAGGGCTGAAGGGCAAAAAGGGGGCCTAACTAGTTCCCTCAGCCCTTTTATAAGGCACTGATCACATCCTTAAGGGCTGGAGCCTTATGGCCTAATCACCTCCTAAAGGCACTACCTCTCTCAATACTGTTGCATTGGGGATGAGGTTTCAACGTGAATTTGGAGGCATACAAATAGTCAAACCATAGTAGCCCCACAGCTGCCTTCCTGCTCTCACAGATGTGGGGAGCAGGGAACCCCCAGTCCAGCAGCTCCCTAGCACCTCCAAAACACTTAGTCCTCTCTGGCCTTCAGATTTTTTTCACAGCACATAGGCCCCAGTCCGTGGAGCCAGAAGCCAGCCCTTGGGGTCTCCCAATGGCACTAACACGTTGTCAAAGCTCTCAAAGTTCCTCTGGAAATCTTCCTGGATTACACTCTGGGGAGGCGTAGGCAGAAACCACAGCAGAACCCTGTGTTGCACTATCGTGGCTCACTGAACTATTGAACTCCTGGGTTCAAGCCATCCTCTGCCTCAGCCTCTCAGTAGCTGGGACTACAGATGTGTGCTATTGAGAACTAAGTCTCTAAACGTAGGATTTCAGATGACAGCTATAGTCTGGTAAGGGAGAGTTCCTTCACAGCAGCCCTTTCCACGTCTGCACAGGGCCAGGCGTGGAGGCTCACACCTGTAACCTAGCACTTTGGGAAGCCAAAGCAGGAGGATCCCTGTTCTGTATCCTTTGACTTCCTTATCATCCTTCCCTGCTAACACAGATCCTTCTCATTTGTCTAATAGCTGGTTGTATTCCTTTGTTGGTTAACATATTTATCAATTCCCTATTGAAGGCTTTGAAGCATTATCGTTTCTACAAGTGATATGGTTTGGCTGTGTCCCCACCCAAATTTCCCCTTGAATTGTGGCTCCCATAATTCCCACATTTGTGGGAAGGACCCGGCAGGAGATGATTGAATCATGGTGGGGGGGTCCTCATACTGTTCTCCTGGTAGTGAAAAAGTCTCACGAGATCTGATGGTGTTATAAGGCAAAACTCCTTTCTCCAGGTTCTCAGTCTCTCTCCTCCCTGCCACCCTTGCCTTCCGCCATGATCGTGAGGCCTCCCCATGCACTTGGAAATGTGAGTCCATTAAACCTCTTTTTCTTTATAAGAGTCTGACATGTCTTTATCAGCAGCATGAAAACAAACTGATAGCAACAAGTCAATCTTTTTTTTTTTTTTTTTTGAGACAGCGCCTCACTCTGTTACTCATACTAGAATGCGGTCGCAGGATCACAATCACGGCTCACTGCAGCCTCAACCTCCCAGGCTCAAGCAATCTTCTCATACCAGCCTCCCAGATAACTGGGACTACAAGCACATGCCACCATGGGTGGCTAATTTCTTGTGCTTTGGATAGAGCAAGAATTAACATCTGAGAAGATAAAAGTAGAATCTGAAAGGAGGGAAGCAGCAGAGAGGCTGGAAGTGTGGCAGGGCCAGGGCGTGGTTGGGTTTGGAGTGGGAGACGTGTGGAGACAGGTTTGGGAACAGCCTCAGTTTGGGAGAAGCTGGAAGCTGGGAGAATTTAGAAGCAGGTTTCTGAAGGGCTGCAGGCCATTTATGCTTTTTTGCTTATTTCTTTTTGAGCTTTCTCTTAGGTTTGGGAGTTTGCCAAAGGAATGTGCTCTGCAAATAAGTCAACAAATAGTTCCTGAGGATCTGCTTTATGAAAAGCCCAAATGGTCTTTGAAGAGCATGCATTGTTTAAAAACATTTAATTGTGGTAAAACATACATAACGTGAAATTTGCCATCAACTATTTGTTAAGCAATATTTTAAATGATGCATAATAGATGTACACAGTTTCAGGGCTGCCATCAACCACTTTTAAATGCACAGTTCGGTCGTGTTAAGTATATTCACACTGTTATACAACCAATCTCCTAAACATTTGCATAACCATTAAACAAGGGTTTCCATTTCCCTCTCCCTGGACCCTGGCAACCACCCTTCTACCGTCTGTTTCTATGAGTTTGATTACTCTAGATACCTGACGGAAGTGGGATCATTCAGTCATTGTCTTTGGGTGGCAGAACAAGCATTTTTAAGTCTTGCTGTGTGTCCATCACTGTGTGTGACTCTGAAATAGAAAAGGAGGGAGAGTTTTAAAATGGATCATTTTTTCACTGCCACTGTGATCAGCAGAACTAGGGAAAAGGCAGACCTTGGCTATGACCTCTCACATTGCCCCAGTCCACGATATGAGTTCCTTACCCAAACTTCTATTCTGGCCCTAACTTTCCCCCCTGACCCCATCCAAGGCTGTCTGCACCAGCTGTCATATTGGACTCTGGGACAAATTAATTCGCAGGAAACTGCTAACAGCCGACAGAGTAATAAGTCAGATTGTGTGTTTCAACATAAAGAACTAAATCTCTTTTTAAAAAAAAAATAGAGAAAAGGGGTCTCACTATGTTGCCCAGGCTGGTCTCAAACTCCTGGGCTTAAGCGATCCTCCTGCCTCAGCCTCCCGAGTAGCTATGGTTGTGTCCCAACAAGAACTAAACCTCTGAAGCCGGAACTTCAGATGACAGCCATAGCCTGGTAAGGGAGAGCCTCTTCACAGCAGGCCTTTAGGTGTCTGCACAAAGCTACTGGGTTTCTCTCTGACCATCACGGTAAGCCTGTGGCCTTCAGGTCCAAAATACTTTGCCTTACAGGTGCATCCTAAGAAGAATTCATCCCACCGAAGCCTCCATCAACTGGCTGAGCCCTCAACTGGCAGTGATGTGACATGCTGTCCCCCTGCTGTGCTGGAGTACAGCCTCTGTGACCTGCCTCTGCCACAAGCAAAGTCCTGAAGGCAACTAGGTAAACTGGACTGACTTGGGAAAACCATTTATGACACCAGGTAAAAGACCTTGGAATGCCAGGCCCTTCAAGGCCATTGATATAGGGGCCTACTTCCTGTCTTAGTTCAGGTTCTAGAAACAGAGCCTAAGACAGGGATTCCAGGGCAGGTGATTTCTCCAGGGATTGCCCTTCAGGAAAAAACTCCATGAGCATTAGGGAAGGACGGGCTAAGCAAGGATGGGTCTTGGGTAAAGCAGAGCTGTGACCTGAGGCCCAAGGGCCACTGGGGCATTTCCACAGGGAAGTCACACCGTCCTTCGGAGGAGGGGGCTGGCCTTTGTGCCTCCTCATCAGTCAGCCTCTGGCTGCAGTAGTGGGACTAACCTCCTAGGTCACAGCAGCTTGGGACGAGGTCCCTGCCTGCTGAAAGGATCTGGCTGGTTCTTTTTCAGAGGAACGTAACATCTGCATGACTCATACGTGCAAACCACCCGCACGCTAGGAATCTGAAGTGGTTGCTCCTAGAAACAGAAATAAACGACCATCCAGTGATGAAGAGTTTACCCCAGCCAAAAGACAACTCCAGGGAAGAACTTTCCAGTGTGAGAACCGAGGTTGTGGTTTAAGGTAACTAATGATTTACATAAAGGCACCTTCCATATTATCTGCTATTTGGTGAAATACGGACACAGTGCTTTTTGAGAGGTAGAGAAAAATAAGTCAGTACGCAGGCTTACTGCCTGAAAACCCCAGCACCATAAAATTCCCTCTGATAAGAATCGGCACCAGATAGGCATTGAAATATTTAGCATCTTCTGAGATGTAATTACTGCTCCGCTGTGTGCATCTGTGTTTGCTGTCCCCTCCGAATGGAACAGGATGCGATTTCACTGACTTGGCAGATTGATCCACCTGGCTTTTGAGCAGTTGGTCATTTTTCAGTCTGATGATGAATGCCTTTCCCCAAACCCCCAGCATATAGGCAGGCACCCTCCACCTCCAGCTCCCAAATCCAAGAGAAAAACTCAAAGAGAATTCGACCAAGGGTGGATGGCTTTTCTGTCAGTTACCTGCTTTCTGATCCTTCCAGAACCTACAACAGCCAGTCGGCTGTGACATTAGGGGGTAGATCAGGCATCTATAAATGACATATGACTAAGAAGCAGAGGGATACCAGCTGCTTATTGACAAAGTGGGTGGCTCTCGGTGAGGCATGGAAGGACAGAACTGGCCCAGACCAGCTGGGAGGCTTTGGCACATAAAACAGAGCCTGCTGGGTTAAGGCACTGCCATTGCCATCCTGTGAAACTTGAATCTGACCTTCTACCCAACAAGCTATCTCACATGGGTTTCTCCTTGGTTTCTTGCAGGATTTAAACTCATCAAGGTAGCACTGATTTCAAGGAAGTAGCTTTTCTGTTTCTTTATAGCTGAATACTGTGTCAACTAGTAGTTTGCCCAACCCAAAAACTCAGGGTGATGAGACTATGCCCTTTAGGGTGGGATGCACTCTTCAAATTCCTGCATCCTGTGGGCAGGTGGGCTTCAGTCCCAAGGAGTTAGCCTCTATGGGGTGAATATCCCATGCTGGGGCCAGCAAAATGTCCAGTTGCCCTCATCACATGAAAAACGTACCTCCTCCTCTACTAAAGTTCACTGTTAACTCTGCCCCAGGGCCCCAACAGTGCTAACACCAGCCCCCTCCACTGGTGTAGAAGGGGGTGTCGTAGGTGCTGGCTGGGATGTGGAGATCAGTCAGCTCAGGAGGCTTCACACTGGCTTTGGTTTACAGTCTTCAAATAAAAGTCAAATATAAACATGAGGCAGCTCAGGTCAGTGCAGAGGGGAGACCTGACTCCTGCCCACTTGCCCACTCCCATCCAGGGTGCCCCTGGAATCCCTGGAGCACTTTGGAAAGCACCGAGCCAATGCAACCCCTCCTTCTGCACATGAAGAGACTCGGACCTAAAAGGGAAAGCCATGGTGGGGGCTGAGTCCTTCTCATCACCCTATGCAGTTGGCCTCCTGGCCTGCAGGCTTCAGAAGGCTCCTATTGGAGCCCTGTCCCTTCCCCAGGTCAAGTCCTCTCTCCGGTCACTGCTCTGCACCAAGTGCCAGGCCTGGTTTTTATTGTTCTCAGACTCAGGCCTTGCCTTTCATCTCCATAAAGCTGAGGCCTCCGCAAGCCCCTGTCTCCACCTGTGTGTGTTCTGCCAGGGAGCCACCTGGGCTGGGGCAGCAATTATTTACCTTGTTGAGGCAAAGGACAAGCGTGACTTCCTTTGTTTGATGTTGCTACATTATTAGAAAAAATAAAACCACAGGCCTGACAAAGAGGTTTCGGATATGACTGGATGGCACCATCTCCCAGGGTCATGGGGGTTGAGGCCAGGGTCCAGGTGGGGGATGAGAACCACCAGGACACAAAGACAGCAGACTCTGTGATGATGACACAGAAAAATGACAAGGGAATGACATCACTCTCCTGGAATCTTCAGAGTCCACCTGCCTCCCTAACGAGGCATTTCTTAACGCCTGAAATGGCTAAGGCCTCACCCCGCTGAGTCCTTCCTTTTCTTATGTCCTGTGCTCTACCTCCGCTTCTCGCCCTTTGCCCTCTATCACTTATTTCTCCTCTCCCCGCTTCTTGTACCCACTCCTTCTATCTGTATCTGGCCTCCACGTGTCTATTCTCTGCCTTCGCATGCTGGCTCTCTTTTTCTTCCGTGCTTCTATCCTGCCCTCCTTTCTGTGTCTCCTTTAGCTATGTGCATAAACATACTTACTTGCACACAAGCACATACAATGCAGGTATGCACATGCATACACAATCCCACACAAGTTCATACTCAGAGAACCACATACAACGACACACAGAAGCATGCGCACGTGCTTGCCCCCACACACAATGCATGTGTGCACACACACGATCATCCACAATCATGTATAGTCCCACATAGACAATCGCATACAGCCTATGCTCACACAGTCACACACACATACACACACACACACATTCTCTCTCTCTCTCTTTCTGTCTGTCTCTCTCTCACCCATCTCTCTCTAGACCTGCTAAATAAACTCAGAAGAGACCTGCTTTTAACCCACAGGCTTGATGACATGTCTTTGTATTAAAGTGATCAGCAACCACGGGAGTGTCTCAGCTAATCAAATAAGTCCAGGGCCAATAAGTTAGGAGTCCTCTTGCATAAGTTAGGAGTTCCAGGCACGGCATCCCCTGGCAAGGAGCCTTCTGTCTCAGTCATTTGACTAGGTGGTGACCTCAGCAGCTGCAGCTAGACTGCTAAGAAATGGGACTCCCCACACTCCTTTTGCAGACGGTTGTGGTTAGGGTTTGGAGCCCGACTTTGGTTCACATCTTCAGAGAGTGGGTTTAGAAAGGAAGCGCTATTTTGAGAAGGGAGATCATAATCGCAATGGCTTTTTTGATTGGTGTCTGCAGTCTGGCCTACAGGGTTCCTCGGGAGAGATGCAGGGTTTACTACTTAAGTTGAAAGCAGGCTGGTAGGTCTGCCAGGTCAAAGAACAGAAACTAAGGGATCCTGAGTTTTCATCGTGTCCCTGCTTCTACAAATCAGCTGCTTGACGCAAGAGTCAATTGACTTCTCATGGCCTCCACTGACCTAATCTCGCCCTGCTGGTAGCTCAGTGGTCCATTTCCTAACTAAAAACGTTGTGCAGAAAATTACTGATCAAGGTTGAAAAGTAACAAACCGGAAGCTGCAAAATATTCTGATTTCTTTTTCATGTATTTGAGGCAAACATAATTGTTTAGGATCCCCTAATAGGTGGTAGCTTGAGGACAATTACTGTGAAGACAAGTAGAGTTGCAACTAAAGTGACATGATGCCCGAGCACTTTAGCAGGAAAAGGAGTCTGATAAGATTAAGGAAAGTAGGACAGCGTATGTAAAATTGGGACCTTTCCAGAAAATCTGCAACATGTGGTAGTTTTCTGATATTCAGTCATTGCCAAGGGCAATGATGTAGTATTGGATAATAATTAGTCCTCAAAATAAGTTCTCCCACATACCACAAAAATGTTAAATAAAGTTTAATGTATTCTGTGTAAGCAGAATGGAATATGTAAGAACATAATCTTTCTCTGTATATATGAAGAAATATATATGGAGACAAATATAGAGATATATATGGAGTTATAATATATATGATTTAGACAGAATTTAATCTTCCTACGGGTTAAAAATGTTCATCTGGCCGGGTGTGGTGGTTCACACCTGTAATCCCAGTGCTTTGGGAGGCTGAGGCAGGATCACTGGAGGCCAAGGGTTCAAGACCAGCCTGGGCAACATAGCAAGATCTCCATGTCTACATAAAAAATTAACTGAGAGAGGTGGTGCACACCTGTAAGGCTCAGGTGAGAGGATCGCTTGAGCCCAGGAGTTTGAGGCTGCCATGAGCTGCATCGCACCACTGGACTCCAGCCTGGATGACAAAATGACGCTCAGTCTCAAAAAACAAAAAAACAAAAAAACAAAACAACAAAAAAACCAAGTTTATCTTACAAAATGTTTAAAATAAAAAATGTTTTGGGTCCTAAACAGGCAAACCCTCATCTCTGTGGAAAAACTCAGATATCACCATGACATATTTTGCAAGAGTCCCAAGAAGCAGAGATTTCCTCACATGCAGTTCAAAAGCAATTCTCAAGCGCCTAGTAGCTGTGGGGAATTGGTTGCTTTTATATCTTCGAGGACACACCAGTCTACACTAGGGCAGGACATTAGTTGTCTCTTGCTACTGCAACAAATTACAACAAGCTTAGTGGTTTAAAACAACACACATATATTATCTTACAGTTCTATAGGTCAGAAGTCTAAAAATAGGTCCCACTGGGCTAAAATCAAGGTGTTAGCAGGACTGTGTTTCTTTCTGGAATTTCTGGGAAAGAAATTAGAAATTGTTCCCTTGTCTTTTTCAGCTTCTAGAAGCCCCTCACATTCCTTGGCTCATGGCCCCTTCCTCCATCTGCAAAGCCATCAATGGCAGGTAAAGTCCTTCTCATGTTACATCCGTCTGACCCACAGTCATGTTTTCCTCTCTCCACAGCTGGGAAAGTTCCTCTCTTTTTAAGGTTACATAGGATTGGAGTGGGCTCACTGGGTAATTGAGGATAGTCTCTCCATCTCACAATCCTTGAAATTAATTATATTTGGGCTGGCAAGGTGTGGCTCATGCCTGTAAATCTCAACACTTTGGGAGGCCAAGGTAGGTGGATCATGAAGTCTCCTAAAAATACAAAAATTCACTTGGCATGGTGGCACGCGCCTATAGTCTCAGCTACTTGGGAGGCTGAGGCAGGAGAATCGCTTGAATCCAGGAGGCAGAGGTTGCAGCGAGCCAAGATCGCGCCACTGCACTCTAGCCTGGTGACAGAGTGAGACTCTTGTCTCCAAAAAAAAAAAAATTAATCATATTTGCAAAATTCCTTTTGCCATGTAAGGTAACATATTCACAAGTTCCAGACACTGGGGGCGGGGGGGCATCATCCTGGTGCCAACCACAGTCAAGTAGAGGCCAGGATCCCAGACTTGGAATTATCAGAGGTCAATGTAAGTGCTCAATTAAGCAATGGCAGCAAACTATTGCACAACTAGAGTAGGGCACAAAAGCATGACACACAGTCCGAGGACAAAGCCATTTGCAGTGCCCTGGGGGAAGCAGGGCACAGAGAGAGCTCAGCACATGTCAGAGCACATCATGAACTACCAGCTTCAGAGAAAATAGCTACCTGATCAGTACATTGGGTTTGACATCGCTGAGCAAAGCTCTAGGGTGCATTTCAGGAGACTTGGGCTCTAGCACAGTGATGGTAAGGGAGGAGAAAACAAAGATGATCGAAGCCCTTGAGTCCCCAGATTCTAGTTATATATGATTTAGTGAAGGTATCAAGCACGTGCATAACTCAGATACATGGCAGAATGAAAACAGCTACCCCTTCAGGAGGATTGGGCTGTAGGACTCGTGCCTATGGTTCATCCAGGTTTTGGGATAGGTCAGTCAAACTGAAAGGCCAAGAACATCCCCTAAATCTGCCTAACTTCCCTCTAATAATCCATTATTGTTCTATCTTACACTAATTCCTTTAATCTTATTTTTTAAAACCTAACACAATTGTATAGGCCTTTTAGACCCTGAAAGCATGCACAGGAGATGTGGTGCTTTTTTTTTTTCCTAATGACATAGAAGTTTGTGAAATGCCTCTTGTCTTTTTTCCCACTAGGGATGCGGATGGACTGGCTATCTGACTCCCCAGGATAAAAGCAGCGAGTCACCTGTTTTTCTGAGCTTAGTGTTGGCAAATGTGGCTAATACCCAACTGTCCAGGTGCTCATGAGGGGCTTACGATCTTCTTAGCAGTGTGCTTATTCCCCGCGTTGGAACAAGATTTTTCAACATGGAGTTGTTGCAGAGTTTTTGGTGTTTTGCTTTGGCATATTCAAATGGATGTAACAATATACAAGAATATAAAAGTAAAGGCATAGTGAATAGTCTGTGGGGGGGAAGGTGAGTGGGAGACGAAGTATGAGGAGCATGGAAATATCAAAATCCCTACCTTACAGACAGAGAATCAAGAGTTGATATGGATGATTGATGGCACAAAAAAAAAAAAAAAAGGGGTCTGGGCATGCGTTTGAAGTTGCAGAGAGAACTGACGGAGGATCTCAGGGTAGTGCATTTAGCAGGGAGAAAGGAGAGGAGAGAAGGTGATGGGGAGGAGGGTGAAGCGGCTGGCGGGCTGCAGGGTGGTGGGAGGTGGGGGCTTAGAGCCAAAGTCACACCTCTCAGGACAAAAAGTCAAAGACAATGCCTAAAGGTGGTGAACTAAGAAGCAGTGACATAAGCATGTTAGGGAAAGATAGAGAAACAACCACCAGAAACAAACAAAAGTGATTAAATGCATTTAGCTCAGGGAGCAGGGCTGGGGTCGAAGAGGACTGTGCAGAGGTTAGCTGCTATTCAGTGAAAAGCCCTTCTAACCCAACTGATTTTCTAAAAGTCAATACATATGTATTAGCTGATGAAAAAATGTTGAGCAAGAAGAGTCCTTTTATTTTCACCATATTTTACTCTTTCAAAGAGGTTTAATTCTTTTTTTGATAAAATGAGTTATAAATATTAGCTACATATATAGGATAGGTATCATATGCTGCGTGCATGTGTGTAAATGTTAATTACTGCACTGAGGTTTTATTCTTTCCCAACATTTTATTGTGAAAATATTTAAACAAAAGAAAGTTGAAAGGATTTTACAATAAACACCCATATACCCACTGCCTAGATTCTACCACTACTATTTCATTACGCTTGCTTCGTTACCTATCTGACCATCTATCTATTCCTCCATCTGTGAGCTCATCTTTGCTTTTTGATCTATTTATTACATTGATGTTTTTATTATGGTAAAAAAAAACACACATAGCATAAAATTTACCATCTTAGCCATTTTCAAGTGGACAGCTCAATAGTGTTAAATAGATTCACATTGTTGTGAAACAGATCACCAAAACTTTTTCATCTTGCAAATCTCAAAGTTTACATCCATTAAGCAAAATCCCTTTTTCCTTCCCCTATCCCCACAGCCCCTGGTAACCAGCATTCAACTTTCTGTTTCTATAAATTTGACTACGTTAGATACCTCATGTAAGTGGAATCATATAGTATTTGCCTTTTTGTGACTGGTTTTTGTCACTTAGCACAGTGTCCTTGAGGTTTATCCATGTTGTCTCAAATGAGAAGATGTCTTTCTTTTTTAAAGTCTGAATAATATATATGAAGATACCAAATTTTCTTCATTCATCTGTCAGTAGACATTTGAGCTGCTTCAATATCTTGGCTCTTGTGAATAATGGGTGTGCATATATCTCTTTGAGATCCTGTTTGCAATTTTTTTCTATATATACTCTAAAGTGGGATTGCTGGATCATATAGCAGTTTAGTTTTTTTGAGGAATGTTCATACTGTTTTCCACTTTTTTTTTAAAGTAGCCATTCTAGTGAGTGTAAAGTGATTATTACAATGATTTTTTTAAAGTTCATGTTAATCTTCTTCTAGGTAACTGAGCAAATAGAGTTCCCAGGAGAAATTGCAATGCTGATGACTAGCTTAGGCTGTACTTTCCTTAGAAGTGGATGATTTGTCACGGAGCTTTCAGAGCAAACCAGGGATGATGGAATTTCTCTTCATGGTAAATTTCATTCTTATTTCCTTGGTTAAATCGTGTCACTTCATAGGCTAGTTTAAAAGACTACAGGTTAGTCAACATTGCAGGTGCTAAAAGAACTGTAATTCTATGTGTTAGTGGTCAGATTATGAGCCATATTTAATATGTTGAATTTCTGATTGATTCTAAACTAGTGGGTACTTTGCAGTGTCTATGCCAGATTAAGGGTTTGTTCTCTAGTTGAAAACATCTTTGAGGTGAAAGACATATTGGTTTTTGAGCCAAAGTTACCTCTTCAGGCTTCTGGAACTTTGACTCAATTTTTCTTGTATGGAAATGTTTGTCCTTCTGCTTGACAGAAAGGCATTCTCTTTTTGTTTCTGTTTCTGTGCAGGAGCCTGGAGATCACCTTTTTAATTAGCTCAGGAAGAACCCAGGGACAGGAGTACACTCTGCCTTAGTGGTATTATTGTAGATGGAGCTAGTACTAAACATGACCTTGGGGTATTTGTGAAGCTAGTGAGAAGATTAGCAAACAGAAACCTTAAGAACAATTAATCCTTTTCTGCGTAGCACCATGGTAGTTGCTCTGTAAAGACAATTCTCAAAACAGATTTCCTAGTCACTTTCAGTATTGTGCTTGCATTCGGGGGTGGACTGAAAGGCTGAAGCTGAGCAAGTGCGTGGGAAAGCAGGTGATTACTGCTCCCCAAATACCGTGTGATACATTCAGTCACCCCTGACAAATCAGTAACCAATTAATCCCACCATAATTGGTTGACCCTTGGCTAATCCTGTTTCTGGATCATATTTACTTGGAAGATCATGCCAGTCATCTAATCAGCATTCTTCAGGGTTACTCCACCCCCTCACGGACCCCTTTGGAATACCATATGTACTGTGATATTTGGAAAGAATCGAGATGTATGCGTATGGCACTTCTCTTTGATTAGTAAATAAATTAAGTAATTGATGTTAATTTAGACAACAGAGTACTTACCATGTTAACCAGCTCTCTGCTAAGCATTTTGGCAGGCAAGATCTTACTTCATTGTCACTATCCCATGACAGAGGTACTGTTGTTATTCTCATTTCAAAGATAGGCGAGGTGAGGTTTAGGAGGCGTAAGTGACGGCCACAGGAGAGCTAGGATTCAAGCCAGGTCTATCTGAGTCTGGAAAGACTTTTTTTTTTTTTTTTTTTGAGACAGAGTCTTGCTCTGTTGCCCAGGCTGGCGTGCAATGGCACGATCTCAACTCACTGCAACCTCTGCCTCCTGGGTTCAAGTGATTCTTCTGCCTCAACCTCCTGAGTATCTGGAATTACAGGCATGTGCCAGCACGCCTGGCTAATTTTTGTACTTTTTAGTAGAGATGGGGTTTCACCATGTTGGCCAGGCTGGTATCAAACTCCTGACCTCAGGGTGATCTGCCTGCCTCAGCCTCCCAAAGTTGCTGGGATTATAGGCATGAGCCACCATGCCTGGCCTTGAACAGACCTTTTAACCACCACCTCAGTTACCTTCCTTTGTGTTCCTGTGTTCTTAGAGCTACTCCCGCTCCAGTGAGCTAGGTTGTTGCTGTTTACCGTGTTGTGTGAGTTGTAGCTACCCAAACAGACAGTATACTCTCCAGGAAAGGGACCATGCTTCTCTTCTTCACCTGTCCCACACAGCACCACCTGGGTGCATGGTAACTATGTGGTGAATGCTTGGTGACCAATGAAGGTGTCTACACTAGGGTCCCGCACTGACATTTACTTGAACCCAGGAGGCAGAGGTTGCAGTGAGCTGAGATCCTGCCATTTCGCTCCAGCCTGGGCTACAAAGCAAGACTCCATCTCAGTCTCACAAAAAAAAAAAAAAAAAAAAAAATGCTTTCCAGACTCAGATAGACCTGGCTTGAATCCTAGCTCTCCTGCAGCTTAACTGCACACAGCACACCAGCAATGGTGGGGAACCTGGGCTCCAGTTACGTGTCTATCCACCAAATACAGAGTGGCCTTGGACAAGTGGCTTAGCCTCCCTGGGCCTTTTTTCTCTCTGGTGATTGGAGGATATTAGCCATCTGATCTCTCTGGAGGTTTCTTACAATGGGATTTGCATTTATAAATATAGATGATAACAAGGCATTACACTACTTGTGGCCCCAACTGTTAATAAGAGCCGGTCGCTGAAAACAGTGTTGCTATGAGAAGAGCCATCAGATATCAGGCCAGGCACCCACTCTAGCGTTTAAGAAGACATGGCAAAGCTCTTCCTTCCTCCTCCCACGTCGATCTTTGGAGATGGGCAGGATTTGGAAAGGCCTGATGGAGAGGAGTGAGTGCTTCTCTATGTTGTGGTCTGATCTAAGCCAGCTTAAAGGTTCACAATCATGAAGTTGTTTTTTCGGGTACTGGTAGCTTCTAATAGTTTGAGGGAGGGGAGTGCTGAAGCCTCTTACCCCATAATCCAAAAGTCACAGCCAAATTCTGATACACAGGCTAACTTTTATAAGCCAGTAGGCCCAAAACACAACAAAGAAATAAAACAGTCATCAGCCTGTCTAGAAATTTGACAAGGTCCCAGCAATCTGCCTTTAGGTTCCACAAGTACCTGGCATAAAGGAATCTCTTGAGGCAAAGGCAAGAATATTCTACTGGCAAGTTTCAACCTTAGACACAATCAAGATCCCTAGGCTAAACAATTAAGTGAATATTAGGCCCAAATGGTAATCCAGAAGGAATAAGCTGTCAAACTTCCTACATTCTTATATTTATGCAAGGGCAGAGGTGTCTATATACTATTTCTAGCCAACTAATTCTAATTCTTAAACACCACCCATTTCACCAATTTAAATAAAAAGATTTCTAAAAATCCCTATGCTAATTAATAAACCCTCTAGTATTGACTGGTGATCAAACTATTTGTATCTGTCAAAGTCCTGGCAGAAAACAAAGGACATGCTCACATGAGGTGACAGAACAAGGTTTAATGATGAGCCTATTGCAAAGGTACAGTCAGGTTTAGGAGAATTTATCAAAGGATAGTCAAGCACCCTGGACTAGCAACTTTGAGAGCCTTTGCTACTCTTCTCCTAAGCCTGAAGGGACCAGATCCATATTGTGGTCTTCTTTTACCTCCTCATTTTCCCCCACTCAGGGTGTTTTTCTAATAAAATTTGTGTAAGTTGACTCATACCTTGGAATCTGTTTGTTGGAGGACCAGACTAACACAGTAATGACAAAGCTTTGGGGAAAACACCTCCCCTCACCAGGCCTCAACTTCCCCAATATAAAAGAAGAAAGGTGGCACAGACATCTTTTAAAGTTCCATTCTGCTCCTAGTTTAGCTGAGCTAGAAGCTGGCCCAGAATGACTTGCAGTTGGGGCTAGTCCCTGCCATCTGGGCTATCAGACTTTATCATGCTTCATTCTGAAGATTCCAGATCCTGATCTGCAGCAGAGTAAATGGTGAAAGCCTTTTGTCTTGTTCTAAGATCTGTGCACAGACAATAGTCAGGCTCTTTCTATATTGATTCCTCCGCTCTTTCAAATGTGACCACTCACAGTGCAGTGCCCTGGCCCACGAGTTAACCCATAGCCACCAAAGGTAATTGTGCATTTCTAGAAAGCTCTATTACACAAGTTCCATCTTCGGAGGCACCTTCATCCTTACAAAAGTACCTTCCAATTCAAGGTCTGATGTCTTCCCTGACCCATGATAAAGAACCAAAATAAGTCTTGGGAAAACTGGTTTTTGCTCAATGGGAGACTTAATTTTTTTTTTCTTTCTGGGAAATATAGTCTATTCCTTTCTGCTTTCAGAACAAAGGGTAACTGGTTCTTTGGAGGAGAGATGACTTACGTTCAGCTCTACATCAAAATGTCTCCTAATCTTGAGATTCTATCTAGGACAGTCTATATTTTCAAACTTCAGTTCAAGTTCATGTCCTTTGGTTGCCTTAAATTCACATTTGTCCCCCTTGCTGACGCAGGGTAAACATGTGCTTTGCTCTCAAAAATAAAAAGGAAAAAAAGAAGAAAAAGAAGGTTTACATTTCAGTGGTTGGGTTTGTTCTGAGGTACTGAAATGTCTTACCTCACTTAATAAAGGCAATTTGGATTTTCTTGACTTTGCAGTATGTCTGTCTGTCTCTCTCTCTTTTCACTCACTCCCTATTTCTCTCCCTCTCTCTCTTTTTTCACTCTTACTCCCCTCCCAACTCAATTAGTTGATTACACCTGCAGTTTATTTGCTTCTGCCTCTGTAGAGTTTGGTTTCATACCAATGGAATTAATTTAATTGATAGAAAGTGAGCATTTTTGTTGAGCTGGGGTTTAACTCAATTCAGCCCAGTTGGCTTCAACCTTTCAAGTCCCAAATGGGCCATCCAGTTAGGTTGGCAGGTGGTCAAATACTCTACAGAAACAGGAGTGGAAGAGAGCACCTCAAATGTGGAAGAAACACATAAAAACAGATGAGGGAGGTGGGCATGGCAGCTCAAGCCTGTAATCCCAGCAATTTGGGAGGCTAAGGTGGGAGGATCTCTTGAGCACAAGAGTTTGAGACGATCCTGGGCAAAATGACGAGACCCCCCCCCCATCTCTACGAAAATAAGGAAACAATTATTTTTTAAAAATAGCCTGATGTGGTGGCACACACCTGCAGTCCCAGCTACTTGAGAGACTGACGTGGGAGAATCCCTGGAGCCCAGGTGAGCTGTGTTCACACCACTGCACTCCAGCCTGGGTGACAGAGTGAGATCCTGTCTCAAAAAAAAAAAAAAAAAAAAAAAAAAAAAAAGACAAGGGCTGGAGCGGGGTTCCCCCCCCCCCAAATTCTACGCCCTTCTGCTCCCACATAAGCTTTGAGTTAAGCATTGACAAGGAAGACCTTTGGGAAGGAACGTGCCATAGGGTGGAGAAATGTCTCAGTTGTAGCTTTCATTCTCTTATTTTATCCCTTGTCTGTACTTCTGGCTGAATCCTCCATCATAATTTAGTGCTAGTGGACTTTCAGTAAAGAAGAGAAAGAATTATAAACCAGAGAACTTGCTGTTTAACAGTCACACTGAGCCCTAGAGCCAAATAAATGAGACCTTCAAAGTAATCACCCTGGGAAGTTGTGCTTTGTGATTTTTTTTTGTTTTAAACAATACTATGGCTGGTCAAAATACTTTGAGAATTCCTCTTTTGGAACCCCCTTGAAAGACTGCTCAAAGAGCCTTGCAGGACAATGGGCTGCAATAAGTTGTGGTAAATCTCTGAGTAGTTTGTGAAAGATTATCACCCACTTTGAAGCCAGCACATTTCTCTCGTTGCTGTTTCATGTGAGGAACTATCTAATAGTTATGTTAGTTTATGTTGCCACCAGGCAGGTATACATGAGCTGTCCTAGTCAATTTCTGGTAATAGGGAAGATTGGGTTATGCCGCAATTGATAAGTAATACACCTCAGAGCAAGAGTGAATTCAAAGTCAGCCCAACCCTCTCCTTCCCACCTCTCAGTTGGAAAACAACTCTCCATGAATCTCTGTGAATGGAAGCACTGATTACCCTCATTCCAGACTATCTTCCCAAGGATGTTTGTATAATAAATGATAATAAATGGCATTAGAAGACAGAGATAGTATCTCTTCAGAGCAAAGGCCATGCAGGCTTACTATCTAGTATAGGTAATGCCTCCTTGTGGTACAAAACGCAGGCATGGTTTTTGACCAGTATAAAAGATCTAGTTCACTAAACCCAAGGTTTTTTTCCTGTAATGAAACCCACTGTATGTGCAGGTATTATCTGGTTCTCATGCCATTCTATGTGAATTGGGGTTTGAGAACTGATTACAAATGCTGATACTCTGGCTACTGCTATTACTGTAGGTAATGAACCATCCTTTGTCTCTGACCCAGGAGTCTCATGTCTTCTACCAGCATCCATGAAACTGTGGCAAACTTGTAGGTAAAATGCCCTTCAGTTTTTTATATTCATTCCCCAAAGGACAGCAAGGAATGATGTCCTGGTGCTGAGCAGGATGGGAAGTGAGGGAAATTCCCAGAGAAGCTGTAATGACAGGCCAGCAGGTGTGGTGGATTTGGAGCCTATATTGGTTTCCTATAGCTGCTACAACAAACAACCACAAACTGGGTGGCTCAAAACAACAGAAACGTATTCTCTGACAGTTCTGGAGGCTGGAGGTCTAAAATGCAGGAATTAACAGGGCTGTGCTCCCTCCAAAAGCTCTGGGGGAGATTTTAGTCTGTTCTGGTGGCTGTCAGCATTTCTTGGCTCATAGCAGCATCACTGTAATCTCTGTTTCTTCTTTGTGTGTCTCTCCTCTGCATGTCCCTTATAAGGATGCCTGTTATTGGATGTGGGATCTGCATAGATTACCCAGGATGATCTCATATCATGATTCTTTAATTTATTTACACTGGCAAAATCCTTTTTTCCAAAATAAGGTAACATGCATAGGTTCCGGAAATTAGGAAGTGGGCATATCTTTTGGTGGAACTACCATTTAGGCCACCACAAGAAAGCCCAAATTCATAACACCAGGATGATCAAAATAATCTTAAACCATTAATTTAATTCAAAGTGATTCTGGACTAGTAGAGGCTCTAAGTATTTGGCAGAAGCCAACACAAATCCTCGTTGAAACAAATGCATCTCCATCTTAGACCTAAAAAATGTCCCACAAATAATTTCCCAAGGAAAATGAGAAAATCATGGTAAAAAATAACGAAGCACACAAGGAAACAAGGCAGTATGAGTAAAAAACAGCTGAAAGAGATCTCTGTAAACAATTCTAAGGATAAGAGTGTTACAATGTAACTAAAATACTAAGGCCAAAATATGCCCCCTAATAATTGGAGTTGTTTTTTTTTTTTTTTTTTCTTCCCAGCACAACAACTGGAGTTTTTAACCAGGGCTCAGTCGTTCCCTGGGAATCTTAGGTGAAGGTGAAAATCCCCTGGAATCTTTTGAAAAAAATTTTACATGTGAATATGCATATTCATCTTGAAAGAGAATTCTTAGATTTTATCAGATTTTTAGAACAGTCCTTAAGCCAAAAGAGTTTTATAATTATTTCAGACCTACCGTGCACCAAGCTAAAGTAACTTGGGAAGCTATTAAAAAGTGTTGGGCTGTTGCATTATAGGAAGGGCTTTCAAATTATAGAAAATAAGATGTTATAAAAATCACAATTATGACTACTCTTTATTTATTTATTTTTATTTATTTATTTATTTTTGAGACAGAGTTTCACTCTTGTTGCCCAGGCTGGAGTGCAATGACGTGATCTCAGCTCACTGAAACCTCTGCCTCCTGGGTTGAAGCAATTCTGCCTCAGCCTCTGAAATAGCTGGGACCACAGGCATGCATCACCATGCCCAGCTAATTTTTATATTTTTAGTTGAGATGGGGTTTCACCATGTTGGTCAGGCTGGCCTTGAACTCCTGACCCCAGGTGATCTGCCTGCCTCAGCCTCCCAAAGTACTGTGATTTCAGGCATGAGCCACCTGCCCCAGCAATTATTACTATTCTTATCATGATCATTTGGTTATGGGAGGGATGCAGAAGTCCACAATGAATGAATTTCTATTTGAAAATTAATAGATGAAGTCAACTTTAAGAAAACAGTGTAAAAATAGTAATGTTCCCAACTTTTATGGACACACTCATTTCCTCCTTCATTCCTTCCTTCACGATATTTATTTCATGTGGTAGGCTCTCCCCTAGCCCTGCCCTTTATCATTTTATATTACATCCCTCTTCAAAGTCAAGCGCAAGCTTGATCACCACAATGTCTTTCCTGGATTCTTGAGCCAGTTCTCCTTTCTCTCTCTTCCCATTTTTCTCACTTGTTCTCTTTCCCCTTAGAACTTCTATGGCTTTTAGATAAAGTTCCTGAATTGTTCACTTAACAAATTTTTTTTTTTTTTTTTTGAGACAGAGTCTCACTCTGTCACCCAGCCTAGAGTACAGTGGCACCATCTTGGCTTGCTGCTACTTCCACCTCCCAGGTTCAAGTGATTCTCATTCCTCAGCCTCCTGAGTAGTTGGGATTACAGGTGCACACCACCACGTCCGGCTAATTTTTGTATTTTTAGTAGAGACGAGGTTTCACCATGTTGACCAGGCTGGTCTTGAACTCCTGACCTCAACTGATTCACCCGTCTTTGCCTCCCAAAGTGTTGGGATTCTGGGCCTAAGCCACCATGCCCAGCCAACAAATTTTGATTTAATTAAAATGATCAAATTTAGCATTTGTTTTAATTCAGAACTCCTTTGGTTGAAACAAAAAGTCCACTTTAACTAGTTTAGGGAAGAGAGAAGGGAGGGAAGGGAGGAGAGAGAGAGAGAGAGAGAGAGAGAGAGAGAGAGAGAGAGAGTGTGTGTGTGTGTGTGTGTGTGTGTGTGTATTAGACCTCTGAACCAAATAATAAGAGAGTAAAATGAGTAAAAAACAAGGATAGAATTGTCCTTAAGCCTGCTGGGAATGAAAGCTGTCAACTTTTTCTCAGCTTCTCATCCCACTTCTGATGGAATGATGTTTTTATTCTTTCCTTTGCCTGATGGAAAACATGGCTGCTGGTGGCATAGCAGTTCTGTGATCAGGCAGAAGAAAAGGATCACTGTCTTCCAAAGCTATTATTTAAAATCTTGGGAAGAGGTCTTATTGGCTTGATTTTGTCACATGCTCACCCTTGACCTAATAACCATAGCTAGGGAATTGACATCCACTAATTAGTCCAGGCTGGGTCACATGTACTCCACCGTGGCCAGGAAAGATGAGAGGAAGGGTTGCTAGACAGGCAACAAGAACATACTCAATGCAGCACCTAATTCCATACTGATTCATATTGATCTGCCTTTAGGCCTTATCTCCCTAACTGTAGTATGCTCTTTAAAGAGTATGGCTTATTTTACAAGAGACGTCAAGCACTGCTTGCCACACACTTACTTCATTCTTTGAGAAATTCCCCACAGGCTCCTCTGCCTGGGAACCTATGTTTTGAACCAGTGGATATTGACCTCTGTCCTTTACCTCAGCTGATGACTAAAGTGGGCATCAGACCTGAGGATGATCAGTCTTCTGGTTGGCTCATGACTTATGACCTGATGCAAATAGCTGGCCTGGCTAATTCTCAATCACTCTCTGTCTCCTCCTCCTCCTCTTCCTCCTCTTCCTCCTCCTCCCCCTCTCCTCCTCCTCTCCTCTTCCTGCCCTTTTTCCTCCACCCTCTCTTCTCTCTCTCTCTCTGTCTCCTCTCTCATTCACTCCCTCTAAAGAAACTCAAGGATTTGATTTGGTTCAAGAATTGGAACCCATAGAATTAGTCAGCTAGTGGTGGAATCTAAACTAAAAATCTCATTATGTGTAGGATGTTGAAAAGACCATGATGGTCAGGTACCACCCAGAGTAAGGGGAGGAAAAAAAACGGGTAAGCAGAGGAATCAGAGGAACCAAGTGAGGGCAGATCTGATAGACACACAGTTAACTGGTCATTTACATGACGGAGGATAAGGCAATGATCTGTGAACAAAAATACAAAGAGTACCTCCTTTGTGCTGGGTGCTGGGAACACAGCTGTGAACAAGATGCACACTTTCCTTATAGCCTAACAGGAATGTAGAGCCAAATGAATAAATCTGCAAACAAACATTTTTATTGAGCGGTATGAAGAGAAAAAAACATTCTATTGACATGCCCAGCATCAATCAAAAATCACTTCCCATCTCCATTCTTTGAGATGCCCAGTGCCCATGCAGCCCTAATGTTGAATCTCGATGAAATTGTAGCACAAGAATCATTATCTGAGCTCACCCAAGTAGATCCCTTTTCCAATGCAATCAAGAGACAAACCAAAATACTGAGTCTCCTCTTCTATCCTTTACCTTAATCAGTACAATGAGCCATCGGGATTGGCTTTGGATGATTCAAAGCAGTGCAAATTGAATAGAGTCAAAAGCCCACTCCTTGGAATCTTATCAATAGGCAATTTACCTAGACAGAAAGGGAAGAACTTTTGAATCTCCTTGCTACACCAACTTCAGCCTTGATGCAAGATTTTAACACTGCAGGATCCTTTCAGTTCAGCACCTTTGGGTCAGTACAAGTCCAAAGCTATTTTCTGGGCTTCGATCTGCCTAAAATATGCAAATAAGACTTTCCCTGGGATATGTGCCACATACTCCAAGTGGGAAAAGATGGGTTCAGACCAAAGAAGAATCCTTTGGTGGGAGATGACCCAGTGACAAGAGAAAAGCAGTAGTCATCTGTGATGATGAAGGAGGGGAAGGAAGCCAATGTTACCGTCTCCTCTGGGTGCCATGGAAGAGGTTCAGGGGGACACGTGTTCTTTCTGCCTACCTCACTCCTCTTTCCCATTCTTCCAGAAATATTTTTTTCCTTTGGGAGTTCCCTCTTTCCAGCTACATGACCTAATCAATTTCAAGTTCTTTTCCCATTCTTTTTCTGAGCTAATAGAGTCATTTAAATTTGGCTTCTATCACTTGCTCCCCAAAGAACTAGGAAGGTTCTACTTGGCTCTGTCTCTGATATCAGGAACAATACACTTAAACAAAAGGAGTTGGCTGGGCACGGTGGCTCGCCTCTGTAATCCCAGCACTTTGGGAGGCCGAGGCAGGTGGATCACAAGGTCAGGAGTTCGAGACCAGCCTGGCCAATGTGGTGAAACCCAGGCTCTACTAAAAATACAAAAATTAGCTGGGCGTGGTGGCAGGCACCTGTAGTCCCAGCTACTGGGGAGGCTGAGGCAGGAGAATTGCTTGAATCCTGGAGGCAGAGGTTGCAGTGAGCTGAGATTGCACCACTGTACTCCAGCCTGAGTGACAAGAGTAAAACTCCATCTCAAAGAGAAAAAAAAACAAACAAGCAAAGGAAGCCTACAAGCCTTGTAAGTGGAGGGTCTCGATGGGGTTAATAAGAGATTGGCTTCCTTATGGGGAGCGTCCAGCCCAGACTCTTATGCCCTAGGTGTGAATGGGGGCTGTGCAGGCCATCTTGGCCACATGTTGACCAAAGAGATTAAGCTGCACTACATTACTCTGTTTAAGAGCTACTTTGATTGACAGAACAAACCAAATAATAAGGCTGATAATTATAACTCATTTCCCTCACTGAGTTCTATCTTTTTATGAGGGCCACTTGAAAACAAGAATCTCCCCTTTGTGTGCACATGGAAATGAGATACCTGAGAGTGCGCTCACCATGGGTCACAGCTTATGGCATTTCCCTGTTCGCTGCCTTTAATGCTCTCAAAAGAACAGAGTGCTTACACTTTTCTTTGTTTGTGTCTCAATGCCTTTATCAGTGGTTCCTTTCAAAATTTTTTTAAAGCCTCTTGATTTTCTTTATCTAGCTTTAAAGAGATCAGTACATTTTAAGCCTACTTTGCAACTTTGCTGACCACACCAGACATTTTCACATGGACACAATGTGAAGAGCGAGGCCCATGGCAAGCTAGGCAAACACTGTGACACGCTGTCTCGCAAAATCTCTCGTGGCCTATGTAGAGTGAAAAGTCCAACTTCATTTCATCCAGTGTGAAAAAGCCCAGGGGTCAGGGACACTGACCCACTGTGGTCTGGACAGCCCTGCTTGTGACTGGTGAAAGCTCCCTCCTGTAAGAGCAGTGAGGATGGCCAGGGGAAATGTCTGCCCTCCTGGGTCACTCAGCCTGTGCCCCTCGCTGGGCTACTGGGCTGAGCTGGAAGTCCAAGACGGAGCCTTTTCCAGCTCTGGCCGCCAGGCCACACGGGACCTGCAAAGCCATTCCAATGCTCCATGAAAGAGCATAGAGAAGCCATTGTCATGTAAAATTAGCCTGGGCAAAACCCCAGAGAACACAGCGTTGGACGCCATCCGGCTCTCCCTGAACAAGGGCATGTGAGAGATAAAGATTGTTCAGCGCCTGCTTTTGGTCATCAGCGTTTTCCCAATTCCTCACTGCCCATCTGCTACTTTTCATCTCCCTCCTGCCCTGAATTCATTGATCACCACTTTGCTTCCCAGCAGATGAGATCCAGGAGAGGAAAGGCTCCTCGTAGTTACAGGGGACAGGGAGAATCCAAGGAATGAATCCAGTGCCCTTGTATTTGCCAAAGCTCCATTGAAACTGCTCTCCCATTTAGCAAACTGATTTTTGGTTCTCACCCCCGCCCCAACTTCCTTCTCTCCATCAAATGTCTACTTTGCCTGAGATCACCCTTCGGGCCTGATAACCCAGAATCAGGGCACTGTATGGTGTCCCCTGAGGCCTTTTATTAAAAGCCAAGGCTGCTGACATTCTGCATAATACCTCCCCCAAAGAAGGCTTCAGCTTTCTCTCCATGCCTATGAAAACTTTGGAGCTTGCCAACAGCGAATTGTTCCGACCCGCTAGAGCCAGCCAGAGCCAGGCAACTTTTCTTTAGGCCTCTCATCAATTATCATTTATTTTCCAGGCTGGACAGTCCTTGTGGAGCAAGGCAGGAAGCTGAACTGTGCTCAGAGACTGTCCTGGCAGTGAAAACACCAGAGCACTAAATGAAAAATCAATTTTCCAGCTTCTCCAAGAAGTGGGACTCACAGGCCACTGCAAGGACTGATTTGAATATTGCCATTTCCTGAAATCTCAGGTTGAATTTTCCAGGACACAAAGGTATAAAGTGTTCCATCATCTCAATCATTTTGATGGCCAATGGGGAGATAAAAAGGAACAAATAATTGGATGCACCAAGCTATAGAACAAATGAAACTGTCAAATGCTTGCTGTCAAGTCCTGGGTCAAAGTGACTGGCTCTTAGATATGTAGGAAATTTGGGCTTTCTCAGAATAAGAAATGAGAATGGAGCCTCCAGCAATAAGTCAAAAAATGAGTCTTTCCTGGACTTCAAGAAGCAGACAGTGTTTCCCATTAACCATCCAACATTGAAGAAAAAGAGCCACCTAAGAAATTGATTTTGGGTTACAAACTAGGGAGAACTATTGGAAGGAAAGAAAGAAAACAGGCATACTGGTGGTGCTGTGGTGATAGGGTTGGTGCTGGGCATTTTTTTCTCTCCTAACTCCCTGTGTAGTATAATCATCTATAAGGTGTATTTTTTAGTATTTTCAAAAAGCTTCTCTCCCTTTTTTAGCATGCATGCCACTCAAATACCTCGTTCAACAGTTCGGCACTTATTCTGAATGCCTTTCTTGGTTTCCCCTTAAATATCTCAATGTATGTCTCAGCCTGTCTCCACCTCTCTGTTCTAGGGGAGGCACTTGGTGTCATTTCACTCCTGTTTCTGGTCATTGACATTCTCCCCAAATGGCTTTCCAGTTGCCGATCTGATCTCACGCATTGTCCTGCCCATCCTCCACCAGCAGCCAGAGGCAGCCAGAGGGAGCTTTCTAAAATAGAAAGCTGGTAGCGCCACATTCCTGGATACTCTTTTCAATGCTCATCACTGCCTTCAAAAGACAATATCAATTCCTTTCCATACCCAAGGCTCTCCAAATCCCGATCTGCCGTGTTCTTCAACCCCATGCCTCTCTCTACAACCACTCTCCCCACTTCCCCTCCGGATCCCTTCTCTCAAGAAACACTCAGCTTCTTGCAGTCACCTCGCCCATCACCTTCCACCCCCATAGCTTATTCCAGCCATAGGTCTTCATGTACCATTTCCTTTGTCTGAAACGCCCCTCCACCCACCACCACCCCCCCACCAGTGAGGAGCTGCTGTGCCACCTCCCGAGCCTCCATAAAGCTCAAGCATCCCACACTTCCCACCCAAGCAGGAGCGAATGGTCATATACTTTGTTCTTCACTGACCCTGTTGTGATAGCACACAGCTGTGGAGCCGGGCATCCACATTTTTGTCTCTCTCACTAGACTGTGCACTCCAGGAGGGCAGGGACCCAATTTGGATCATTGCTGTACCCTTAGTACCTGGCTTCAATAGTGCCCGTCACAAAGGAGAAGCTTTAATGAATACTTGTTGATTTACTGAAAGGACGAGGGTAAATCAAAGTATGAAAATGTAACTTCCTGCCATCCTTGTGACCATATTTAAAATGGTATCATCTAAAGTACTCAAGAAAAAGCAAGTCACATCAAGTGTCTATTGGTTCTCCCTTTTGGCTTTTTATCTCTCTCACTGCTTTACCCCTTCCAGGCCCCAAACAAGTGTCTGCAAGGAAAGTATAAAGCAGTACCTGCCAGAACTTGTTGTGTCTTAGTGTAGCTGTGCTCAGGACTTCATCGGCAAAGGATTATGGGTGGCATAATGGTGGGGCCTATATATTACAGTACAGTTCAGTGGCAAAGGATTATGAGTGGCATAATGGTGGGGCCAGTGTATTACAATGTAGTTCAGCGGTAAAGGATTATGACTGACACACTGGCGTGGCCTATGTATTACAATGTAGTTCAGTGGCAAAGGGTTATGGGTGACACACTGGCGTGGCCTATGTATTACATGATGTTTCAGTGGCAAAGGATTATGGTGTCAACACTGTGTATTACAGGAAGGTCCATGTTTTGAAAAGGAGGACATTCCTTATAGAAATATCCACTATAATTACAGGCACCCTACCTCAATCTCCTCTTTGTGCATCACAGATCCTTAACTATTTGACAGAGGATAAGATAAACATACAGGGAAACCCAAAGCCAGCATGGTAGAAGGCACTGTCAAATGAAGATTAGCTAGAAAGGAAGATATAACATCCCTAAAATTCTAATGTAAAGCCATGGGAAAGAAAACCTTGTTAGTACACTGCTAAAACGTCCAGAGTCTTGGTTCTAGCCCTTCTAGCTATTAGTTGTGTGACCTTGGACAAGCCCTCTAACCTTTTAGAATCTTAGTTTCTGCAGTGTAAAATGAGGAGGGGATTGAAGTAGGTTTCCTATGAGAAGATGTGAAATTGCTTCAGAACACTAAGAATCTGTGCACAGTCCAACAGTAAGAACCCAGGCCATGGTGAGAAAAGTGGGTTCAAGTCCTGGAACTGCTGTGTTTCACTTGTGTGTCCTTGGGCAGACTCCCTAAGCTCTTTGAGCTGCAGTTTCCTAATCTGAAGAGTGGAGCTTATGCCGTGGCCCTTCTAGAGCAATTGGGAGGAACAGAAAAGAGCAAACATGTAGTGAAGTTAGCTCTGGTTAGTGCTGGGTTCTGAGGCCACACAGCACAGTAGTTAGGAGCACAGACCTGCTTGGTTGGAAACCCCAGCTGTGCTGTGTGACCTTGGGCAGGCTACTTACTTTCTCTGCACCTCTATTTTTTTCCTGTGACAAATGGAGAGAATGGTTTTACCTACCTTAAAGAGTTTTCGAGAAGATTCAATAAAATAAATATAATAAATAAATGTAAGGATATTGCTCAGGATCTGGCTGGCAATGCTTCTGCCCTTTCACTGCCTGAACTGAGTCCACAGGACCAGGTGCTCGGGCCCCTCCCACCCCGGCTCCTTCTCTGCTCAGCCCCCTTCAGTCAGAAGGGCCCTTCCTTCCCACCATTCAAGAAGAAAGAGGGAAGAGAAAGGCAAGGTTCCAGTGACAGGGGAAGGGCCCAAGATGACCTTGGAGGCAGAGAAAGCTGGCCTGGAACTCATTTGCCCTCAGAGCCCGCTGGTTCACCCTGCCTCACCTCTCTTGGTTTCCGAAGCTTAAAATAGCCTGAACTGGTGTGGCCACATTTTACTGTCCTTCTCAGAGAGAACCCCTAGGCTGTTTCCTTTTCTTTTTTCTTTTCTTTTTTTCTTTTTTTATTGTACTTTAGGTTCTGGGTTACACATGCAGATCATGTAGGATTGTTGCATAGGTACACACGTGGCAATATGGTTTGCTGCCTCCATCCCTCCGTCACCTATATCTGGCATTTCTCCCCATGTTATCCCTCCCCGACCTCCCTACCACCCGCAGCTGTCCCTCCCTTGGCACCCCGCAACAGACCCCAGTGTGTGATGCTCCCCTCCCTGTGTCCATGTGTTCTCATTGTTCAACACCCACCTATGAGTGATATCATGCAGTGTTTGATTTTCTGTTCTTGTGTCAGTTTGCTGAGAATGATGGTTTCCAGGTTCATCCATGTCCCTACGAAGGACATGAACTCATCTTTTTTATGGCTGCGTAGTATTCTCAGGAGACAACAGATGCTGAAGAGAATGTGGAGAAATAAGAACACTTTTACACTGTTGGTGAGAGTGTAAACTAGTTCAACCATTGTGGAAGACAGTGTGGTGCTTCCTCAAGGACCTAGAAATAGAAATTCCATTTGACCCAGCAATCCCTTTACTGGGTATATACCCAAAGGATTATAAATCATTCTATTATAAAGACACATACACACATATGTTCATTGCGTTGCTGTTTACAATAGCAAAGACTGGAACCAACCCAGATGTCCATCAACAATGGACTAGATAAAGAAAATGTGGCACATATACACCCCTAGGGTGTTTTCAAAGCTAACACTCAGCTCCTCGCTGCAGGCTCCAGCTGTAAGTTATTCATGCACACCCCAGCTCCACCGGGTCTGCTGCAAAAATGTGTTCTGAGTGCTTTTCTGCTAAGGCCCCATCTACAGGCAGCTCCACTTGCTGGGAGCGGTCAGATCAGTCAGCTACTCTATTTCATAAACAGAGATTGTGAAACCCTTCCGTGGCTGCTAGGAGTACTGCTGGCCAGAGCAAAGCAACCACACCTCCTCAGCAGAGGCCAGGGCTGCGTGATGGGGGAAGGCGTCGCTGGGAGTCAGGCAACTGGTGTTCTAAATCCACCTCTGCGCCGACTGTTAGGTGACCTGAAATAGGTCACCTCCCCTCTCTTCGCCTCTGTAAGTCTCTCCGACTGGTTCTGTTCTCTGCTACCCCTATGTACTAGTCTCATTCTTAGACCTTACATGATGTCAAGATGGCTTCCAGCAGCTCCAAACCTACTTCCTCTCATGATCATATCCATCAGGAAACAAAGAGGACTTCTCTTCCCCTTGTTAGCCAAACCAAAGTCCTGCACTGACCCTTGTAGCTTGAGCTGGGCTAGGTGCCCATCAAGGGTGGGGGCCATGGTGAGCTGGCCCACAGAGCCCACTCTGACCTCTTTCTAGGGCTTCCATATACTGCAAAGGCTGGAAAACTGAAATATACACCCACAGCCTCCCTCTAAGCTGGGGTTCTGCAAGCACATTAGGTCCCAGCCACAGGAAGCTCTAGGCTAACATCTGGAAGACAGCAGTGAGAGGGGTACTCTTTTCTTTTCTTTTCTCTCTCTCTCTTTATTTTTTTTATTTTTATTTTTATTTTTATTTTTTTTTGAGATGGAGTCTCACTCTGTCACCAGGCTGAAGTTCAGTGGCACCATCTCAGCTCACCACAACCTCCGCCTCCCGAGTTCAAGCAATTCTCCTGCCTCAGCCTCCCGAGTAGCTGGAACTACAGGCATGCACCGCCAGGCACAGCTAATTTTCATACTTTTAGTAGAGATGGGGTTTCACCATGTTGGTCAGGATGGTCTCTATCTCTTGGCCTCATGATCCACCTGCCTTGGCCTCCCAAAGTGCTGGGATTACAGGGATGACCCACCGCGCCTGGGCAGTACTCTTTTCTTGCTCTGGCTCCTGGCCCAGAACAGGTGTTCCAGTGTCCAGTATCTAGCCTCTCAGATGAAAAAAAGCTTCAGAACCCTGGACTGTAGCAACTGAATATGTTATTGAATGCAGGGGTTCCAGTGGGGTTCTCCTCACTCTCTATCTTCCTGTTTGATCACTGGCGGGCAATGGGCATCTTTTGGAAACCCAGCCAGAGCTTGCTCCTTCAGTCCTTCCAGTGATTTCATGAGCACCTGTTGCTCCACATTTACCTTTCTGATTAAAAACTGCCAGAATAGTTCCCTATATCTGACTGCTGGCCCGGGCACCATCCCTGAACCAATCCCTGGGCCAGAGAGATAGGAATGTGCTGATTGCCTAGAACTTGGACACACATTTTCATCCCTGGGGTCTGTGTTGACCATCTCTGCCAACAGATATAGACTAAGAAAGAGAAGAATTTCCTGAAATTACTATTACTTTAATATTGCTAAATTGCTTTAATAATTAAAATACAATGATTAAAATGGGGAATTGAAATTGGGCAACCCAAATCAGCAAATGCCCACTACCTATCCGAATTCAGATCTCAGGGTGGGGAACCCTAGAAGGTAGGTAAATGGAATAGCAGAAGACATCAAGATTTGGTCCAGGACAAACTTATGATGCAGCAGACATTGACGGTGCCACACCCAGATACCCTCAAACCCCCACCCCCTGTGTGCCCGCCACCTGGTTCCTTGAGGAAAACTAGCCTGAGTGACCTGAACCACTTTGTCCATACTCACAGACAGCTGGTGGGGGTGGGTTCCTGGAAGCTCACTTTGCCCAGGTTGGCCCTTGACCAATGACCAACCACAGTGGGGGGCTGACAGGCCATCTCACCTGCCTCAAGTATGGACTGACTCTCAAGTTTAATTTACATTCCAGAGCTCACCTGTGGAGTTGGGCCGAGGTTGGGACTTGGCTGGAGAGTGAACCTGCACTTAGCTTCTTCCCCTTCCTTATCCTGCTCCCCAAGTCCCTGGAGGACTTTCTGAATGAATCACTGGCACAGGAGTCCTCCTCTCAGGGTCTTCTCCAAGCAACCCAGCCATATTGGAATGGCCAGGATCATTCAATGGCTTGGCATGGCAATAGTTACAATTTTCAGCCAACGAAAACCCTGACCTCTACTCTGCCTCACTTTGAACACGACCCTGTCAATATTGGAATGAGTCTTACCTCCCAGCTGGGATTCAGGCTGTAAAATAGTTTCCTTCTTTTTAGAAAAGAGGCCATTCCTAGGGATCTTCTATAATTCCTTCTTTGTCCTTCAGCCAAGATTGGAGCCTTGCAAACCTGAGACAGCATCAGTTAATCTTGTTTTTATTTCCACTGCTCCTTGATTAGAAAATGTTAACTAGTTATCAGAGGCAACCCCAAGTTCCTTAAGAAATATTTGAGTAAGGAACTTCTTTCCTTTCATTAGCTCAAGAAAAAGGTCATTCTGGTCTTTGTGTTTTAACACTGAATATTATTTTTTTTTATAGAAATCAGTAGAAGAAACTTATTAAGTGTCCTTTTCTTTTTCTGAAAAGTAAGCAAGTTCATTGCACTACTAGCAGATACTTAAAGGCTAAAGCCTGACCTTGCAGTGCCCAAGAACAATTCCTGACCCCAGCCAAGATGAACATCGGGAATTTCCTTCTTAAGCATCGGTTCAAGTGTCCAAATCAGTAAACGTCTTTGTCTGGGCCCTGTGCAACCCACAGTCTCGCTACCTCCTACTGCGAGGACCCATTATTTAGGAGATGGTTATATTGTAAGAAAACCTCTGTTTGCCAAATTGGAGGGTTGGGTAATTACAATTTCAGGACTTCGCGTAGGTGGTTTCTTCAAAGGCCTTCATTTATTTGCTGTTTCGTGTAGAAGAAACTTCATTTATGCAGTTTCTTTTTCTCCCAGGGAGGCTAAGAACTTGGTACAGCTAATGGACTGCTTATGACTGACTTTAATGTAGTTCCAGGCAACTTAATCCTAAAGCAACTTCATGATTTGATATTATGAAAAGCATCTATTTTTGCTGAGAATGGAAGATTAACTACTCAGGTGTCCATTCAGAAAACAATGTAGGTGCCCAAAGACATTTGTTTCTAGAAACAAAGAGAAGAGAGAGGAGGGAGACAGGGTTAGAGAGAGAGGAAGAAAGAGGGGAAGGAAGGAAGGAAGAGAGGGAGAGACGGGGGGAGGGAGGGAGGGAAGAAGGAAGGAAGGAAGGAAGGGAGGGAGGGAGGAAAGAAGGAAGGAAGGGAGGGAGGGAGGAAAGAAGGAAGGAAGGAAGGAAAGAAGGAAGGAAGGAGAGAAGGAAGGAGAGAAGGAAGGAAGGGAGAGAGGGAGGGAAGGGAAACAGGGAGGGAAGGAAAAGAGGGAGGGAGGGAGGAAGAGAGCATATACATGAATATATGCTGATAACTTTCAACCCATGCAGACAAGGCCAGCTCTGTCCAATAGAAATATGATGGGAGGTATGTGTGTAATTTTAAATTTCTAGTAATCACATTAAAAAAAATTAAAAACCAAAAGAAAATAAAACTACATTTAATAACATGTTTCATTTAACCTAATATATCCTAATGTAACCTTTAATAATTATTTAATAATTAATATAACCATTGATATTTGAAATGAAATTATCATTTCAACATGCACTCAATAGAAAAATTATTAATAAGATACATTGCATCCTCTTTTCCTACTTTTCCTAAATCTTCATAGTCCCATGTGTTTTCCGCACTTGGCGCACGTCCCACCTCAGGCCAGCCACAGCTCAACACTTAGCACCCTGTGCCAGCTGCAGGATGCTGCAGTGGGCAAACCAAGCAGAACCCACCTCCACGGAGCTAACATTCTAACGTGGCCTGGTCTCTGCCTATACCACCCGAATGAAACTCTTCTTTGAAAGGACGTGAGTGGCCCCCAAATGGTCTCTTCTCACTCCCAAGCCTCCTTGGCATTCTCTTTGATGGCTCTGCAGTGTGAGTCACATTTGATTATCTACACCTTGAAATGTTCTCTTCTTGATTTACAAAACCCAACATTCCTGGTTCCTATCCTGTCCCTCTGGTGCTGAACTCACAGTGCCTTCTCACTGCCCTCCAGATACAAGTTCCCTCTATGTCTGTTTCCATGTGAACAGCTCCCAATCCCAGGCTCCCAGGCTGGACCTGGCTCCTAACTCCCAATTGCCTGACCCCTACCAACACCTAAGAATAAACGCTCTGGACCAAAACTGTCATTTCTCTTGCTATCCATGCCAGCTCTCTTCCTTGATGCCCCAGGTTTCCTCCATGTCACTATCACCACTGAACAAATACTCAGTGAGCGCTTACCCTGTGCCAGCTGTGAGATACTGAAGTAAACGAACCAGACAGAACCCATCTCCAGGGAGCTAACGTTCTAATGAGGAAGGAAGTCAAATACATAGTGTGTTAGAAAGTCATGTCCAAGACGGGGGAAAATGTAGCCAGAGGAGAATGAGGAGGGATGGGAGGGGTGGTTAGGTGACCTCAGCAAGAAGGGGACACTAGAGCAAAGATTTAAAGGGGGCAATAGCTCAAGCCATGCAAATATGTTGGGAAGGGCTTGTAAACCAAGATGCCTCATGGCTGGGGATGTCCAGTGTTTGGAGTTGGAAGAAACCATGCCACTGGGGTCAAGGGAGCAAATGGGAGGAAAGAAGGAAAGGAGATCTGAGGGTGGTGAGGACCTGACATGGTCTGGCTGTGTCCCCACAGGCTTAGAATGCAGGGCTGATCTCACCCGTGCTTTTCCATTCATTCAATCTGCAGAGCTGACCCTCAAGCTCCCTTGATCTCATTTCCCAATACTCTTTGTTTTATCCAATTTCGCCCAACCGCCTAACATTGATAAGTTACTCTCTCTAAAGCACGGCAGTGGTCATGTCCTACTTTTTCACAACTTATCCCCAGCACCTTCTGCATAAGGTTTAAAGCCTCTGAAGAGTCATTTAAGGCCCCTCCCACAATCACCCTTCCCTCCTTGCCCATGGCTGCACCTCCCTCCAGCCAGATTGGAGTTTTTACAGTTTCCTCTGCGAGGTTTGTAGCCTCTCTTGTTTTCTGCCCCTGGAGTATACTGAGTCACTACTCAGTTCAGTATCTTCTGTGAAGATGTCCCTCAACCAGGATCACCCCCAAGGCGTAGTTGCTTCTTTGAGCACTCCCGGCATTTTGCATTTGTTTTTAGCACTTTGCCATTTTTTTGACTTACATTATTGTTATAATTGTCTTATTTCTTCTCCTAAATTTGTCCAGAAAACTCACCTTCTTGGTCTGTGCAGACCTCATAGTTCCTAGGGCTATGCCTCCCCAAAATGTGGTACCATGTATTTGCTGAATATTCTAGTGAATGAATGAAGGAATCACAGTCATATAATTAAATGCTGTGTTATACAGTTCTGTGAGGGCAGTGGAATTGGACATTTTCTTTCTTTTCTTTAATCTCCAAAAGTGGATAGTATCTGTTGTATTACTGAAATAGAATGTTTATAATTTTTAAAAATCACTGTCAGTCATGGTTAGTCATCAATCATCAGGCAGGCAGCTAAACTTCTCTGAGCCTGTCTCCTCAGCTCTAAGACGAGGACAAGCATTCTCATCTCATCTACAACCTCATAGAGTTGTAGTGAGAATTAACAGGAGATCATCTATGAAAGATTTTAAGTATCTAGCCTGGCACATGTTAGTTGCTCAACAAAACTATGTGATCATGATGATGGTGTTGGTGATGATAGTAATTATGACTTTCAAAGAGCTAAAAATGAAGGGCTTAAAGGAAAAGTTCTGTCTGGATGGTTGAGTGATCACAGCTTTCAATGTAAGGTAATTAAGCTTTCTCTCCATCTGAGGCTATTTGCAAAAGCAAAGGTCATCTGATATATTCATAGAAGGTTCCAGATGTATCAATTATTCATTCCCATGCCTGAGACTTTGAAATATAAATTTCATGCTTTGACTGCAGACGACTAAAAAGGAAAAAAATCTAGCTACCACAGCTATTCAGTGTGATGAACTGTGTACAGCTGCATTATTAGATGTATATGTAGTTTTTTAAAAGGAGCACATTTTTCCTATAATAGTTACATGGTTTTATTTTTACATTACAAAATAATGCATGTTTATTGTATACAATTTGGAAAATGTAAAAAAGTAAAAAGAAAATAAAATCACATATAATTCCATTATTTAGGAGCAACGATTGGACATTTTGAGGTATATTTTTCTTTCCGATGTTTTATTTTTTTTCTTTTTGGAAAAAGTGCAATGTATCCTAACTGTGTTACTGGTTAACATTCGTTTAAAGTCATTTTTCTCTAATTCTTCATGACAAGAGTGAAATAATACCTATTGCCTTTCTCTTATGTAAAATATGATATTTAGTACATTACTTACTTTCTTCTTCCAACCATTCTCAGCTCTGGTTTGATCCATGTGAAATTTTTGACTTAAATTACTGTGACTAATAATATGTATGTTCTCTTTCAATAATTATTTTAATATTTACAGTAAGTTTTATAATCATATTAACAATAATTATTTGGATTTACTTATATTTAACTGGCTTCATAGTTTAAGGCCTATACCCTTATTCTGTGTGTCCTTCCCATTCTGAAGTTATTTGTTTTACTTCATCTGTCAGTTCACTGGCTCTGGTCAGTTCTTTGGGTGACTCTTTCAGCATGGTGTGTAGGTGGTTGACTTTCTGAGGTCTAGAATGTCTGAGTGTGTGCAAACATCACTCGGCTGAATGTGATGTTGTTGTCTCTTTTGTTTCATGTAATGGAGGAGAATTCTATATTTACGCTGATATTTATTCGTTTGTAATACTTTTCCTGAATGCTTACAATGGTTTTTTTTTTCTTTCCCCTCGAAATTTGAAAAGTTCATTAGGATAAATCCATTGATCTATGTAATAAATCTTGCCTGGTACTTAATGACTCATCTCTTTTCTATAGCAATTTAGGGTCACTTTTTTTGGTAGCGGGGTCAGAAATAATGGATTTCTGAGTGTCTGAAATTCAGGCAAGCCCCAAGCTTTTTAAATAACTGCGTAAGTGAAAGGCAGTCAGAGGTGGTAGAAGGAGCTCAGTCTGTTGAGTCAGCTCTGCAAACGATCAGCTGCATGACCTTGGACATGTCACCTGATTGCTCTTGGAGCCTCAGCATCCCCATCTATAAATGGAGATAGAAAGAACTCCTTGCAGATTTGTTGTGAAGAACAAACAAGGAAACCCTCAGTTGTGTTATAAATCATGCCTCCTCTTATGCAAGGTGAGGAGAGTCATTCCTCCCTAGGCTAAGGCCGTACAACTTTCATTCAAGAAAAAATTCAGATTCTATATTGGGACTCAGAGCTGCTCTTCTTACTAAAGGGAAAGGGTCTTATAAATGTGACTCCCTCCTTGAACGATGAGAATATTCTAGGGGACCAGGATGCCTGCCAAGGGAGAGAATGAACATTAGCAGATAAGACCCAGTTACAGGAGCACAAACTCCAGCTTTGGGAAGAGCAGAGGGAAAAGAAAGACTGTTTCTCTCTCAGTCACTGACATACACCTCTCGTCCTGTCTTGAGCTTTCTGTTGTCCTTGCCTGTCATCATTCCAAACCGTAGACAAGGTGTTGGTAGACCCAACTGGTCCACAGTCCAGCAGCTTGTCAGAAATGCGGGATCTCAGGTCCCACCCTGGAGCTACTGTATTAACATCTGCATTTGAACCAGGTCCCCAGCGGATTCATATGCCTGTGAGCTTGAGAAGCTCTCATCCAAACCACATGTTGATAAGAGCCAATGTTTTAAGTGGTTACTTTGTTGTTGACCAGTGATTTTATTTTCATGCCTTTGGAAAACAGCAGTGAAAGCACAGCAGAAAGTTCTAGAAGAGATGAAAGTACAGCATATAGAATTTTAAAACACAGAATAAAGTCCAGTGGTTTCTGTCTCAGCCAGTTTCATGGGAGCCAGGGAAGGGTCTTGTTCTTCTCTCTGAGGCTGCTTTAAACTGCTTCCTTGCATGTTAGTACTTAGCAGGCTTGGGATCATTCTCTTCTGTACACATTCTCAGCCTCTCTACTTGACCACAATGATAAGAACACAACTGCTGAAAACCATCATCATGGCATGCATGGCTCCTGTGGTGCCCCCATGCCTCATTCTGACAGCTCACACTGTGTCCATAGATGTGGTCACAAAACAGAAATTGGTATGCAGTGCTGTGGCTTCTGTGGGTATTCTGTGATCCCAGCCTTGATCTCTCTCTGGGCCTCAGGTTGTCCCTCACCTCTTCTCCAGCTACCACCTGGATGGTGAATGTGTGTCCCCAGCACCGGCCACCGGCCCCTGGCCAGGGGCAGAGGCAGAGCCAGAGTTGACACTGGATGATAACTCCAAGACTTTATGGCAACTGTCCATGCAACTCGAATTTCCAGAGAGGTAAAATAGGAAGTTGTTGGAGTGAGGGCCTAGGCACTTTCTGGGGCTTTCCACAGTCCTTGCGTGGCTGTCTGCCTCCACTGTGTGAGATCAGGGAACGTGTCACTCCTGTCCACTCTTGTATCTATAGTATCCACTAGAATGTCTGCCATGTAAAAGGCACTTACTTTGTATTTGAACCTAAATCACAGTGCGACAAAGAACCTGCACGAACTTAGACCAAAAGAGTGAGATATGGCTTAGTGAGAAATGAAACTAATACCCAATCTATTGATGGGGGCCACTGCTACCTTCTAGAAGAATGGCATGATTCCTCTCTGCTGCAGACTGTTGCTTCTGTCTTTCATTCTTGAGTATAGAGTATCCTCATTGGTTTTGTGGGCCAGGTGATGAAGGGAGGAGGGGCCTGCAAACATAATCTGCCTGGGGAAGGGTGCGATCAGAAAGCTTGGAAGCAGGCTTGGTGCGGTGACATGCCTATAATCCCAACACTTCTAGAGGCCAAGGCTGGAGAATGCCTTGAGCCCAGGAGTTTGAGGTTAGTTGTAGTGAGCTGTGGATCACATCCTGCACTCCCACTTAGGTGATAGTGTGAGACCCTGTCTCAAAAAATAAAAAGAAAATTTAAAAAAGAAAAAAATCTCAGAAGCAAAATAAAGTGGGAGGAATGTGAAGATTTCAGGCTAGCCTAGCAGAGAGGAATGAGACAGCCAGGGAGGAAATCTGGGAACAGTAAAACCAGTTCCCAGGAGCAAAAGGGGACCAGGACCGCTTCATGAGACCCAGGGCCTGGGAAGGAAATGCACACACAGGTCACTGCGGCATCACGTTCTGTTGCAACTCCGCCCCATCTCCCCAAGCCCTCAGTAAAGTCAGCCAAGTGCCACAGTCTTATAGCAGGCTGTCTTGTGGAAAGCAAGCTGCATTGACATTTGGGTGGGTGAGAGAGAGAGGCAGACAGATAGTGGGGTCCAGGAAGGCAAGCTGTCGGGTAAGGAAACCAAATCAGGGGAGTCGCTGAGGCAAGGACTGGGAGCAGAACGCAAGGCTCCAGTGGGAATCTGCAGAAATCTGGGGGTGGATGCAAGCTGGCTGCTGGATGCAGGATGGGACTGGGAGCCACTGAGCGTTGTGCTGATGGGAAGAAGGGAGCCTGAAGGCTGCAAGATTTCGAGACACCTGGTTGCTGTAACATGGGTTACGTAAGGCTCTGCCCAGTTTATGGAGCCACCTCTGGCTCTGGGGGAGTCAGTCTTTAGCCTGTGGAAGCTGCCAGCATATGACTGAGTCTTAGTCACAATGTTGTAAAATGTCTCTGCAGATTCCTGGACGAAAGTGAGAATTGTCACTATTAAATGACAAATGAACTGGGATAACCAGGGTTGGATGACCTCCACCAGTGGACTGGGCTGCTTCCCATGACAGCAAAGCCCTCCCTACTTAAAGGGACATAGGTCCTGATCACATCACAGGCCTTCTGGTGTGAAAGCCCACCCACTCTGGGGAAGGGCCCTTTTCTAAGAAACCCACCTAAGTTGAGCTCTGAGGCTCTATGAAAACAACAATATAGTAACAGTCACAGTGGCGCAGTGAGGAAAAATAACCCATCTTATTACTTGGAGAGAACTATTTTAGAGAAAAATTACACTAAAAAAAAACAGATGGTTTCTTTGTAGTAGTTGCCTATAAATTCTCTACTTTTCTGTTCTGTGGGATTGAAATTGATTGAAATCGACATTTTTTTTTTTTTTTTAGCATGAGTCAGTTGACAAGAAAATTGAAAAAACAAAACAACCAGTGCCAACAGGGCTTATTTTTTTTTCTATTTATTTCCAAAAAAGTATGTCAAGAGGTTCTGATAAGCTTAAAAAAAAAAAAAAAGAAAGAAAGAAAAGAGAAGGAAGTCAATGATCTGTTTTTAGAAGCCTCTAGCAGTTCCCTTTCTGAAGCTGCTGTGCAGATTTGTGCACACATTTTATCCAGCTGCTGAACATCTGGAATCTTGGAGTTGTCCCTCTGGCTCTCCGTGCAAAACAGCAAAAAAAACCCACACCACTGGTTTTCTGACCCATGTGGTTTCATAGCCTTTTCCAGGAGGTAAAATCCAGACTTGAGCTATGGAAAATTGCTTCTCTTGGCTTGAAAGTCATGGTTTAGCAAGTGGTGTGTTTCAGGGAAACTGGTGGGCCTGAAGATTAATTTGTATTTGCTGCCTCCTGGGGCTCCCAATCAGCCACTTGGTTCCCAGAGCCACCAATCTCCAGTGTTGCAAGGCTCAGCAGGGGTGAGGAAGAATGTGGCACAAATGTCACTGAGACCAGCCTTCCTGTCTGCGTGTCTCTGCCCTCTGTAGTTTCGTCCAAATCACCATCACATATACAAAATGGCTGGTGGCTGACATTCGCGTCCTGCACTGGCCACAAAGTGCCTTCTGTCCCAGAGACCTGGAGGTGGCCATGCTTTGGTACAGCTATGTGACACTTCTTTCCCCAGCCACATGACCCACCCAAGATGCTTCACACCAGCTCTGCTGCTGAACATGAAGAGGCTGCAGAGACCAGTAGGAAACCCACTGACTGATTAACTATCCTTGACCCATTTCCCCAAACACAATATACATCTGAGAGAAAGGCCACTGGGCTCTAAATATAGTGAATCAGCTTAGTAAAGTCTTTTTCCCACCCCTTCATAGAAATGAGTCTCCAAGGATGGTGAATTTTCCATACATGACTCTTAGAAATAGGGTCGAATTTGGGGGTGGGGGTGGGGAGAGTAATGAATAGATTTCAATCAATAAATACCATATATATGATTTGTCCTGGTTCTAATGTACAATCCTGAGGCCCCAGCATTTTGCTGATTATTAAAGTGCTTTGGAGAATGATGCTTTCTTAGATGCACCACTCTCCAAAGTCCATGAGAACAGTCAGTGTAATCCCAGCCCCAAGCTTCCAACTGTTTATGCATTAGCACAGATGCCAGCCCCACATCCCCTGTGCAAACCTGCCAGACTCAACTTACTAGGAACCTCTCTGCAGCATTCAACATCTGGGTGCCTCAGTTGGAATGGAACATTTGATCACTCTTAAAAATAATAATAATACCAACCTTCCTAGGTGTTCTCTGTACTTTTTCAACTCTTTTATAAGTCCCTGAAGGACAAACCTGTGCCCTTTGTATCCCCGGCACTAAGCTCAGGGCCCTCCCTGTAGAAGGTTTCAAAATAATTTAATGATATGGAGTGAGTCTCATGTGTAAGCAGATATATGGCTCACCCCAAGTGAAGACAAGTATCCTGCAATAGGAAATGACAAGGACAGTAGTTCAATTCAGCAAACATTGCTGATGTCTTCTTGGGATCATGGCTAAAAGAGACTGTAACAGAGAGGAGCTCCCAAATTCCAAAGATAAATGTCATTGTGCTGGGCATTTGGCCATTGTCAATGTGACCTATAGTCATAGACGCAGGGAGTGGAGACAATCTGAGAAGGCACAGGAATCAAGGCTTTAAGAGTGTAGCCTTGCCATGGGTTATGGAGAGAAATAGGCTGATGTGCTAGGGCCAGCTGTTAAATGCTCAAGAAAATTGCTAGAATTTTGAGAGCCAGTTGTTAAACCACTGAAATTGGCTTAACTTGAAATTGGCTGTTGATAAACTATTTACACCATGGAAATTGACTATCACGACAAATCAGAGCTCCTCCCCAACCTCATCCCACCCACATAGCTGGTTTGCCGGAACCCCGCTAGCATCCAACCTTCTGGGCTCAGGCAAGGGTAATTTTTGACCAAAAGCTTCCAGCTGACTGTGACCTTAAACGGCCTTATTACACAAAGCAGCGGCCTCTGACAACAACTGCTTATGGCTCCAGGAGCAAAGGTTGAACTTTACCTGGAGCTAAGTGTGCTGAGAATTTTTGATTACTTCTTGCTCTCCTCAGCTAATCTGCCCACAGACACCGCTTATAGTCACAGCTTTTCTTATAAAGGGCTACAACATGCATGCATATGGAAAATGCAAGTTGAATTTGTAAATCTCTTTCACTATGAATCCTCAGAGCGCTGCATATGAATTAGATCAACCATTGTTCCCAGTAGTGGCTCCCTGATAGGAAAGAAGCAGAACCAAAAATAACGATGGATGTCTAGAGTATTTGCATGACACTTTCTTCTTGGATTTTTGCTGCCTTTATTTGCTATCTACAGTGTTTCTCTGGTTGACCTTATCTAGTCCCTTGGCTTTAAATTCCATGGTACACTGATGGCACTCAAATGCAGCTATGATTTCTCCCCTGGCCTTCAGACTCATCCAACTGCTTCTTTGATGTCTCCACTGGGATGTCCAATGAGTGTGTCAGAAACATTAGATCAGCTCATGTCATTCCTCTGCCTCCAGAGGCTTCCCATCTCACCCCAAATACAAATCCATAAGATGGTCTGGTCTACACCCCACCCTGTCACTCCTCAGGCATCCTCTCCTGGGGCCCTTTCCCTTGAGGCTGGTCTCCTTGTCTATGAGGTTTGTCTCTGCCATAGACGAACTTGGCATGCCATCTCCCTGGGAAGTTCTCTCACTAAGTGTCCTCATGGCTTCCTCCCTCACATCCTCCAAGGTTAAAGGGGCCTTCCTTGCCCACTGAACTTAAAATTACAACCTCCTTCGCCCTCTCCCCTTTCCAGATCCTCCTCTCGTCCTCCTACTGAGGTTCGGACGTTCCTATTTGTTGTTCTCTCCTCCCCTGCAATGTAATCTCCTGAGGACAAGAATGTAAGTCCAGCTTGTTCACCTATGTATCCCTAAGACCTAGCACAGTTCCCAGCACAGAGGAGGGGTTCAGTAAATACCCGTTGAGTGAGTGAATGAAAATCTCAGTTCCTCTGCTTAAGCCTGCTTCTCTTCGAGTCTTCATCTCTGCTAATGGATTCACTGTTTCACGCAGGAGTTCAGGATAACACCCTGAGCCATCTTCATCCTCTACATCTAACACATCTGCAGTGCTGATAGCTCGGCCATCAGAGTAGATCCTGACTCTTACCACCTGCCTCTCCTTCTCTGCAGTCACCATAGACCAAGCCACTCTCATCTCAGCTGGATGATTGCAACTACTTCCTACTGGATTTCCTGCTTCCAGGCTCACCTATCTCCCATTTGTCCCCTACACGTTACCAGAGTTCTCTTTTAAAAATATCAGACACAGCATTTGACTCCCGTGCTGAAAACCTCCCAAAGGCTTCTCAGCACATGTAGTATACAATCGATGCTCCCTGACATGGCGGCCGCTGACTTCTCCAGGCTCATCCCTGACACCCCAACACTTGCCCTGTTTTTTTCACTTTTGCTATGTTTGTTCTTTCACTCCACAATGTGTACTGAAGGCCCACGAAGTGACAGGGCTGTTCTAGGTGTTTGGGATATATCATGGAACAAAACAGGAATATGTTTATACCCTTGTGGAGCTTCCATTCTACTGGTGGGAAACAAATAACAAGCAATAGACATGATATTAATTCATTACAAAACATGTAAGAAGGGGATGAGTGCTGTGGAAAATAAAATGAAATTAAAGGGGACTGCAAGTGCTGAGTTGGGGCTATGAGAGGTCAGGCTATAGTATTAAACAGATCGGCACTGAGGACACAAGGCGTGAGCAAAGATGAGGGTACTGGGCCGCCCAAGGCATCTTGCTATTCCTAGAACAAGCTGGGGTGGGCTCCTGCTGTGTCCACTCAGTAAAGCTGGAGTTCCATTTCTATTCCCCTCCCTGCACAGTTCCAGGTTGGCGTGGCCCACAAGGGATATTGTGCGCAAGATTTGGAAGACAGAAACTCAGCAGCAGCCTTTTCTTTTTGCAAGGAAGGTCCTTGCAGGGCTGCAGGTGCCGTTGCAGCTCGTGCACGCTGAGACTCCCCCACTGGCTCCTGCTGTTGGCCAGTAGCTGGCCACGGCTTCTCTGGTTCCCACAGGATCACTTCCTTCAGCTCCTGCAGCTCCTGGCCAGGTGCATACTCAGTCCCTAGACCAAGCGCACCGAGGGTGGAGGCTTGAAGGTGCTGAGAGACCAGTGAGGTTGGAGCTCATCCCTGCCCTCACTTCCCTCACTTCTCTCCCCACCTGCCTGCACTGCTGACTTCAGAGGCAGAAACAACAGCCTCACATGGACTGGCTGATCAGCCTCACATGGACTGGCTGATCAGCTCCCATAGCTCATCATCTGGCTAACCTGTGAACTAACTCACTCATTCACTCACTAAATGAATAGACTTTAATAAGGATTTGTTATAGGATAATATTTCTTTTATTATACTTGCTGTATACAGAATGGGTGGCTTCTTATTTAATCTATAGTCATAAGTCACCCCCTTATAAAAGTCTTATCTAAGTATCTAAAATAAAAGCCTCTGTAATTAGCCCATGTCTCCTTACCTGTTTTATTTTCTTTATGGCATATATTACCCGTGAGGTATATCTTTTCTTTTAGTTTATTTGATTACTCATTTAATTGGTCCTATCCTATTTATTGCTCTCTCTCCAGTGCCTAGAACACAGCCTGCACATGGTAGGAATTCAAAAAGTAATGATCAAATAAATGTGTTCAATGTCTTTCTTTGGCCAGGTTTGGTGGCTCACACCTTTAATCCCAGCACTTTGGGGGGCTAAGGCAGGCAGATCACAAGGTCAGGAGTTCAAGACCAGCCTGACCAACATGGTGAAACCCCATTTATACTAAAAATGCAAAAATTAAATGGGCATGGTATGTGCCTGTAATCTCAGCTACTGGGGAGGCTAAGGCGGAAGAATTGCTTGAATCCAGGAGGCAGAGGTTGCAGTGAGCCAAGATCACACCAGTGCACACCAGTCTGAGAGAAAAAATAATTTTTTTAAAAAAAAAAAAAAAAAAAAAAAAAAGTCTTTTTTTTTTGGGTGGCTGTCAACAGATTTCTGAATACCAAAATAAACTAAAGTGGTTTCAATTGCAGACATTTTGAATGCAAATCTTACAACAGCATAACGGAAAACTCTAGCATTTATTCATAAAATCTATAAATGGAAATCAAACCATTTTTTTGGCTTACACTAGTCAAAATTACTTTTTATCAATAGACAAATTTTAAAAGCACAACCAAATCCAAAGCAAACCTTTTATTGCATAAGACTGTTCATTTTGCATACAAAAAAGTTTCCTGTTTTTCTTAGTAATAAATGCTGAGATAGTCACAAGATATCATTTCTGTTAGTAAAGTACACTCAACTCCAGGAACATCTGAGTAAAAGCTAATGTTTATACTACCTGGCTAGCAGGAAATTGAACTAAAGTTTTTTCCTACCAAGAAAATATAGGGCTAGGCATGGTTGTCCATGTCTGGAATCCCAACACTTTGGGAGGCCAAAGTGGGAGGATCGACTGAGCCTAGAGTTTGAGACCAGCCTGGGCAACATAGGAAGACTCCATCTCTACAACAAATAAAAAGTTATCTGGGCATGGTGGTGCATGCCCATAGTCTCAGCTACTCAGGAGGCTGGGGTGGGAAGATGTCTTGAGCCAGGGAGCCACTCTGGGTGACACAGTGGGACCCTGTCTCAAATAATAAATAAATATTTTAAAGATACAGTATTAGAAGATTCTTTAAGTTGTACTAAAGCAAAACAGTCCTTTAAAACAAATGTCTGTGTTTAACATTTCAATGATTTCAAACCAAAGAAGCTTCCAAGTCAAAACTTCTTTTGCCAATTCTGCAATCGAATGGGGGGTAATTTTTGCCAGTTAACCCATTTCAATTATCATTAATCATTCTTCCTATACATTAGGCTGATATTTGCCCACTTTGCTCTTCTTTCCTTTAGAGTCTGTGCTCGGAGCATCCCACTCCTCTATAGATCTGCACTAGGAGAACTCAGTGTTTTCTTCCTGTGGCCTCTCTTAGCCTCCCCGTCAGCTCCCTCCTAGACATATTTGTTTGTTCATTCATGCATTTAACCAATATGAATTGATCCTCTCCCATGTTCCAGAGGCTGGTTTAGTTTCAAGGTCCTTTCCTTGGAAGAGCTCCTTGCTTTTCGGGCCTATGAATGTTGCACCATTGACCCCAAGCAGTAAGTCGAGCCCTTGCTTTTTTTCCTGGACATTCGTGCACAGATCTTTTGGGGCGTAAATGCTTCCTGCTACTATTTTTACAATTCTCAGCCACTAATTTCTGTTTGTCCTTGGTTAAGTGCTCTTCCTTCCCATTTTTGTCCCTGCCCTTTTAAAATCTGAGAGCATCAGAGAATTTCCTCTGCAGCCTCTGGTTTTATTACTTCCCTTCCCCTTTTCTTCCACAGGAGAATCACTTGCAATTGCAGATTTGGAGTGACATTTCAGAGAACATCCAAACTCTCTTGAGACATCATTCATCTGAAAGTCCCTGAATGTAACATCTGGCCTATCTCTCCTCTGATCTTTGGGAAATCTGCTTCCCTCAGTCTAGAATGCATGTTTAACTATAAAACTTTCCCCATTTTCAGTGTTCATGACCTCAAAATTTGGTTTTGGGTCCAAGCAGCCGTGGATTTGAATTCTGGCTCCATACTTATTGGCAGCAACACCTCACCATGTCATTTGTACCTGTTTTCTCAAATTTACAGTAGGGAACTAACTGCTCTAAAGACTGTATTTTCCAAAGGTGGCCACATGAATAAATATATATGTGTGTTTCATCCCATAGGATTCTCCTACGATGTGATATTGACCCTCCTCTATCTAGGCAAGAAGAAGAACGCTATGCTGCTTCTAGCACTAAACCAGAAAAAGGCAATGGAGCTGCTGCCTGGTTCTCTCTCAGGACATGCACCTCTGGAATAGGGTTGCCAGGTTTAGCAAACAAGAATACAGAACACTCATTTAAGTTTAAATTTTAGAAAGAAAAACAACAAATAATTTTGTAGTGTAAGTATATCACAAACATTGCATGGCCACACTTATACTGAAAAATTACCTATCGTTTCTCTGAAATTTAGATTTGAATTGGGTATATTTTATCTGGCAACCCCGCTTTGGAGACCAGAACCACCATGTCAGCTATTTGGCTACCCTAAGGTTACTAGCTCCTCCGGTTCCTCAATGTTTGTGTGTTCCCAGCCCAAGCACCGCACATTTGCACTAAGAAGCCTTCAGGAACCAGCCCATCTCCATCTCTCTCTGATTCTCCCGCCTCCCTCTTAGAAAGACCCTTGTGATCACATGGGGCCTACTTGGATAATTCAGGATAATCTCTCTATCTCGAGATTCTTAACTCCATGACATCTGCAAAGTCTCTTTTGGCCATGTAAGGTGACATGTTCACATGTTCCAAGGATTAGAAAGTGTGATGACTTATGTTTAGAAAGAAGAAGAGAATCAGCCAGAATCTAACCCCACTCTGTCTGCAGTCTCAGGATTCTTGCCTTCAGGATTAAATCTGTCTGTGCTTTATAGTGAGAAAGACACAAGACACCCATCTGTGATAGAGACTGTTGGCTTTCACTAAACCCATCTCCTCTTATTCCTGGGCACCACCTGGACATCATATCTCAGACCACCTTGCTGTTGGCTGTGGCCCTGGTGACTGAGGTCACCAGTGAAATGTGAGTAGGTGATGTGGCCACATCCAAGCTGCTTTCCCCCAAATGTCCTGTGCGTGTGTCTGTGTCTGTTCTTTACCCATCCTTTGTTTTGATGCAGATAGTTACGACAACCTTGGAAACCATATTCTGGGGACACCAAAAAATGGGAGGAGCCTAAGTCCCTGAATCCTTGCTTGGGGAAGAATTGCCAGCCAATCAGGAGCACCTGTTTTGGACTTTATGTCAGCAAGAAATTAACTTCTATTGCATTGAGCAATTATATATTTTGGAGTCATTTATAACAGTAGTTGGCATTACTTTAAGGTAGCACACCATGCAAATTCCAAATATTTTGGGTAAGCATAACCTGTTTTGCAGACAGGCACACCATGTAGGAAGTTGATTGGAGTTTTAGGTTTCACTACGAACACAGCAGGTTTTATAAACATGCCTAGAAGAACAGATCTTTGCGGATTTTCCTGGCTCAGCCCAATTAAAGCCACTGCTGATGCAACAAACCCTGTTCTCAGTGCATTACATAACTTATATTAACAAAAACAGCACACAGTTTTCACATTTTCACCATGGTCTATATCTGAATGAGGAAATCATTTAATACTCTGACTTTGTCAAAACACAGTTTCTCTGGACAGAATATCCAAACATTCTTTGGTGTCCAGGAGAAACTACACTGCTAGAGGGAAGTCCATGTATGTAGCTGGAAACCTAGAAGATAAGAAGAGAGGCTTTTTTCTTCTTCTACCAGGAAAGGCACACTCTCAATTTAGGAAGTAAGTTCCCTTAAGGCATCACCAACTGGGAATATTCGAGTCTTGGATTCATCCAATGGTTGTATCCAGGCCTTCACAAAGGCCAAAGGAGGATGCTGAGGTTAGACTGGCTGAGAATGTGTGCCCAGCTTTCTCTCTTGCACAGCAGGGCAGGCAGGTCACCCTGTATACAGTGAGAACAGTCCACAGGCAGGATGATAGTGCTGCAGAGGGCCAGTGGACACAGATGGCAGCCAGGAGGGCTCTGTCACAGGGGCAGCAGCTGGAAGGGAAGGGAGGAGCGGGCACCGAGCATGTAGTGCAACCGTCGGCTCCTCTGCCTGGGATTTCCCTGTCACCTGACTCGAACACTTGTCACTGGGTTGGCCCACATGGCGACTCCTAAAACATTGGGCTGCTAAGTCATTCGTGTGGTACCAACTCCACAGGGCTGTGCATCCCACCTCAAGGCCTCTGACTTTCATATCTTTGAGAGTAAGTAACTTCCAGGGGAGAAGAAATCTGGCTGTATTGCCCTGATGAAAATCACAAGCCATATGAGGTGCTGCCGTGTGTCCCAACGCCCCACCTTTTCTAGGCTGCTGTCACCATTTTGGTCATGTCCCAATACTCCCTACATGATTGATTGATTGATTGAGACAGGGTCTCACTCTGTCACCCAGGCTGGCATGCAGTGGCACGATCTCCGCTCACTGCAACCCCCACCTCCTGGGTTCAGGCGATTCTAGTGCCTCAGCCTCCCAAGCAACTGGGGTTATAGGTATGCATTACCATGCCTGGCTAATTTTTGTATCTTTAGTAGAGATAAGGTTTCACCATGTTGGCCAGGCTACCACGCCTGGCTAATTTTTGTATCTTTAGTAGAGATAAGGTTTCACCATGTTGGCCAGGCTGGTCTCAAACTCCTGACCTCAAGTGTTCCATCCACCTGAGCCTCCCAAAGTACTGAGATTACAGGCGTGAACCACTGCATCCCCTCCCCACGCTATTATTAACCAAAGATTTTTTTTTTTTTTTTTTCTGACAGGGTCTCACTTTGTAGCCCAGGCCCAACTCCACTTCCACAGTAGCTGGGACTACAGGCATACGCCACCACACCCAGCTCCGGATTCCTCTTTTTATTTCCTCATTTTGTAAACTCAAATAATTTTATTTTTTTAAATAAATTGCATATCATCAACATAAATGAAAAGCCAGAATCACTTGACAGAAACATAACAGTCATAAAAAGTTAAGTACAATGAAAGCAGAGCAGTATTACTAAACTCCTGCTTGACGTAATTTCAGATGGAAGGCTCCAAGTCTGAAGCCTGTTCTGTCTTGAATAAAAAGAGACAGTAGCAGAAGTTAAGAGATGCTATCAACATACTCGTACCACATGGAGATTTTCTCCTTATTAACTGAAAGAGAATTGAAAAAGAACGGTGTACTCCCTCTGAGATTCACTGTTATTTAACCCTGTGTTTTGCACCACCGAAAATCACCTCACAGTCAGTGGGTAATTCGATTTCACTTTAAATGAATTATCTCCAGTGGTCCTCAACATAGACTAATATTTTAATTCTTTCTCTTTCTTGTAAACATATTTTCCCACTCAACAAGATGCTATTTCCAAACCTTTTTCTCTCTGATCTTTCTACACCCTAGTTCTCAACTGCTAATCTTGCCTCACAAATATTTTAAAAAACAAAAACTTGGCCAGGAGTGGTGACTCCCGCCTGCAATCCCAGCACTTTGGGAGGCCGAGACGGGTGGATCATCTGAGGTCAGGAGTTGGAGACCAGCCTGACCAACATGGTAAAACCCCATCTCTACTAAAAATACAAAAAATTAGCTGGGTGTGCTGGGGTGTGCCTGTAGTCCCAGCTACTCGGGAGACTGGGGCAGAAGAAGAATTGCTTGAACGTGGGAGGTGGAGGTTGCAGTGAGCCAAGATTGCCCCACTGCACTCCAGCCTGGGCTACAAAGTGAGACTTCATCTTAAAAAAAAATTAGCCAGAAATAATTTAAATCTATGTGACTATTTGCATTGATTTAAACCTTCTCAGGCCGGGCGCGGTGGCTCACGCCTGTAATCCCAGCACTTTGGGAGGCCGAAGCGGGCGGATCACGAGGTCAAGAGATTGAGACCATTCTGGCCATGATGAAACCCCGTCTCTACTAAAAATACAAAAATTAGCCGGGCGTGGTGGCACGTGCCTGTAGTCCCAGCTACTTGGGAGGCTGAGGCGGAAGAATCGCTTGAACCCGGGAGGTGGAGGTTGCAGTGAGCCGAGATTGCACCACTGCACTCCAGCCTGGCGACAGAGCAAGACTCCATCTCAAAACAAACAAACAAACAAACAAACAAAAAACCTTCTCCTTCCTCTCTTCTCTTATCACTGAGCAAGCATCCATCTGCCCAACCGTGGCCAAACTCTACCAACAGCAAACAGGTGCCCTGGATCATCATTCCTCCTGCCTCCTCCACTGGGCTTTGTTACTATGACCACCTCCCTCCCTTCTTTCTTCCCAGTTAGTGTGTAAGTATATTCATACCTCTAATCTTAAAGAAAACCTCCCTTTGTGTTCCTTTCCTGCTACATCCTTATTTATCTGTTTCTCTCATCCAAATTTCTAGAGGAATTGTTCCCATGCTCGCTGTATCTGCCTCCTTTCCATTCCTTGACCCACCATAATCCAGCTCTTACTTTTCCCACTTTGCCATTCCACTGAAATTGTGCCGGTAGACCTCTAGCTTTTCACCCTCCTTTCCTTGGCTTCTGTGACATCCACGTTCTTGGCGTTCCTTCTGCTCTATGTCTGCCTCTCCTGAGTCTCTTTTGCAAGACCTCTTCCTCCATTCAACTTCCAAATGTTGGAGTCCACCAGGGCTTGGCCTTGAGCCCTCTCCTCCCCTCCCTCTATTCTCTCTCTTGAGGGGACCTTAGAATTCCCACAGCTGTAAGTATCAGCCATAGGCCATAAATGCCCACATTTGTTTCTCCTGCCTGAACCAAACCTTTGAACTCAGGAAGCTGAATTTCACAGATCTCTATCTGAATGTCTTACGAGCATCTTAGATTTCATATATCCAAAAATAAACTTGTGAGTTTTCCCTCCAGACTGGTTATTCCCTAGTCTTTCTCATTTTAGTAAAAGGCACCACCATCCACCCAATGTCTGAATCACAAACCTGGGAGTCAGGCTTGATTCTCCCTTTCTCTCTTCCACTCTCATCTTCTGTGGTTACCTCTAAGATACATCCCCAATCCATCTTCTTCTCTCAATCTGCACCATTTCCTCCCTAATTCAAGCCACTGGCATCTCTTTTCTGGACTGGTGCAATAAACTCAATATCCCCAATACTCCAGAGGTATCTTTTAGGTATATCATGTCACTTCCTTCCTTGAAGGCCATCTGTGGCTTCCTGGTGGATACGGAATGAAACCAAAACTCTTATTACCAAACCTAAAAAGCCCTACGAGCTCCACTTATGCCCACCTCTCCAACCTCATCAAATTTCTCTTTCAGTCTCTCTCTTACTGTCTTGCAACCCCCATTGGCTTTCAATAAACAAATGGCTTGTGAGTGAACGGAATGAATGAATGAATAAAATGCCAAAACTTACAGGAACGCAAACTGTGATGCAAGGTTTTTGGATACAAATTTAAGAAGAATTAAAAATTTTTACAGACAAAATACATATAAAAGCAAGAGTGTGATCCTGAAACAAATAAAAGGTACTCATTTCACATTTTCTCAAAGGTACTTGAATAACACACATACCCATTCCTGAACATTTCAGAACATCTTGATTTGAAACAGGGTTTACATTGATCTGAGAGAGTGCACACCTAATTGCTTCATACACACACAAACACTGTCAGTTACTAAGAAGGAAAAATGAGAGGGACCTATGCCCATAAAAAGAAATCCATTTCTTATAATAAATTAGAAGATACTCATTTGCTGCATGTTAGGCAGAGTCTTGGTGGTCAGGTAGTCTGAGATCTTATTTCAAGCCACCACACACTTGCTATGACTTTGTCTAAGCAGCTCAACATCTCAGTGTCTCTATTTGCCTTTGTCTCTCCCCCACTCAAGGTTGCTATTACAACAAGAAAAATCATTTCCAAGATGTTACCTTATTTTGGAGAAAGTGTCATATACATAGACCCAAAGCTATATCGAAAAAGTCTGACATGAACAATGAGAGATTTGTATATCTTAGGAGTCTCTGAACTGATTCCCTTAACAGGGTCAACTACAGTTATAATGAGGGTTCCAAAGGTGGCCTTCTTGAATTATATATAAATATATGTTGGAGCAAATATTTAAGAAAGCTTTAATATCATAATTAGAAGCAACTTTTACTCGAAAGGTTAAACATCATTATAATAGGACTTTGTAATTCTACTCCCAGATGTATACCAGAATTGAAAACACACATCCACACAAAGATTTGTATGCAAATGCCCACAGCAGTATTATTCATAATAGACAAAAAGTGGAAAGAACTCATATGTTTATCAACCGATGAATGGACAAAGCGTATGTGGTATATTTATATAATGGAGTTTTAATTGTTATTCAACAATAAAAAGAAATGAAGTTCTAATACATGCTGCCACGTGGATGAACCTTGAAAACACTTAGTCTACTAAGTAAAAGAAGCCAGTGACAACAACATATTATATTACTTCTATTATATGACATCTCTGGAATAGACAAATCTATGGAGAGAAAGTAGATTGGTGGTTCCTTAAGGCTGGAGGTGATGGGGGGGCAGGAGGATTAGAGAGTGATGGTTAAGGGATACAGGCTTTCTTTTAGGTATGATGAAAATGTTCTATAATTGTGGCAATGATTGTAGAACCCTGTGATATACTAAAAGCCACTGAAATGTACTTTTTAAATGAGTAAATTGTATTATATGTGAATTACATCTCAATACAGTTGTTAAAAGCAATAATCATAGCCTACTGTCCCTGAATTTTTATTTATTTATTTGTTTGTTTATTTATTTTAGAGGCAGGATCTTGCTCTGTCACCCAGGCTGGAGTACAGTGCACAATTACAGCTCATTGCAACCTCAAATTCCTGGGCTCCAGGGATCCTTCCACCTTGGCCTCCCAAAGTGCTGGCATTACAGGTGTGAGTCACCATGCCCAGTTTTCTTTCCATTTTTAGAGGAGGATTCAGGGTGTTAAATTAATCAAGAGTGTGTTGTTAAATGCCATCATAAATATTTATTTATTTTTAGTTTATTATTGTTATAACTTCGTAGAGATAGAGTCTCACTAAATGGCCCAAGCTTGTCTTGAATTCCTGGCCTCAAGCAATCCTCCCACCGTGCCCATCCTAGAATTTTGGTGATATGAAATCAACAAACAGAGTTGATGAAACAGTTGATGTTTATAAACTGATGGGTCACATTTCTGAGTCTTCTATTCATGTGCTCATTTGTGATTGCCTTCCTTGGCCTATCTCTAGGGTGAACTTTTAACATTAGTCAAGGAGTTTGCCATTTTCAGGCTGTCTTTGTCAGTTTGGACTGCTATAACAAAGTACTCATAGACTGGGTGGCTTATAAACAACAGGAATTTCTCACAGTTCTGATGACTGGCAGTCTGGGATCAGGGCGCCAGCATGGCTGAGTGCTGGCGAACACCCTCTTCTAGGCTGCACTGCTAACTTACTGTACCCTCACATGGAGGAAAGAAGGCAAGAAGGTTCCCTGGAATTCGTTTCATAGGGGCACCAATCCCATTCCTGAGGGCTCCACCCTCACGACCCAGTTACCTTACAAAGGCCCCTTCTCCTAATATCATCACACTGGAGGGTTGGGATTTCAACCCAGGAATTTGAAGGGGATGTGTTTATTCCAAAAAAAAAAAGGTAGGCATTTTCTGTGCCTTTGAGGATTTGCCTGGCCACGTCCTCCAGAAGACAGCATACCTGTCAGGTATTTCATGGTCTCTCTCCACTGGATAGCTTTTATTTTATATTTTAAAATATTTATATTTATTTCTCACTTATGAATAAAATGTTGCTTTGATTAAAAATTGTATTATTACAATGGATGTGTTTGATCACCATGGCGGAGTGATCTTGACCGTGTCCTCTTGTCACCCACTCAGCTGTAGCTAAGCTCTCCTGTATGATCTGAACTTGACCTTCAGACAATGACAGCCCAAGCATGTTGTTGGTTTAATGTCATGTCAGAGCTGTGACCGACAATAGCCATAATTGTGTCCAAACAGTCTTAATAGTCAACAGCGTCAAACAAGACTCTCAAGGGTACATTGTGCTGGTAAAACCGAGCTTGATGACATTGGCTGCTCTTTCTAGCAGCCGTTCTGGATTCTTTTTTATTTTGAAGTTTTACTCCTCTAAGTGAAGTTTTAGTCCTCTAAGTGTTTCTATAGGAGCATTTTACATTTTAACCTTTTGAGTCTCTGTATTCAAGGTTGACAATCATTTTAATGGCCTGGGGTTACATCCATTTTTATAAAGGAAAGTGACTTGTTTCCAAACTTTCCAAAGAATATGGTGATTTTTTACCTACACAGGGTAATCTTTGGAAGAATTCCAGAGAACATATTGTCATTACTGTTAAAACAAACAAACAAAATTATATTCCCCAGAGTCACTGCAAGCATATCTTTCATGGTTATAGATTTTAACAACTTTGAGTTACATTGTTGTTGCACAATCCCACCTTAATCCATGCAGTAAAAAAGACACATAAATCATAAGAAATATTCTAAATATTTCAAAAGAGAAGATGTGTAGGCCGATGACAGGGTTTATATTTAGGAAACACAAATATAACAATTCCCAAAGAAGCCTCAGTGCTGTGCTCACCAAGAAAATGGCCATTTTAAGTGGTGTAAGATACCACTTGCACTGAACAGCCGACTTAATTTTCCTTTGGTAATAACATCTGTTTGTTAACACCAGGAAGTGTGTCACTAGCTTTTGTTTTGTTTATAGTTTAAGTATTCCATAAAATAGCAAACTAGGAACGGATTTTGTTGGGGAGGAAGAGTAATTTATTCCTTTCCATAAAACTCAAGCCATGATGAGTTCCAAGATCCCCCAAATAATTGTTGTGTAGATGATAAACAAGCAGTGGAATTCCAAGGCATGAATCACTGATCTTTTTGAGTAAGTTGTCAGGGACTCTAAAGCATTGGAAAATGGGACTGCTGTGGGTGATGGATGGGAAGATGGGTCGGACCAACTTTGGATACACAGCAGTCAGCAAGGGTGGGGTCTGGAAGTGCAGCAAGTACATGTAACAGGTAGGGAAAGCTTCACAGTGAAAAAAATGTAAATATGACAATGAGTGATTGAACTTCAGACATATATTCCAGCCAAAGAATCTGGTGGCGCATTTCTATATTGAATCAGTGACAAATGAAACAAATGATTCATTAACTTGGAGTCTCTGGGAGGAGCAGTGAGCCAGACTGCCACTCAGCCATGCTTTTAACACCTGTGACAACTGAAGACCCAGTCCAGGGTCAAGGACCAAAGGTCAAGGATCTCTGGACATCTAAAATCCTTAAACAAAAGTCCCAGGAGTGCTACGCTAAACATCCTCTATGCATCAGAACTAACCCACCTAACTTTAAAAAAATAACAATAATAACATTGAATTTTCCTGAAAATAAGAATAACATTCATTATAGAAAAAAAAAAACAGAAAAGTGTAAAAAATCAAATTGCATATACTCTTTCTGCTCTGAAATAATTACCATTAACATTGTAGCATTTGTCTTTACAGTTTGAATACAGATATGGTTATGACATCACTGGATTCATGATGAATATTCAGTTTTTATCCTGCTTTTTCACATATTGAAAAATCACTTAATATTATGTTGTGAGCATTTCTCCACATCATAAATATCCTTAGAAACATGATTTTGAATGTCCACATAGTATTCTATTCCATGAATGTATCATACTTAACTATACCCCTACCTTAGGCATTCAGATTGTTACTGACTTTTCATCATTATGAATGGTTCTATGATGAATATTCTTCCAACTTATTTTTAGCAACCCGGGGCAGAGGAATCTTTGTGTTCAGTATGGATAAAATTCCCAACATGGTCAGAAAAACAATGGCATCGCATACTTAGGAAAAAGTTTCAAAAGTCTTCATCCACCAAGGATTTAGATCTAGGTCCTTAGAAGACGGCATTTCCACTGAATAAGCACAAAATCAGCTAAACGTTGCTCAACATTTTAGGATTAGATTCCAACTGGTCTTGAAATAATGTCAGTCAACAACTTGCTTCCTCTAAGGGGTGACCAAGCCTCGCTTACATGCAGTAGCACAAACATCCCTGATAAGGCACCGCAGCACGTGCCAGACGCCCAGGGTGAGTGACCGCAGCAAAATGGTGAAGAAGGGTAAGGGGGCCTGTTGGCTCCAGCCTGATTTATTCATGTATTTAATTAACGCCTGTAATCCTAGCACTTTGGGAGGCCGAGGTGAAAGGATCACCTGAGATTAGGAGCTTAAGTTCAGCCTGGTCAACATGGTGAAACCTTGTTTCTACTAAAAATGCAAAAATTAGCTGGGTTTTGTGGCAGGCACCTGTAATCCCAGCTACTCATGAGGCTGAGGCAGGAGAATCACTTGAAACCAGGAGGTGGAGGTGGAGGTTACAGTGAGCCAAGATTGCACCACTGCACTCTAGCCTGGGCAACAAGAGGGAAACTCCATCTCAAAAAAAAGAAAATGTCTTATTCTAGCTACCTCATATGAGTGAAATCATACATATTTGTTCCTTCATGTCAGGCTTATTTTACTTATTTCACAAGGATGACTAATCGCAACATGGATCAGAATTTCGTTTCTTTTTAAGACTGAATATTATCCCATTTTAGGTATATATCACATTTTGTCCATTCACCTATTGATGGGTATATGGGTTCCTTCTACTTGGGGGATATTGTGAATAATGCTGCAATGAATATTCGTGTCCAAGAACATGTTTAAGACCCTGCTTTTGATTATTTTGGGTATATTCCTAGGAGTGGAATTGCTGGATCATATGATAATTCTAAGTTTAATTTTTTAGGAACTGTCAAGCTGTTTTCCACAGTAGCTGCGTCATTCTACTTTCCACCAGCAGTGCATGAAGGTTCCATATCCTCTGACAACTATTGCCTATTTTCCTCTTTTTTTTTTGTTAATGCAGTCATCCTCATGGGTGTGAAGTGGTATCTCATTGTGGTTTTGATTTGTGTTTCCGTCATGACTAATGAGGCTGAACATCTTTCCATGTGCTTATTGACCATTTATCTATCTTTTTTGAAGAACCGTCCATTATTTTTTAATTGGGTTGTGTGAGAGGCTGCTTCGCTTGGGACACACAGACACCCAACCACAGGGTGCTTTCCACATGGAGCACTTGTTGGCAAGGAACACTGATTCCTCAAAAATGCACAATTCAGAAGGGGGTTATTATGAGGCAAAGGGGGCTCCTCCTGGGATCCTGACACGGGAAGTTCTGTGGGCCACCAGGGACCCAGAAAGGCGTCAGGCCACTACCCTGTCCCTGTCCCTCTCTCTGGGGTGGTGTGGTCCTGTCTCCGTCTCTCATTGCACGTCTGCTTCCCCAACCCACCCGCCAATGGCAGGCAAGAGCTTCATCTGTGCACCCCACCCCCACCCTTAGCTGCTGGCTTCCCATGACACAAGCCCAGGCTTCATCTTCACATGACCCTAGGGCTCCAGCGTCCCCCAGTAGACTCAGGCTTCTCTGTCCCTTCATTCAGAATTTGTCCTCTGAGGTCAGAAGCCTGCCCTGACCAAATCAGCTGTGGTCAAAGGGCCAGTTGCTAAAGGCAAATACTGTCAAGCCGGGCCCTGATTTCAGCAAGGGCTGCGGGTAGGGAACAACTTCAAAGAAGGGTATATCATGGATAAGCAATGATGGCTGTGCCTAGCACACAGAGGAGAAATGTAAAGCTTTTCAACAGTCTAGTGTCCCATTACTTACTATATCCACTTCTCAAACCCCTGAGTGCATTTGACATTGGATATTATTTGCCCTTGGCTTCTTGTACTTGTCTTTCAGTATAACATGACTGTAGTGCTCAGAAGGCACCTTTGGATGTTGATGTGACAATGGTGTGCCCAATGTGGAGAACAGTTTCCACTTCCATTCCAAAGCTAAGCCAGGCAAACTTGCTCAATTCAGAACATTTCCACGTGAATGCACTACTAATTGGTCTCCCTGGTGCAGTATGCAAGTTATAGTCTCTCCCGATCTTTTCGTTTGGTTCAAAGAGAAAACGACAATTATCTTAATTTTAGGTTAGTCAGAACCTGTGGAAGTCAAAAATGCAGTGTGATGTAAGCCCATAGCCTCTAGAGCCAGCCCATGTGAAACCCAAATACACTCATGAAACACTAAATTTTCATCATTATTTACAGGTTATTGATGATCTGTAGTGAAAACAATAAGTGATGATGTCTTGTACTTAGGACAAGAGCCTGCTAGAGATAAATTCGTTTCTTTGAAATGTAAACCAAGGATAAATCCCAAATTTTCTCACTGTTCATCCCAGCCCCTTATGTCTGGATGGGACATTTATTTAAATGCTATTCACATTAGTTCCCAGTAAAGGAGAGGTGGGAAAGTACCTGGTTGCCGGTGGTCTAGTCCCAAAGGAGAGGACAGTCCTGTCTGTCTTTGTCCGATGGTGATAGAGCTGGCCAAAATCCCATTTCCATTCTGTGTCATCTTAGGAGGAAAATCTTGTGAAGGATAAAATCAAAGAGGGAGACAGTCAGATAGTGAGGAAAATTAAAGACAACACCTATTGGCAGGTGCACTCAGAGAATTTGTAGGATGGGGGAACAGAGGTGGGTGGGATGCCATTTTGTATTTAGTTCATTACCATACCTTTTTTAAAAAAAGAATTGTATGCTTTATTTTTACAGCAGTTTTAGGTCTACAAAAAATTAGGCAGGTAGTACAAAGAATTCCTATATAACCCCATTCCCATCACACAATTTCCCCTATTATTAACATCCTCCATTAGTGAGATACATTTGTTGCAATGGATGAACCAATATTAATACGTTATTATTAACCAAAGTCCATAGTTTAGGGTTCATTCTTTGTGTTACACATCCTGTGGGTTTTGATAAATGCATAAAGCCATGTATTCACCATTATCATGAAAAGAGTTTCACTGCCCTAAAAATACCCTGTGCTTTACCTGTTCATGTCCCACCCCCCCCACCCATGCAACCAGTGGCAAACACTGGTTTTTTTCTTATTGTCATTACAGTTTTGCCACCATGCCATTTTTTTGTTTGTTTGTTTGTTTTTGAGACGGAGTTTCACTCTTGTTACCCAGGCTGGAGTGCAATGGCGCGATCTCAGCATACCGCAACCTCCGCCTCCTGGTTTCAGGCAATTCTCCTGCCTCAGCCTCCTGAGTAGCTGGGATTACAGGCACGCGCCACCATGCCCAGCTAATTTTTTTTGTATTTTTAGTAGAAACGGGGTTTCATCATGTTGACCAGGATGGTCTCGATCTCTTGACCTCGTGATCCACCCGCCTCGGCCTCCCAAAGTGCTGGATGACAGACGTGAGCCACCGCGCCCGGCCCCACCATGCCATTTTTAATGAAAAAACTGGCACAGCAGTGAACAGTATTCAGGATGGGATTAGAAAAGTTGATGGCCTCAGTTTACCAAGCATATCCTTACTTTGTGCCAGGTATTCTCTGAAGCACTTTGCAAGACTTAGCATACCTAATTCTCATCATTGGGTAAACTATTCAGGTTACATAGCTAGGAAGGGGTGGACCTGGGACGAGAACCCAGACAGACAACTGAGGCTGTGATTAACCTCTGTACTGCTCTTCCTCCCCAATTTCTGGCTATTTAAAGTTAACATCATAACTATTTTTCCTCGTGAACCAAATAAAAAGATGTGAAGATGTTAGGAGTTACTATGATTAGCATAGATTTATTCCATTGGTCTTATAATCTAAAAGTTTATTTAGAACCCACTTTGAGCATCCCCAATCCAAAAATCCCCCATTTAAAATCCAAAACTTTTGAGCACCTACATGATGTTCAAAGGAAATGTTCATCGAAGCATTTCAGATTTTGGATTTTGGAGTTTGGAATCCTTCAGTATAATGAAAATATCCCAAAATTCAAAATTCAAAACATTTCTGGTCCCAAGCATTTCAAATAAGAGACACTCAATCTGTATCACATGTACATTAGAAAAAAGTGACTGTACTTCTTTTTGTTTTAAAACGAAATTACCTAGCAAAAATAGACAAATGGGATTATATCAAACTTAAAAACTTTCGTGCATCAAAAAACACAGTCAATGAAAAAAATGGCAACCCTTAGAATGGGAGGAAATATTTGCAGATTATATCCCTGATAAGTAGTTAATATCCAGAATATGTAAAGAACTTCCATAATTCAACAACAAAAAATGTAATAACCTAATTTGAAAATGAGCAAACAACTTGAATAGACATTTCTCCAAAGATGATATAGAAGTATCCGACAAGCATATGAAAAGATATTGAACATCACTAATCATCAGAAAAATGCAAATCAAAATCACAGTGAGTTATTATCTCACACCTATCAGGATGACTATTATCAGAAAAATAGAAAATACTTGTTGGCATGGATATGAAGAGATTGGAACCTTTGTGCACTGTTGGTGGGAACGTAAAATGGTGCAGCCACTATGGAAAACAGTATGGAGGTTCCTCAAAAAATTAAAAATAGAACTATCATATGACCCAGCAGTCCCACTTCTGGGTATATATCCCAAAGAAATGAAAGCAGAGCCCTTACAGAAATATTTGCACATCAGTGTTCATAGCAGTACTTTCACAGTAGCCAAGAGGTGGAAGTAATCAGAATATTCATCAATGGATGAACGGATAAATAAAATGTGGTGTATCCACACAATGGAATATTTACTCTGCCTTAAAAAGGAAGGAACTCTTGACACATGCTACAACATAGATGAACTTTGAGGATATTATGCTAAGTAAAATAAGTCAGCCCTGAAAGGATAAATACTGTACAATTCCACTGATATGAGTTATTTAGAGAAGTCAAATTTATAGAGACAGAGGGTAGAAAGGTGTTATAGCACCAAAGTTTGGAAGGAGGGGAAATGGGAAATTAGTTTTTAATGGGTACAGAGTTTCAGTTGGGCAAGATGAAAAAGTTCTAGATATGGCGTTGGCAATGGTTCCACAACAATGTGAATATGTTTAATGCCACTTTGTACCTAATGAATGTCCTTAATGGGCACTTGAATATGCCTAAGACAGTAAATTTTATGTTGTGTATATGTCACCAAATAAAAAAAAAAATGAAGTTACCCAACTTCTTTTCCTCTCAAAGAACTAGCCTGTTCTGAAAACTTACTGTCGTAGGGAATGCCTCCAGGCAAGAAAAACTAAACTGGAGAGAGGCTATTGCTCTGTGACTTTCTCAGAAGTCCCATGTAGAATCTAAGCCTGACTGCAGATCTCACTGTCACTGAATTCCAAGTGTCGAGCAATGTTCCATCTGAGAGAAAACAGATGATAACATGGAAAACAACAGATGATAAGCAAAGGCCTGCTTCTTTGACCAGTTGGTAGCTTCTAAGACTCCTGGGTCAGAGAGTTGGAAAGATCAACTCACTTCAGGCTCATGACAACCCCATTTTACCTCTAGGCAGACTGAGGCGTGGACATTTGAGATTAACTTACCCTAGGTCACACACAGCTAGTAAGCAGGGCCAGGAATCAAACCCTTCATAGTCTCACCCTAGAGGCCACATTCTTATTTCCTGTGCTCTTCTGCCACAGAGGAGGGAAGGGACCACCAAGCCAAAGACACAAATGCAAATAAGGGATTAAAAATGCAACACCAGACACTGATGCTAGCTTGTTCCATCGTGGCACCCTTCTAAAAGATAGTGGCCATTTCTGTGCCATTTTACAGACCAGGAACCTGAGGTCTGGAGACTATTGAATCGGCTTCTCCAGCTCCCACAGCCAGTGAACCCCATTCTCATTCACCAATCCCAGGCTTGTCCAGATGTCTGTCATGGCTGGAAAATAGAAGTTTCTCCACATGATGCCAGATTTCTGGAGCTCTTTCCTAATGTTTTTAACTTTAAAATCATAACCATTCCTAATCCTGGAGTGTATCAACCATTTCACCCCTTTCCTGCAAACTAAGAGGCTGTTAAACAAACTTGGTTGAAAGGGCGGAGCAGCCAAACCCAGAGAGACAGAAACCACCAAGGTCAAAGTCATGGGCAGTTCTAGTCTGAGTCCTGCATTTTGGAAACACGAGACTCCATTTGGAGAAAAAAAAAATACGAAGCTAGAGGAAAATGTTGAAAATGGGAATCCACCAACGTGGAAGGCTTTACTCAGGATTTTTAAAGCTAAACACTGTGGGAAACAGTGGCAGATGGGCTGAACATATTGCAGGGATTGGACCGCACAACTGCCAGCACCGTTTAAGTTGGACCAAAGCGAGGAAAATCACAGGCTCCAAAATAGCTCCAGTGCCACTGGGGAAAATGTGAAATGATGTGTTGTGGTAGAGAGCACTTAAACCTGTCGTACACACTAATGAGTTCAGGATACCCAAGGAAATAGACCTTCAGCGGAATCCGGCAGCAGCCATGGACGAGAAGCAACAGGGATTCTCCCAAAAGCAGATTTCAGGAGCAACCACAGCTTGGGGGCTTTTCAGAAAGGGTCATCTTGGATGGCCCTGGGAGGGGTCACCCAGTGGAAATGCCACACTGGTGGAAGAATAAATGTGAGGCTTTGAAGCCCAGACAGACTCAGCTACCAAATCTGGTCTCGCTCCCTTTCACATTTTCCTCCTGCCTCTCTCCCTTCCCACCGTTGCCTTCCCAAGCGAGATGCTCTGCGCCTCTCCCCTGCTGCCAGCTACGGCATGCAGCTGCCAACAAGTGACTCTCTGCTCAAAAACCCCCTAGGGGCTCCCCACTTCCTACAGAACAGACTTCTACCCCTTCAATGTATCCCTCGCTACTCAACCAAACCAGCTTTCCACAGCTGCCAGAACTTCCTCTCTGTTTCCAGATCACACTCTGCAACCCCATGAGCTCCTCAGCACAGGGATGATGTCGCCATCATTTTTGTGTTTTCAGCTCTTTTACCTCTTAGATTCTCAGTCAGTGTTTGCTGAATCCGTAGCACCAACTTCACATGCTTCCGAGGCAGAAGACACAAGCTGGAATCTCAACTCCAGTACTTAATAGCTTTGTGACCTTGGGTAACTTACCTAGCCTCTCTGAGTCCCATGTTCTATGTCAGAAAATGGGGATAAAGGTGTCTAAGTTATTGAATTATTTTGAGAAATAAATGGGGCAAAACATGTAAAATGCTTAGTCAATCACAAACTCTCAATAAATCCTTTTAAAAAAAACCTTTCCCTACCTATGTAAAAGCTACTTGTGCCCTAAGACCCTACCACAGAGCTTGTTCCTCAAGCCTCAGGGAAAGAGAGAATCCAACTGAAAGATTTCAGTGGCCTTTATTGAAAGGAGTTGTTTATGACAGTGCCCAGTTTTAGTTATTTCATGAGAAAGACAGCTGAGAGAAAACAGGTGAGTGAAGAAACGTTGAAAAGACTGGCTAGAAGGAAAGAAAACGAGACTAAGATAGTTATTAATTCAGAAAGAGAGAGACAGCCAAAGTTTTCTGTCTACTGGGGAGCATCATAAGATTGTTTGGTTCTGATGAGTTTCAGCTACTTGAAGAGACTAATAGTCAAAACCAAGGACAGTACATTTAGAATAAATGAGTGCACATTTGCTTTGTGAAGTTGGGCTTTTTCTGTTGGCTGAGACAAGGAGAGAAAATTCTTCTCAAGAACCATTTAGGTGACTGCCCCCTCTCCAGCCGCCCACCTCTGCTGAGGCACAGAAGCCATCGAATTGTTGAAAATTCTTCAACATGTAGGGTTTTTCTCTTTTCTTGAGACAGAGTCTCACTCTTACCCAGGCTGGAGTGCAGTGGTGTGATCTTGGCTTGCTGCAGCCTCTGCCTCCTTGTCTCAGGGGATCCTTCCACCTCAGCCTCCTGAGTAGCTGGGACCGCAGGGCACACCACCACACCCAGCTATATATATATATTTGAGTAGATAAAGGGTTTTTCCATGTTGCCTAGGCTAGTTTAGGACTCCTAGGCTTACGCGATCCACCTGCCTAGGTCTCCCAAAGTGCTGGATTATAGCATCGGCCACGGCACCTACCAACACAGAATTTTTCACTGGGATGATAGTGCTTCAAGTCCTGATGCAAACACACTAACCAAGGCTTCAGAGCAGTTGGGTCCCCTAAATCACTAAGCAGGCCCTCCCCGACTCTTTATACCACCACCATCAACTCCCATACAGTCCTCTTGTTCTCTGTTCCTCCTAGGTAGTAAGCATTGTCCTCTCCTCCTTATCTCAAAATATTAACATTTTAGTGAAACCTTTTGCAATTGTAAAATTCAACCCATTTGTGGATGGTAAAATCAGTTCAGTGGGTTGCAATCAACAATTTTTTTAATGAGATAGAAAATAACATTGCATTGTACACAGTAATGTGAAGTATCATTTTATCTCAGTTATGCATATACAGGTAATATGTACCTTTTACTGTGAGTCTCCGTCAAAAATATTTTTAAAACTGACTTGGGTACCTGTATAGAACCAGTTATAATCATGTTTGCTTTTTTTTTTTACATGTACCTAGCACCCTGCCTTAACACAGAGAAAATGTCCACTGGATAGTCATGGAATAAAAGAATGAATGAATTAATGCATGCATGAATAAAGTGCATGGTAGCCAGAGTAAGGAAATAGTTTAAGAGTGAGAAAGCAGATGTGGTAAGGTGAAAAAAAGTAAGCTTGTCTTTGGGGAATTTTCCTTTACTTTTGGGGAAAGTTTGCTCATTTCAAGGCTCTAAGATCTTGTTCATGTTGCATAACGGAAGTTTTGACTGGACAAACAAAATATAGGCTTGATAATTTCCTACTTTCCAATGTACTTCATATTGCATGAATCTAATATAGCAATCTTTCAGAATGAGTGTAGTGACATGTGTAACAAGATTGGAAGTAGATAATTTTCCATTTGAACATTAGTGTCATGTCTTACTTAAAATTATCAATGACTGTGGCTGTGATGGCAAAAATAGGAAAAAGGCTGAACATCGATCAACTGAGAAGTGAATTAGCAAAGTGGTCCATCCATACAAGGGAACTATGCAGTAATAAAAAGGAATGAAGCTTAGATACATGAAACAACTTGGATGAACCTTGAAAACATTACACTAAGAAGCCAAACACAAAAGACAGCATATTATATGATCCCATTCATAGGAGCTTTGTAAACAAAAGGCAGATCAATGGTTGCTTGGGCTTGTGAGAGTGGGGATTAACTGTAAACAGGCCAAGTGACAGGGTTTAGCAGTGTCCCCACTCAAATCTCATCTTGAATTGCAGCTTCCATAAGTCCTACATGTTGTAGGTGGGACCCAGTGGGAGATAAGCGAATCAGGGGGACAGTTTTCCCCATACTGTTGTTACGGTAGTGAATAAGATTCATAATGGTTTTATAAGGAGCTTTCCCTTTCACTTGCATCTCATTCTCTCTCCTGCCTGCTGCCATGTAAGACGTGCCTTTTGCCTTCCGCCACAATTGTGAGGCATCCCCAGCCATGTAGAACTATGAGTCCATTAAACCTCGTTTTCTTTATAAATTACCCAGTCTCAGGTGTGTGTTTATCAGCAGCATGAAAACGGACTAATACACCAAGGGAGGGAACGTTTTGAGGTATTGGAAGTTTTCTAAAACTTGATTGTAATGATGGTTGTACAACTGGACACATTTTCTGAAACTTACTGAACTGTGCACTTACAGTGCATGAATTTTGTGCTATGTAGATTATACCTCAATGAAGCTGTTAAAAAATAATTACAGATACTTTGAAATGCCTCCTGGCAGTACAGGAGAAAGTTTCCCTTATACTTCACAGTTGTGGCTTCATTTTTTGGAAAACTGGACTTCTCTTAATAAGTCAGACCATTATATAACCTGGCCGTCTCCCCTTTTCCAGGAACATGGGCAGAACACCAATATCTGTCTATCTGCCTGCTGGTCAGCTTCATGGGCCTTATGAGGAGGCACAATATCAACTGGCAAGCAGGGCCTTGCTGGTAATTTGCCCACTCACTCAGCAATGGGGATGCCAGGGAGGAAATAATTCCTTTGAAGCCCTTTCTATGATGTTGTGCTCCTCAGCAGACAGGATGTAGGGTCCTTTCTGTGCTGCCAAAATCAGCAGCAATTGTCAAAAGAAAACACCAGACCAGTACAAGAAATTTGAGGGCTTTTTCTCCCCAGATAACTCATTTCACTTTGAAAGTACAAAGCAGCTACATTTCCAACCTTACAACCTAAAATCATACAGCTATTCAAAGCTAACGATTGAGGCAGGCAGCATTTTGAAGAAACAATTGCCATTTTCCTCCTTGCTTATTCAGATAATGAAAGAATGTGTCTTACACATCTTCCACCCTCTCCTACTCCTCTCCCAAGTAGTACCGTGGAACTGTGCTAAGTTTGTACTAAGCTCTGGATAAATACTTGTTGATTTGATTGATTCTTTGTCTACCACAGTGACAATGGCCAGATTAGAATTGATGGGATGATTCCCGAAAGCCTGGAATGGAACATCCTGTAAACTGTGGTTTCAGTAATTTGATTAATGATGATGTGTTTTACAATGATTAGTTTCAAATCGCAAATCTCCAGAATCCCTCCAATCCAAATTGGGGCTGCAGGGCGGGGTGGGGGGAAGCTTAACAATATTCTAGCTCTCATCAGTTCATGGCAAAACTACAGCCCGATTCCAAGTAGGTGAAAGTTAAAGTGGCTCAGTTACATGAAAATCAATTTCAGCGTTGCTAATGTTTAAAACAGACAGGTGCCACATTCAATTTTTTTCTGAATGTCACCAGAGTTTCCACGTGATTTATAATCCTAATTCAAAAAAGGCAAAGCCTACATGAGTCCTTGGCAAAACGCACAAGATACAAACTAAAATGAACTACAGACAGCAACTTGGTATTGAACTGGGAATTACATTTTGTGCTGTTTCATTAACTTTTCCAAGTGTTTCTTCTTAAAATGCACTCCTGGCCACCCCCAACACACATACAAGATAAAGGAAGAGTGCACACAGATGCACACAGATGGCTCCCGTCCAGGCCACTCAGCGGCTGAAAGTGAATGTGATTCCTGCATTCTCTCCAAGCAGATCATCAGTGACGAAGCATGCAGTAAATAACCCTCCCTCCCTTGAAGTGAAGACAGCCTGTGGGGGAGAACTGGCTCCATTAAAGGCTTCAAGCCACAGGAGTCGTTTTCTCCGGAGATGATGAACGTGGGCTGGAAAGAGAGACAAGAGCCACCTACTTGGTGCAGCTTTTTACCCCGAGCTGCCAACAGTCCTTTACTCTCAAATACATTCATCAAGAGAGAGCTGGAAATGGCATCCCTTGCCATAGATCTGTGGTTTACTGTTATTGTTTTCACACAGTATCTACTAAAAGCCTGCTGTATACCCAGCCCATATGTAACTCACCAAATTTTGAGCGTATCTTTTCCTGACTGTGTCCACCTATCCGGTTCTTTGTAAGATCCTTGAGAAAGAGGATTAAGACTTTTCTTCTTTGTAGCTTTGGCCTCTCAGCCAAGGCCTGGCAAAGAGTATGCATTCAATTAATGTTGGTTGAATGGATGAATAGAAATGAATGGATGAGTGGGTGGGTGGGTGGATGGATGGATGGATGGACAGGTGGACCAATCAGTCAATAGGTCTTCCCACTTTTAAGCTTCTATATGTCAAAGTTCCCTGGCATTGTGATTGTCGTATCAATGCACAGCATTAAGTTCCTGACATCCATCTGTTTTGATGATAAGCTTGGAGAAATACCTGGGGAAAGAGTTCCTTGCTTCTCTGATGCCACATGTGGAATGTTCTTTGCCAAATGCACTGTTTATCACTGAACACTACTCTTCCTGATATCTTATTCCATTTATAGATTCTGGCTCTGGAGCGTAAGATTTTATTTTTTGAATTAAAATGTGATAAGAGACCTTTCAGTTCCCAGAGTTTCTTCTCTGCCTGTAGGTCAGAAGTTATTGGCGAGAGTCCCAGTATCTCCCTTGAGTTACTTGCATGCGTCTACTAACCAAATCTTCTTAGCCTTCAAACCAAATGATGTCATATTCTTCACGGTGCATTTTTCTAACAGGAGATTTATACTGACGTACATGCACATACTTTTAATTTCCCACTGCTTACAGAACTCACAAACAAGTGAGCAAGTTGTAATTCTGCATGGTGAGTGCTTCACATAAGTTTTTGGTGACAATGTAGATGATAAATGTTGGCTTTTATTGAGCTGACAACTGGCAGCTGTATGGTTTTGTGGCATATTATATAATGTGATATGTAATCACTGATAGAAAGATGTCTCTTAGAGATATAACACTTATAACATAAATTTTTATGATAATAAATACTATTTATTAATTACCAAATGCCAGGCACCATGCAAGAGTCCCACATACATTGGCTCATTCATTCCACATTACAGTACTAGGAAGGAAGAAATGTTATTTCCCTTCTGCTGATGAAATCACTGAATATCAGAAAAGTTAAGTATGAAACTTAAAGACATGTAACTAGCAAGTGGCGAGTTAGGACTTGTACCCAGATCCAGCCGTTGTTTCTTCTATTCCACCACATGGATTAGATTGTTCTCAGGAAAACATGTTTCTCTTGCTTATTTATTTTGCTGTTACACAGGACGTTGTGGTACTATCCATGAACTAAAAGCCATGCTCAGAGTGATTGTGGCTTTGTGAAAGAAAGAGACAAAGAGAGAAGAAAGAAGGAAAGAAAGAAACAAAGAAAGAGAGAGAGAGTGAGAGAAAGGAAGGAAGAAAGGAAGGAAGGAAGGAAGGAGGGAGGGAGGGAGGGAGGAAGGGAAAGAAAGAAAGAGAGAAAGAAAGAAAGAGAGAGAGAAAAAGAAGGAAGGAAAGAGAAAGAAAGAAAGAAAGGAAACAGGGAGGGAGGGAGAGAGGGAGGAAGGAGGGAAGGAAAAGAAAGAGCAAGGGAGGGAGGGAGGGAGGGAAGGTAGGTCAAAGCTGTCAATTTTCTTCAACTTCAGTACAATGTGGCTCCTCAAAAAAAAAAAAAAAAAAAAAATCCTTAATCTTTGAGTGCCAATTTCCACAACATGCATATTCACACGAGCTCTGGCATGAGTCTTGTTGATTGCTTCCAGAGCGACATGCTTTGTCCCGAATTACAAGGAAACCACAAAACGATACTGCACAAGGCTGGGGGGATAGGACATCACAACATTTGACTGTCATGTTTGCCAATATTGGAGCATCTATAACGAGAAGCCAGGGCACCCACACAGCCCCCGAGCTTGCTTTTTGCTTTATGAAGTTTACAGCCCAGTGGCAAATAGGAAGCTGGCAGCAGAAATCTGAAGGCCAAGAAGCCACCTTTGTTTGGCATGTATTCTCCCGCTCCACTTTCGTGCAGCCACGACCCTCTAAAGAACACGTCTGTTCTTGTCTCACTGTTGCGGTGATGTCGAGGTGCTAAGATGACTTTGGGGCTCAGCCTAAGGTCAGCCTTTATCGAGTTTCACTTCACGGACCAATAGGCACAGAGCTTGTGGCTTACACTCTATCTCTGTGAGCACGCAAGGCCAAGGCAGGCTGCTCAAGACAGAGAAGAAAAGAACACTGCATGGCCCAGAGTCCAAGCCACCCAGGGCAGCCACCTCCACTGCAGGCACACTCCGGTGCCTCCCTCTTCACCTCCCCCCAAAAACACACACACATGCCCCAGGCGCGTTCCTCCCGTCTCCCATCGGAGCCCTTATTCCCTTAGCCCCACATTTTCTTCAGTCATTCAGAGATTTTCATCTCAAAACGCAGCAAGTAATTTCTTCCTGGATGAATTGCTCCTTCTCTACCCCACCCTATAACCCCCGCCCTGAGGTAATTTCCTAAGTCTCTTTGACAAGACGGTTTACTCTTCACAAGGATTAGAGGTTATTTTTAACCTGAACAGCACACAAGGAAATGATGCAAGAATATCTTTGAGCTGGCTGAATGGGTCCTCTTTTTTGGTCTTCGAATTAATACGATTCTGAACTTTAAGTTGTTTCTGGCCTTAGTGAACCATTTCATAATCACAGAATAAAGCCCACATCTTCCAATTTAAAGCACTTGCTCATCATGATCTTTTCCTGAATGATTGGCATTTTTATCCGACATAGACGCTGATGTTAAAATTCAGAATGATGTTGATTCACCAGGGTTCTCCTGCAGATCTTTTGGATCCTAAACGATCTCCTTATTATCTTCATACCTCTCACAAAATCTGCTCAAATACTGGAAAAAAGATAATCAACTCTACCACCTGGGGCCATCCAGCTGTCCTCTGTTCTTCTGATTTCTTGACTAAGACATTCTGTGTGACACATATACATTTCTTTCTTTCTTTCTTTCTTTTTTTTTTTTTTTTGAGATGGAATCTTGCTCTGTTGCCCAGGCAGTGGTATGATCTCAGCTCCCTGCAACCTCTGCCTCCCAGTTCTCCTGCCTCAGCCTCCGGAGCAGCTGGGATTACATGTACACCCCACCACGCCCGGCTAAATTTCTTTTTGTGTTTTTAGTACAGATGAGGTTTCACCATGTTGGCCAGGCTGGTCTCAAACTCCTGACCTCGTGATCCACCTGCCTCAGGCTTCCAAAGTGCTGGTATTACAGGCGTGAGCCACTGTGCCCAGCTGCACATATACATTTCTTAATCCATCACCTTTTTAAAAAAATACTGTGTACTTAAATCCATATGTCTCTATCAGGGCTTCTTCACCTCAGCACTGTTGACATTTGGGGCCAGATCATTCTTTGTGGGGCATCCTATGCATGATGGGATGTGTGGGAGTATCCCTGGTTTCTACTAACTAGATGCCAGTAGCAGCCCCCTTACCAGCTTCAGCAACAAAAAGTGTCCCCAGACATGGCCAAATGTCTGCCAGGAAGACAAAAATGCCCACAGTTGAAAAACACTGGCCTTCATACTGCTTTAAATTACAAGTCCTTTGGGACAGGGACTCACCTAACTTCCAGCACAACAGGAAGGTGCTTAGAGAAGGCAGTTCCGTGATGATCACAATCAGCAAACGTGCAACAAGAATTGTTGACTCACATCTAGAAAAACAGAAAACTACATGATCAAGTCAAGAGTGGGTACTGGGTCTCATTCTACCTTCCGTTCTTGTCAATAACAGCAAAACAAAGATGTTTAGCTCTCCTGTATGAACCTCCCAGAGGAACTAAAAATTTGAAAGATGGAGTTCATTTCCTTGTAATTAAGCTCTTCCCATAAAATAAGGTAAGAGGCAGGTAAAGGGAAATCCCCCACAGCAGTGTGAATGGTTGTTGTCTTCATGGAGAAGAGCCCACGCCAGGGTGAACATTCCTTCACAATTACTGTACTGTTCTTCCAGGCCGGGAATTCGGGGCGGTACCACATCCTCTTGCAGGATCTGCCCCTTGCAGAAGCACTTCAAATATTTTTCATGAGTGAAAAGGCAAAAGATAGATATGAACTGATATATCATTAGAACTGCTGTTACTATTCATCCAGTCAAATAGCATTAAACCTCCGGATTTGGCAAAGAAAGCCTGCTAAATGATCCCTTTATAGGCCTCTCTCTAGGCAAAAGAACAAAACCTTTTATCAGTTAATCTGATGAATTACATGGGTTATTTTTACGCTATTCATAAGAGACAAGGCATATAGGTCCTGCTTGTTCTTACATGCATTGGATAACAATTCCATTCAGCAAATATTTATTTAAACTAAGGGTATGGCAGTCTAGTCTGACAGTTATCAACATCAAAGTGGAAATGCTCGGATGAGTAAAAATTCAGGCTCTGCCCTTGGAAAGCTTATAATTCTGATTTCTATAACAATTGGTTGTGTATTTGTAGTCTATCCCCAAATATATTTGCATTTGAGTACCTGAAAGCCCAAGGCTGCAAGTTCTGGAAGACGTTTTTAACTAAAAATCCAGTGATCATTCAAAGATGTGAGCAACTCCAGCTGATGAAGTGACGGAGAAACAGCTTATGGAGAAATGGCTTTTGAAGTGAGAGTGGGTGTTCAAAACGTCATGAATGATGAGATTTTATTTCTCCCTGATTTTAAAATTAATACATGTTTCTTGTTTTTAAAAAATAGATACAGGCACAAAGAAAAGCCCAAGGAAAAACGATTTCCCATAAGTAGTGGAAAAGTTGAGCAAAAACACAGGACCTGGCCTGCTGGGGATGGCAGAACCTGTGGAGGACCCCGTGGAGATACGGAGAAACATGGGGTGGGGGCCTGCATGCCAGACCTAATTAGGGGGGCCATGGGGAGCCATGGATGGCTGAGTGTTCTGAGCATGGCCTCATTTCATGCTCATAACCACCTTGTGAAGTTACAAGAGTTCTGATCAATCTTCAGATGCAGAAGTGGAGGATTTAAGGTGTGCAATAGCTTGCCCAAGGTCATGCAGCTAGCAGATGGAAGAAGTGGGCACTCCAAAACCCCATGCCCCTCAAACAAAGTGGGAATCGATGGGGGCAAACTGATGATTACTGCAGAAAGTGTGCCTTTGACATAGTGGAATGGTGATGTCATGGATTTAAAAAATCCGGATCCAAAAAAAGGATCTGACTTGCTTTGTGGATTAAAGACCACTTTACAACCCAGAGACAATCACGTAGGGTAGGTGACTCAGCAGTGCTCATTGGTGGAAATCACCTTCCTTAGCCTACAGGTACCTAGCATGGCCTGCCACTGATAAGACACCACCACAGTCAGGTCAGGATCCCTTCAGGTGCTTTGAGCAGCTCCTTTTATAGTTTTCGTGGAGAGTTTATGCCAATGGTGCATCCCAACTATTCTGGACTGTCTGGTGAGAGCCAGCCTGCTCACCAGGGGAGCCCCAGCCTATGCCTGAGTGCTTCAGTGCTACCTGGGTGCTCCGGGATGGAGTCCCAAGCGTACTTCACCTGGGTAGACCCAGGCCTCCCACCAAGAAAGAACCTATTCACAATAGTTAAATGGTGGAAACAACTCAAATGTCCATCAACCGATGAATAGATACACAAAATGTGGTGTGTGTGTGTGTGTTTGTGTGTGTATATGATGGATTACTATTCAGCCATGAAAAGGAGTGATGTACTGATACATGCTACAATGTGGATGAACCTTGAAAACATTACGCTAAATATATCATTCCATTTACAGGAAACATCCAGAATAAGGAAATCCATAGAGACAGACTAGCTATTGGTAAAACATGCATAACATCAAGTTTACCATTGAAACCAACATTAAGTATACAATCAGTGATGTTTAGGACATCCACAGGGTCATGCAGCCATCACCACTTTCCAGAACATTCTCATCACCCCCAAAGGAAAACCTACATGCGTTAAGCATTTATTACCCATTCCTTCCTTCCCTCAGCCCCTTGTAACGACTAATCTACTTTCTGTCTCTATGGATGTGCTTATTCACTGTAAAGTGGTGAGTTTTATGTTATTTGTAATTTACTGCATTAAAAAAATAGGCAATGAGATAGGACGAGGTGGATGAAGAAAAGTATCCCAGATTGAGGCTTTGTGCACTCCAACATTTAGAGGCCAGCCAGTAAAGAAGGTTCAAAAGGAACAGCTCATCAAATAGGAGGAAAAGCAGAAAGGTTGCTGCCCCAGAACTCAAGCGAGAAAGAGTTTCAAGGAGAGTAGAGTGGCTATCTGTGTCTGAGTGAATTTTGTGTAGTTCAGGCAGATACAGTCAGGTTCACCTACCCAGGAGTGAACCATTTCGCACTCCGACCAGCAATGCATGAACAGGCTCAGTTCCCAACAATCTTGCCAATACAGAGTGTCCTCAAAATGCTTACCAATCTCAAAAGTGAGAAATGGAGCTCAGTGTTGTCTTCTCTTGCAGTTCCTTTATTGAGAGTGAGGCTGAGCAGCTTTTCAAATGTGTAAGGGCCGTTTATCTTTCTTTGGCTGTGAACTATATGTTCATGGACTTAGCCCATTTCTGTTGACTGTTCATCTATTTATTCTTGATTTCTAGGAACTCTTTAAATATGAGGGAGTTGGTTCTCTGTCACCTGGCATCTGCTTCGTGAAACTCTTGTCTTTGTTTCTATAAGAGTACTCTCTCCCAGGTCTTCTCTCACCTCCCAGTATCTCATCTCCACATTTTGGAATTTTTTTGCTTCTGGGTGTGTGGGTTGCTCTTCACCTTTGTGCCTTTTAAGGCTGGTGTCCCCTGTCATTGGTTGTCTTTCTTCTGTACACACTCCTCAGCATCTCTCCCCACCCACCTCTTCCTCCACCGCAATTCTAATTACAACTGTGTGCTCAACTACCAAACCTATATGGAACAGGATGTTAAAATAAGACTTTCTGACGTCTCAGTCTGAGCTGAGACCCCAAAGCTGAGAAAAGGAGTGTTAGGTGCCCACACATTCTAAAGAGAAGTGCTAGACCATCCATGCAGACACAGCAGAGGGTGACCCAAAAAAGAAACAAACCTGCCCAAGGACCCTGTAGCCTCATCCTTAGAGTCTTAAAAGAGGCTTGGGTATGCTGGAGTTCTTGCAGAGTCGAACTGCAGGTGACATAGCTCCTCCCAGCCCCCCTCAAACCAAGCAGAGAGCTTGAAGCGAATCTTTGGAGAGCCTGGCCTGTGTCTTATGATGCTGAGGGAACAGAGAGTTTTGTACCTGACTCATGCTTTAAAAACTGTAAAGGCGAGAAGCTGGTTTGCTTCCTGGGCAGCAGACTGGTGAGAAAGAGCCCAAGAGGAATGAGCACAGCTCTCAACTATGCTGTTCCTGGAGGTGTGCCCTCCACCAAATGATCATTTTCTGAGCTGGGCATGGTGGGTCACTCCTGCAATCCCTTGCAACTCAGGAGGCTGAGGCTGGAGGATCACTTGAGGCCAGGAATTTGAGACCAGCCCGTGTGACATAGCAACACCCTGTCTCTACACACACTCTACACACACACACACACACACACACACACACACACACACACAAAATTACAAAAATTGGTTAGACATGGTGGCATGTGACTGTAGTTCCAGCTACTCAGGAGGATAAGATGGGAGAATTGTGACTGAGGCTGCAGTGAGCCAAGGTTGCGCCACCGTGCTCCAGCCTGAGTACCATAGGGAGACCCCATCTCAAACAAAAAAACTCTTGGTCACAAAAAGTTGGAACAAAATCTTGAAGGAACTAAAAGGACAGCATTGGTGATGTTGCAGGAAGCTGGGAAGCAGACTCCTCGACACGGCAACAGTAGAAGTGAGGAAATGCCAGAGACAGAATCTGGTAACTCTTGAAGAGCCAGCCTTTAAATGTTCATGGAAAACATCCTTATACATGAAGTTTTTACGAAAGACAGGCATAGACAAAAATTCATGTAGCCTCATGGGACAGGATTCGCAGAAGATTTCTAATATCAGTTGAATTTGGATCTTAGTTTCAAATAGGTAAGCTGTTTCAAACAAGGAGAAAATAGAATGAGGCCTTCTTTTCGATGACAAGCTCTGACTTTGGAATCACACAGACCTGGGCTGGGAGTCCTGCTCCCCGACTTGCTAGGTTGTGACACATTGGCTAAATCACTCAACTTCTGCAAGCTTCAATTTCCTCCTTTATAAAGTAAAAATAATATCTGACAAGACTATTACATTCTTAGTCATTGGTTGTAAAAAAGAATGTGTCATAGATCTATGTTTCCATTAAACTGTGTTGGAAAGAACACATATTGTCCTATGAGTCCATTCAAGTTTTTAATTTTGGTCATTTGGCTTGGTGCTTTCTGGTGAATGCTACCTACCTTCATCAAATCCTTATGAAGTCTCCAGAGCAAATTCTCTGTAATGTGTTCTAAAGAAAATTGAGAGGAAAATAAAGCAAACTGAAGTATGGAAACACAGCTTGGGAGTTCAGAAAAACTATTTGCTCATCATACATTAAGTTAAAAATATAGTTGCACAAACAGATGACTAAATAATACTCAGATCCACAGATCTGAGCTTTTAAGTGCCATCTTATATAAGACTGTTAAACTGAACTAGCCTAGCCATTAAAAAAAAAACTTAGATATGACATTTTTAAAATAGAGATTCACATACAGCACATCTAAATCTATGCTGTTTATATAACACGAAGATAGCAGATATATCTGTAAGGAGGTGTTGGCATCACAGAGAATGACATACTATGTTACAGTGATTCTTGGATTTTTCCTATGTGTTAAGCCTGGACTTATGATTCCAAATTCAGCTCCTACAGCAGAGGTATCCAGGGAAGCCTTGAGCCATATTAATATTAAATGGCAAGAGAAGGCATCAGTGTGAGTTCTTGAACCTTAGCCAGGTAAGGACATTTGGGTTTTATTTTCTGATGCACAAAACAGGTGCATTTGGTCCATAGCCCAGGTACAAGTTAAAATATTATTGGCTCTGTCTTCAGCATCATAAAGGATAATTAGTATACAATTTAGGACACACAAAATTCAGATGTCCATGAACTTCAGATTCCAAATCAATCAAAATCAATATTCTGAACAGAGCAATTTCTTAGTCAAACCTCTGATAGCCAGTATTTTAGGATCTGAAGCATCATTCCAATCAAAATCACTACTTCAAGGTCACAAAAATCCCGTTTTTCAACGGATTCTATATGAGGACCTGGTTTTATCTTGCCTCAAAGGCCAGCTTTGTTCTGCGGTTATAAGGGTTTGTCATATCTTTCCTACCCAGTTATTTGCTATCTGTTACACTGATTCCAGCTTGGGCAAATTGCAGGCATGTTGCAGATGTAGAAACAGATTCTGAGTTTGCCACTACACGATGTCAAAATAACCTGCTGAAAAGTGGTCTACGCACTCAACCAACTGGATTGGTTTATTTTTTCTCCTCGAATTCAAATTCTTAAGGCAAACCTGAATTTTTCTCTTCCATTTGTAAGAAAACACAGTGGATCTTCATAATTTGTAATGAAAGCTGTAACAGAACGGTACTTTTGCCACCGTCGTTAAGCACACACCTAGTAGAGGCATGCCTTCCACTTCCCCTGCCGTCCTTGTTGCTAAGACCCACCCAGAACATATGGGAACCTGGTCTGCCAACAATCAGCTTGAGGTATTCATGACTTTGTAACAGACTGCAACCCAGTAACAAAGCAAACTTTTCACCAGGGCCTGGATACCATTTATCTGGGGAGCCATCTTTAGCGTGCGATACAAGAAGTAATTCTGTTTGCTCTTCGTACTGGAAGTCTTATAACAAACATGGCAAGCGTGAGATTCAGGTGACTCAGCTTTGCGCAGAAGGAAGCAGTCCTTCTTACTAATAGTAACACCTTGTTACAGGTTAAAATGTGTCCCCACCCCCCACCATAACAAAAGATATACTGGAGTCCTAACGCCTAGTACTTCGGAATGTGACCTCACTTGGAGATTGGGTCTTTACAGAGGTAATCAAGTTAAAATGAGGTCATTGGCATGGGCTATGATCCAACAATATGACTGATGTCCTTATCCAAAGAAGAAATTTGGACAGGCACACAGACAGGCGTCGGGAAAAGACAGCCATGTACAAGCCAACGAGAGAGGAATGGAATGGATCCTTCCCTCGCAGCCCCCAGAAGGAACCAATTCTGCCTACAACTCGAACGTGGACTTCTAGCAAACAAACTCACACTTCATTGATCCAGCACCATTGGAGAATGAAAAAGTGCATATAAATTCACTCTCTAGGTAACTCGGGTGTTCTGGCAAATAAGCAGTTACAAAATGTTCATTCTACTCTTTTTTAACAAAAGTGATTCTAAAACACATGCTTCACATTCTCAGACCAAGAGCAGTTGAACGTAATCTAAACCTTTCCTAATGATGTAGCTTTATCAGTGGCTGCAGAGGGACAGAGACCCTTTGTTTCCACAGTAAGTGCCATTGGTGATTTCCCTTTTTCTTCCTTTCATATGAACTTCCCAGACAGTCCATCTGCCTTCTGCATCATCCTCATTTCCTTGCTTGTCTTACTTTGTTGTGAAAGAACAGAAACCGGACAAACAAGACATTAAAACTGGTTCTCAAATAAAATTAGTAGTCCCAAGTGAGAGACTGAAAGACACTCTTAAAGGATAAACCACATGAGCTTGAAAAACTTCTTTTGTTGTCTACTTCTTTATTCCCTCATTCTCAGGGAGTGAGAATGTCAGATGCCTAATATTCAGGATAACTCAGTGTTGTGCTGCATTGAGACAAAGCAGGTCACAAGAAACTCTTGTGGCCTCCTTCGGCTCTTATAAATGTATGCCATAAGCAGAAGCAGCTTGGATCAATCATAGCTCGGGAAATAAGCATCTCTATTAGGAGTCCGGAGGTGCTTTGTTCTGTGGTGGCTGTTATTTCATATATTTGGAATATGGTTATGCCATAGGTTAGAAGTCACTGGAATGGCCTTTTCATGATACCAAATTAGTTTGGGAAATTCTAATTCCCTGAATGGAATGATAATCAGATTAAATGACTACAAAGGGATAAACTTGCTTTTCAAATCAAAAGCGTACTTACCAAATTAGATTCTTTACTATTCTCACTTTTAAAGATAATAAACTTATTCAATTATTCTATTTCTACTTATTGGAAGCTGCCTCTTTTGCCATGCTTAGTTTGGTACAGAACGTTTTTTGGCTTTGTGCCATAATCTTGTTGTTGTTGCTGTTGTTTAAAACAATGGTAAGATAAAAGCTAATGGTTAGTAAGTGCTGTGCTTATGATGAGCCAAGCACTATGCCACATGGTTTATATGCCTTACAAAGTCTCCCCGATGCCTCAGAGGTAGATACGATTTTTACTGTTCCCATTTAACAGATGACAAAATAGAGGCCTAATGTATTCGAATAACTTGTCTGAGTCATTCAGTTATTAATTGGCAGCACCTGGATTTTAACCCAGGTATTCTGACTCCAGAGCCTGTGTTCTTCATCATTATGGAATATGAAAAGAGGTTAATTCTAAGACTAACTCCTAAAATTGGTGTGATCTTGCTAAAATATCACAATTTGAAATTATGTAATAAAAAACATCCAGGCCAGGCATGTTGGCTCACTCCTATAATCCCAGCACTTTTGAAGACTGAGATGGGCAGATACTTGAGGTCAGGAGTTCAAGACCAGCCTGGCCAACCTGGTGAAACCCCATCTCTACTAAAAATACAAAAAATTAGCCGGGCATGGTGGCAGGTGCCTGTAATCCTGACTACTCGGGAGGCTGAGATATGAGAATTGCTTGAACCCAGGAGGTGGAGGTTGCAGTGAGCCTAGATCGCACCACTGCACTCCAGCCTAGGTGACAGAGTGAGTCTGTCTCAAAAGAAAAAAAAAAATCTGAAACAAAAATGTGTAGGCCAGGGATATTTTTTAACTCTTTCACCAAGACTGAGTATGCTGTAAATACTGATGACTTTTTTTTTTTTCAAAGTTAATTACGGGTTTTGAACTTGCTTAATAAACTTTTATTCTAAGTTGTTTCTCAGATTAGTATTTACGAAAACTCTACATATGAGGATATATGTATAGGCATTTTTAAAACCAAGATTATTCTCCTTAAGCTAGAGCCATGAAAGGGTGTATAATCTCTATTAATTAGTAAAAGGGAAAACATCAAAAATGCCTGTTGCAGAGCAGTTGGCAGCAGGAGAGAAGGAAAGGTAGGCAGTGGGTGGGGACAGTGACAAGTCATAATACAATCATCACTTTAGACATTTTCACAATCAGAAAAAAAAAATTCAGGACTATGCCAATACCATTTTATTTAGCTCATTTTCAAGGCTTTTTAGGCTTTTCAGAGAGTCTCAAAACTCAATGTGCATATTACTTAACTACCTGGTTTGGAATGATACTAAGTAGATTTTGCTCTTTAATTTTCAGTTCTGAACTTCTCAATAACTCTATTTCGGCTCTTAAATAAAGTCCTCCAAGGTTGTCACAACTTTTGAGCCTATGATTCTTAGTAAGAGTCTTCTGTGAAGCCCTTTCCTTTACAGATTAAAACAAAACAAAGAACTAAATGACTTAATTGCTTGGCCTTTCTTTGGGATTCCTTTGTCTTCAGAGTTAGTATTCATGTGGCAGTTTTAGACATTCATACTAAAATGTATCAAAAATGAGAATTTCATTTGCGTAGCTAAATATGATTGTCATCTCAGATTTTTTATATTTAAGCCGATTGAAAAATACAAATAAACGTTGCATGATAGAATTACTTCACTTGTTCAAAGTTAGTTATTTTAAAAAGTACTCCATGACTAGCTTCAAGTCCCCAAATATATCATGCAATTAAATTATGCTGAAAGCAGTAATAGGTGGGCCCACATCTGTTAAGGATGCAGACGTTTTAGCAATTAAAGACTAGCTCAGGAGGCAAGAAAGTCAAAAACTATCTTTCATTTTCCTTAAAATCTTACACACATCTCTGTCCTTAGGCTTCAGTTTCTCCATCTGAGGGAGGAAAGGACATTTCTCCACTATTATGAAAGCAATTTATATTAGGAGAAATTTACAAAGAAGGTTATTGCCCCCTTAAGAGATAATGCCCTGGAAACAAAAAGCTATCATAGAATGAAGATCTCCAACAGGTTTTATTCAAGGAGCGAAAAAACTGAGACACTGTGGAAAATACATGTCATGTCAATGGTTTGATATTTATTTTTAAAGCAAGAAGCCCGACGACAGTGGTTACCCAAACCAAAGCAACAGCAATACTGTCTCACTAGTGTCTTCCTTTCTGAGGCAAAGGACTTGGCATGCCTCTACTTACTGAGTGGGTCTGGATGGGCATTGTTACAGTACATCATGAGTAAGTTAATTACAAAAATACCTATACAATACAAATAAGTGGAAAAATATATGAAAGAAGATTTGGTTTACCCAAAGTAGTGAATGAAAAGAGTGAAAAGAAAGAAATGTAAATAATTTGATCTGGCAATTCCATTCAGTTGGATGGTCCAACTGCCATGTTCCATGGCCACATGGAAAACACAATGTCTTATTTTATTATAGAAAATCCACTGGACGTAAACTTTTAAATGGTTCTTCTATTCCACAGGAATTTATTAAATATTGTATCTACTACATGGCCAGAAGAAAAAGGGGCTAAAATGTTTAAAGGTATCATCCCTACTCTTCAGAAACTTACAAGAGTTTTGGGGTTCTTGTTGCTATTAACATCTTAGTTTCTTACAACATAATTATTTTGTCTGGAACAAGTAAAGCTCTGTGTTACTGTTAAAATAAAACCTAGAGTTTTCAATAATTATCCCAGCTTGTTGTCATCACAAGCTCTGGATTGGGACAAGCTGAAGGACAACTCAGCCAATAGCTTATCATGTATAATGCTCATATTCCTATTACCATGAATACTTTCAGGTAAGATTTCACCTGATAAGCAATCAATTTTTATTCATTATATAACTGAATAAGAACAGAATTTTTGAAAGTTGGTTTAAGCCTTATATTATGCTGACTTCCTTTTTTCCTCCTTTAAATTACTAGTCATGACCCTAAATAGTTAACTTGAGGAAAAAAAAATCCATTCTCTGCTGTGAATATTTTGCTACTGAAATACTGGAAAAGAGTTGATTTAAGAGAATCACATAATTTTTTTTTTTTTTTTAAAAAAGAAGAGGGTACATACTAAGGAAGAACAGAAAAAAAAGGGAAAAACTTTTGTAAAGGTAGTTTGCTAAAAGCATTTAAAAATAGTTCACGGTTATCCAGGCTCTGAATCCTATTAATATCTAGAGTGAAAAAGAAAGGAGTCAAGCGGATAAACAGAAGCTTATCTAAGTGAACTGACTCTTCTCATACAAGCAAATCCTAACCCCTTTCATGGTTTGCAATGTCATGATGATTGGATAAGACAGTGTTGCTTTATAAGTACATGGAGCTGTACACGATTTCAAGAAGCGTTCATATACATTACATTCAATTACATTCAATTACGTTCAATTACATTATCTCATGTAATTCCCACACAAGCCTGTAAGGGAGCAAATGGTGAGTCTACTTTAAAGGTGAAGCCACTATCAAAGGTCAAACAGAAAAGCAACAAAGCTGGGACACAAACCTGGGCCTTTTGCCTCCTAGGTCTGAACACTTCGCAAAACATCCAAATTTTGAAAAATATTATTATTGGCTCTAGCATTGTTCAATGTACTTGGTAGAAACACAAGGAGGAAGAGGAGGAGAAAAAGGAGGGGGAAAGTGCGGGAGGAGGAAGAAGATGGGGAGAGAGGAAAGCTTTTGAATTTTCCTCATAGTCCACACGGTACCATGATTATGCTACTGTTCTCTGTGCTTGTTTTCAAGATGGCTAGAGTTGGGCGTCCCTGTGTAAATTCTGGCTGCAAAACCAGTATATGGCCTTAAGTGCCAGCCCTGTTCTTTGGTTAGTTAGCACTGAGTGATTGTTTTAGCATTTGTGTTGCTGCATGTGAAAAGTCATATATCTTTCCTGAGAAACAGCCACCAAAGCTCTAATTAACAAATCCTTCGATTTGTTATAGCTTGATTTCAAATAGCTTTGGGCTATTAACAGCCTCAAGGCACATTTTGCTAACAGAGTTCATATACTTCCTGGGGTTTTATTAGGAGATTCCCCCACATATCCTTTGGCAGATCTTCCAGCAGTTGTCCAGTTAGGCTACTCACTTTTATTTTTAACTCATTTTCTGGTAAAGTCAACTCAAGAATGTAAATGTCTTTGCCGGGCTTATAGCTTGCAACCTTGGATGGGTTAGATGCCTGTTATCACTGTTCTGCAAACATTTGATTTGATATACAACTTGAAACCACATTCAAGTCATCAGCAACTCTCCTAGGGCAGAAATGGCTGGATATATAGATATGGTATCATAAATAAAGGCTAAGGAAAAAGGCTATTCACTGAGTCATTTATAAAGAAAAGGTAGTGCTTTTTCTTTCTCAATCTTGTGGGCTCAAGTGATCCTTCTGACTCAGCCTCCCAAAGTGCTGGGATTACAGGCTTGAGCTACTGAGTCCCGCCAGGTAGCAGTTTTTATGGAGGTGGACTTGCATGGCTCCTTTGGAAAATCTCTTACCTATGTCTTACTTTATTTACTACTGAATAGGTCTGATATAAATTTATCTCATGAGCCTACCTTGCTTTCATAAAGTACTTTGAAATGTTTATGTGAAAACGTTGACTAGGTGGTAAGAATATGGATTACTGCTGTAAATAATAAGGAAGTGTGAAGACTGCAGCTCCTAAAATACTCAAGTATGTCTCATGTGTATAAAAATGAGAATATTTTAATAAATTACATATCAGATATTTATGAATCAAAGCTAAATATTCATTAATATCAAGTAAATATCAGTAAACATGGGAGCTATAAAAATGTATGAGACAGTCCTGGCTCTCAATGAGCTTACAATCTACAAGAGAAGAAAAGAGAAAACATAGAACTTAAACAAGATAACAATATAAGAAGCATCAAAAGGCAACCTGTTGAAATTGCCACCTGAAATGAAATTAGGAGAGTCACTACTATAGGTCAGAGGGAAGGAGAGAGAATTTTCAGAAGCAGTGGATGGGGAAGACAGTCTAGCCAGATCTCCAAGGCTGAATTCATGGGAGCAGAGAAGGAGTGGGTTTTGGTGGAGGGAACCCAGTGAGAAAGTACAGATGTAGAAAAAGAAGGAGTATGGATCCACAAAAGGAAAAAGAATACAGAAATGCAACGTGTGATAAGGAGAGTTCTAGTATGAAATAGGGTTGCCAAGGCCATTTGGAATTGGACTGGAGAGAGCTATGAATGTCAAATTGAAGAGATAAGGCTGCGGAATAGAAAAGCATCCTGGTTGAAGCAGCATTTTGGAAATATTCCTTTGGGTATGCTATGCCAAATTAAATGGAGCAGGGAGGACCAGTGGCAGGGAGATCAAATAGAACCCGTGGCAAGTCCTGGTGTGGGGTGAGGGTGGTGGGATGGGAAAGGAAGAAGTGGGGGCGGGAACTCTGCAGAAGAAGTGCACAACCTCTCAAGTGTGCTGATCAGCCTTCATCGTTGGCGCTTTCTGTCATTTTCCAAAGTACAATGGGTTTTTAGAACTGACTTGCTTTAACTTTTGCAAGTGAAGAATGAAGAAATGAGGGAGTTTTATTCAACTTACAATATCCAGTACTTGTATAAGTTCATATGTTTTTCTTCTTGATCTTGTATCCTTACCTAAGAACAAAAAGTGTTAGGCTAAAAAATGTTAAAACACACACACACACACACACACACACACACACACACACCCCAACCATAAAATGTAGGAATCAAAGGAGTTCCAAGAATATTTTACTTTTATTAGACAACCAACACTAGTTGAACCTGAACTATTCCAAACTCTCCCGTCAGTAAAATGGAAGGAAATCCCCAAGAATTCCTGAGATCGCTGTATGGGTACTCCTGCTAGAATAGCCTTCTGGTTTTCAGTGTTTATAATTTAATGTATTTATCATACAGAAATTCAGAGAAACTTGATGTATTTCTGAATGGGCAGGGGAAAAAGTTTCAGGAGAGTTTTTCAATAATTCAAATGTCACAGTGTGTTTATATATGTAATGATGATACGGCAAAGTTACTGGCATCTGGCTTCTGCCCTGAACCTCTACAACAAAGTTCTGGCCTTATCGCACACAGAAAAGCAATGCCTTCCACCCTTCGGGGCCATTTAAGGTTGGCACTCTCTATTCTGGTAACACCACTTGACAGAAAGATGGCAAGGAAAAACCTCTTCCCTACATTCCCTGTGCCTCACCCTGCAGCCCAGCACTCAGAGCTCCTTTCCTGAGCAGCATCAATTTCAACTTCTTCCAATCCCTTGGCTATTTTGAGACTGCCCCTTGGGGGCCCAGAAAGAAGCCAGAAGGCTGGGCACAGTTGCTCACGCCTGTAATCCCAGCACTTGGGAGGCCGAGGTTTTTGAGACCAGTCCATGTTGAAACCCCGTCTACATTAAAAATACAAAATTAGCTAGGTGTGGTGGTACATGCCTGTAATCCCAGCTACTTGAGAGGCTAAGGCTGGAGAATCCCTTGAACCTGGGAGGCAGAGGTTGCAGTGAGCCAAGATCATGCCACTGTACTCCAGCCTGGGCAACAACAGTGAAAAAGAAGGAAGGAAAGGAAGGAAGGAAGGAAGGAAGGGAGGGAGGAAGGAAGGAAGGGAGGGAGGGAGGGAGGAAGGGAGGGAGGGAGGAAGGGAGGGAGGGAGGGAGGGAGGGAGGGAGGGAGGAAATAAGGGAGAAAGAAAGGGAAAGAAAGGAGGGAGGGAGAGAGAGAAAGAAGGAGAGAAAGAAAGAGAGAGAGAAAGAAAAAGAGGGAAAGAAAAGAAAGAGAGAGACAAAGAAAAGAAGAGAAAGAGAAAGAAAGAAAGAGAATGAAAGAAAGACGCCAGGAGTCTCAGGCTTGTGGTGACAATGAAAACTTGGGGTATAGTCTCCTTCCTCCCCTTTTTCTAAGTCCTCTTGTTTCCTGGCACCCCTCCTCAACCTCCCCAAGTTGGCAAATCAGCTGATAAATCCTGGGCAGGAGGTGAATAAGCAAATTACTCCCCAGTTGTAACACTCTGATGATCAGGCTTGGGCCTAAAGCAAATTCATATGTTTGCATTTCTGTAAGAGAAAGTGGTTAAAACTGCTTGGCTTTATATAAACTTTAAAAACATAACTTTTTGCTTTTGACCTGGACAGCTGTGGAAATCGGTCTCTCCTTGCAAGGTAAGAATATGAGCTTGATCATACTGATGACCAACATCAGCAAAGACACTGATGTTCATTGCAGGCACTGTTCTTACTCCAATGCCAGAAGGACCTGTGAGAATTATATAACATTTTCATGCACCCTTACATAAACAATTAGAAGCTGTTTACTTCTCAAGGACCCAATTAAAGATTTTTTGTTTTTCAGGCCTGAGCTGAGGACACTACAGGGGCCAAATGAGAGAAGGGGCTTGCAGTCCTGCCGCACTGAATATTCATGGCTGTGCCCCCAGCCTCAATATAATCCTTTTTGCCAGGTTAACAACTCATTAATTTCAAAGCGATTCATTTGCCAACTCAAAAAAACACAGATACAACTTTAAGTGCTTTCAGATTTTAATCCTCTGGAGTATTTATACGTGTTCTTGTCTCATCCCTCCAAAACTAATCCCAGAGTTTTGAGAATCTGGGAACTTGGGCAAAGGAGAAAACAGGCACGCAGACCAAGGAATCTGAAATGGTAGTTCATGAGGTCAGCCGAAACTGTGTTGGTACTGACCTCATTGTGTTGGTACTGACCTAGCTCAAATTATAAAATCACAAGAGTAATAAAACACAAAATACAGGTGTTATCACTGAAAAGTCTAAAGTGTAATTAAACACGTTTTTTTCCCCTCGCGATCGTACCGTTTGCTCTGTATCTCAACGTTTCGGTCTCCCTAAGCCTCTCCTTTATATCATGAGCACACACTGTTGTATCATGCTACACATTCATTAGCTGGGACTGAGGAGTGTATACGATTCCAGCGGGTCCTCAGCATTAGCTGTTAGATGCACAAACCTTCGCTTCCTTTCCACATCCACTGCACTTGAGGTTGAACAGAAGATCCCTGCAAGAACAGCACCCAGAGAGCATTCTTGACAGATGCGCCCTTGGCTCCAGCAACCCTCTCTGCTGGGAAGTTTCCTCTAACCACTAACACCCACCTCCGATCCCCCAAGCTGTCACGACGCAGGCTGGCTGGGTCGCCTCTTGACGGGGGAAGGGTTTTACACACACCCTGCTAGGCTGCCCCATGCCACAACCAAGCTCGCAGGGCAAACTCCTTCATGCCCGGCGGGCAAGCAGTCCCAGGCTCTCTGGCGCTTCCTGAACACCAAGGTCCCCTCCGCGCTCCAGGGAGAGAGCGCTCTCTGCCGCAGGGAACCCCCAGGACTGCAGGTCTAGGGGATGCTGGAGACGCAGGGGCGCAGGAGGGAGCCTGGCGCGGGAGGCAAACGGGGAGCAGGAGCTGCTGCGGGAGCACTTGTGGGCCACGGGAGGGGGCGGGGCCCCGTGGGGGAGCCGGGCACGGGAGGGGGCGCGGGGAACAGGGACCTGGAACCAGCGGGCGCAGGAAGTGGCGCGTCCGCAGGAACCGGCGGGCAGCACGGGAGGCACTAGCTCTGCGATTAGCTCGGGACTCTCAGGAGCGGCTCAATTGCCAACTGGAATGGGGTGCGGGGAGTTGGGGGGGGCAGACCCGACGGGGGCGTGCCTTTGCCCCGATTGGCTGCAGGAGCCTGACGCCAGGCCCCGGGGGTTGGCTTGGGGAGGTGGGAGCGGGGTGGGGTGGGTGCTGGGTGCCGGAGCGGCGGGCCCGGCGCTCTCAGAAACATGCTGAGGTACCGGCGGCTCTTCCAGCAGCGGCAGCGGCGGCGGCGGCGGCGGCGACAGCGACAGCGCTCGGCTCCGGCGGGAAAGGCGCCCGGCGCCCATGCCTCCGGTCCCCCGCCGCGGCTGCGCTGACCCGGCCGCGACCTCCCTCGGCGCACCCAGCCGCCCGGGCTCCTGGGGTGTTCCCTAGCCACGGCCCAGCCCCGCCACACCCACCGCCCCCGGCCTCCGCAGCTCGGCATGGGCGCGGGGGCGCTCGTCCTGGGCGCCTCCGATCCCGCCAACCTGTCGTCGGCTGCGCCGCTCCCCGACGGCGCGGCCACGGCGGCGCGGTTGCTGGTGCCCGCGTCGCCGCCCTCCTCGCTGCTGCCTCCCGCCAGCGAAGGCCCGGAGCCTCTGTCGCAGCAGTGGACGGCGGGCATGGGCCTGCTGATGGCGCTCATCGTGCTGCTCATCGTGGCGGGCAACGTGCTGGTGATCGTGGCCATCGCCAAGACACCGCGGCTGCAGACGCTCACCAACCTCTTCATCATGTCCCTGGCCAGCGCCGACCTGGTCATGGGGCTGCTGGTGGTGCCTTTCGGGGCCACCATCGTGGTGTGGGGCCGCTGGGAGTACGGCTCCTTCTTCTGCGAGCTGTGGACCTCGGTGGACGTGCTGTGCGTGACGGCCAGCATCGAGACCCTGTGTGTCATCGCCCTGGACCGCTACCTCGCCATCACGTCGCCCTTCCGCTACCAGAGCCTGCTGACGCGCGCGCGGGCACGGGGCCTCGTGTGCACCGTGTGGGCCATCTCGGCGCTGGTGTCCTTCTTGCCCATCCTCATGCACTGGTGGCGGGCGGAGAGCGACGAGGCGCGCCGCTGCTACAACGACCCCAAGTGCTGCGACTTCGTCACCAACCGGGCCTACGCCATCGCCTCGTCCGTGGTCTCCTTCTACGTGCCCCTGTGCATCATGGCCTTCGTGTACCTGCGGGTGTTCCGCGAGGCCCAGAAGCAGGTGAAGAAGATCGACAGCTGCGAGCGCCGCTTCCTCGGCGGCCCGGAGCGGCCGCCCTCGCCCGCCCCCGCGCCCGCGCCGCCGTCAGCGCCCGGACCCCCGCGCCCCAACGCCACCGCCGCCACCGCCCCCCTGACCAACGGGCGCGCGGGCAAGCGGCGGCCCTCGCGCCTCGTGGCCCTGCGCGAGCAGAAGGCGCTCAAGACGCTGGGCATCATCATGGGCGTGTTCACGCTCTGCTGGCTGCCCTTCTTCCTGGCCAACGTGGTGAAGGCCTTCCACCGCGAGCTGGTGCCCGACCGCCTCTTCGTCTTCTTCAACTGGCTGGGCTACGCCAACTCGGCCTTCAACCCCATCATCTACTGCCGCAGCCCAGACTTCCGCAAGGCCTTCCAGCGCCTGCTCCGCTGCGCGCGCAGAGCCGCCAGCCGGCGCCACGCGGCCCACGGGGACCGGCCGCGCGCCTCGGGCTGCCTGGCCCGGCCCGGTCCCCCGCCGTCGCCCGGGGCCGCGTCGGACGACGACGACGACGATGTCGTCGGGGCCACGCCGCCCGCGCGCCTGCTGGAGCCCTGGGCCGGCTGCAACGGCGGGGCGGCGGCGGACAGCGACTCGAGCCTGGACGAGCCGTGCCGCCCCGGCTTCGCCTCGGAATCCAAGCTGTAGGGGCCCGGCGTCCCGGAACGGCTTCCCGGGGGATCTCGGAGATCTGTGTTTACTCAAGACCGAAAGCAGGTGAACTCGAAGCCCACAAACCTCGTCTGAATCATCCAAGGCAAACAGAAAAGCCACGGACCGTTGCACAAAAAGGAAAGTTTGAGGAGGGGTGGGAGAGTGGCTTGCTGATGTTCCTTGGGTTTTTTTCCTTCTTCTTCTGTTTGTGGTCCGGCCTTCTTTTGTGTTTGCGTGTGATGCGTCTTTAGATTTTTCCCCCCAGGTGGTTTTTGACACTCTGCGAGGACCGGAGTGGAAGCTGGGTAGGCAGGGGAAAGGAGAAGCATTGGGAGGGGGTTAAAATCGATCAGCCTGGCTCCCATCCCTGTCCCGGGAACAGGGGCAGTCTACCAGCCAGAGAGAGGAGAATGACAGTTTATCAAGGCATATTTATTTCCTTTTGCTTTCCAGAGAAATTTCATTTTAATTCCTGAGTAATGGTTTCCGCTGTTATGAAAGCAAAAAGGATGGATGCAAAAAAAGAAATTCACGTTTCAAGAAATGTTAAGCTCTTCTTGGAACAAGCCCCAATTTGCTTCCCTTGTGTAGGGCAAACCCTCTGTCCCCCCGCGCGCCTGGGTGGTCAGGCTAAGGGATTTCTACCTCACACTGTGCATTTGCACAGCAGATAGAAAGACTTGTTTATATTAAACAGCTTATTTATGTATCAATACCAGTTGGAAGGACCAGGCGCAGAGCCTCTCTCTGTGACATGTGACTCTGTCAATTGAAGACAGGACATGAAAAGAGAGAGAGAGAGACAGTTTTGATTACTGCACATGTGGATAAAAACAAAAACAAAAAAAAGGAGTGGTTCAAAATGCCATTTTTGCACAGTGTTAGGAATTACAAATTCCACAGAAGACGTTACTTGCACAAAAAGAAATTAAATATTTTTTAACTGGGGAAGGGGTGGGCAGATCTTAAAAACTAAAATAAAATTCACACTCTACTTCTGTTGTCTAGTATGTTATAGAGCTAATGATTTATTGGGAAAATAGCTTTTTATACTCCTTTATCATGGTACTGTAACTGTATCCATATTATAAATATAATTATCTTAAGGATTTTTTATTTTTTTTATGTCCAAGTGCCCACGTGAATTTGCTGGTGAAAGTTAGCACTTGTGTGTAAATTCTATTTCCTCTTGTGTGTTTTACCAAGTATTTATACTCTGGTGCAACTAACTACTGTGTGAGGAATTGGTCCATGTGCAATAAATACCAATGAAGCACAATCAAGATTATGTATCGTTTGTCTGTAAGGGGTCAGCGATAATGAAAAAGACAGCTTGTTTTGTTCAGAATACAGACTGGATTTCCCATAGAGCTCTTTTAATAGGTTTTCATGTTTCAATAACATAGCAAAATGCCTCCAGACCAAATAAGGTGTTTACCTACTGAGAGCTACAGATTTGCCCTAAATTTTCACAGCCAGATTAAACGTGTAGGCACTTTCAAGATCCCATCTGCTGCACTTGACTTAAGAAATGACATTTGGGATTGCTTATATTCTAAAAATAAATTTAAAAACTAGTGATGTGGCCATTTAACTCAGCTGCAACTTTTCATGGAAATGCAGGAAAGACTCATTGAATGATCAGTTGCCTACTTGGAATGCAGTAAGTGGCTTCCACAGCTTATTTTTGTTTTCCAATAGAAAATCACAGGCTGCAGATGATCACTGTGTGCAGATTTCCCCAGAGCCTGTTTAGAATGAAAAATTCTTTCATGGTTAAGCAAAAACATATAAAAGGGCTTCTGAAGTAAATGTTTTTTCTCTAGCATAGTTAAGTAGATCATTTTGCCAGAAGTTCTGGGTGGACAGATCACAGGTAAAAGCAAATGCGAAAGGATTTAAGTTTCTAAGAAAATTACAGCACCCAAAGGATGGGGTATTTTTCATAAAGTTAGTTCCTAAAGGAAAGTATAGTGAAATTCTGTCCTGATATTAATTTTACATTATCCAAAATACATTAAAATACTTACTATCTTTTTAAACAGGCTTTTTATTTCATTACCATAGAGTAAAGAAATCAAAGTAAAGCGTATTCACGTCTGGCTTATGCTACACTTTAACACGAGAGAGTATTCTCTAATAGGGAAAAGTAGAGACTGAACATTCTTTTTTGCAATGGCATATTCTAAAGACAAGGCAACCGTCTTCTGAGAAAGGTTAATGACGTAGATGTTTTAGAGACCAGCAGAAGGTTGCATGAACAGGAGCAGCCTCAACAAAAGCTGCTATGAAGTTTAACCCCTTTCCAGCAAGAAAAGCAAGCAAGCAAGAAAGAAAGAGAGAGAGAAAGAAAGAGAGAAAGAAAGAAGAAAGAAAGAAAGAAAGGGTGAGCTTCTTTAAGGATACAAAAATAAATATTTAAAGAAACATATTTTGGAGGGTGCAAAATCAGTCTCAGGATGAATGTCACTATAATTTCCCTAGGAACCAAATATGGTTAATTTCTATCCACTCCCCACCATGAATGTGTAAGATGCATTTTCTTAGGAGTTTTGTCCTTCTTTGTCTGAAATTACATAGCAGTTAAATGCTTCACTTTCTTGATTTCCTGATTATTTACTTATTTTGTCTAGATAAATCTTCACATTTAAGTAAAAAGAAATCTTCTCAGCCCAAAACATATATACAGGCCCATCAAATTTCAGGTCTTAAATGACAAAAGTCCTTTAAGCTTTAAGAACAAATGTATATAATTTAACCACTTAGTGCACAGGCTTAATCACTTGAGTGAGTGAGAGGAAACCCCTATAATCTTGGGACTGGTTTCTATGTATTGGCAGGAAATAGGATAGAGTTGTCATCTCCCACGCTCTCCAACTGAGAATTACGTGGATTCAGAAACAGACCATGTCAGTGATTCCACATATCCATGAAGACTGCTTTTCGTAGATTTTGAAGAAGGCAGCCATTGATTTATAATGGGGGATGTGGGGAGCTGGGCTGCCAGTCCTGCTTAATCTGGTGAGACTGTGCACTGCAGGAACAGGAAGAAGAGGGCAACGAGTGTGCAGAAAGACAGCCTTACCCATGGGCTGTGTGTAGCAAACTACCAAAAGCACAAACCTTAACATCGTAACAGGAAAATGTGATCAAGATTCATAGATTTGCTACATTGAAAGTTACATTCAGATTGAACACTAATGAGAACTCAATAGAGATTTTCCGGGATATATAAATTCTCTCCCTGATGTAGAAATGTGTAATTGGTATACCATATGGCTTCGTCCTTTGGTGAGCTTGCCCATATAAACCTTTGCAAATAGAGTTTATTTATTTCTTAGTTGGGAATTGGAATTATTAATAACCCCTAAGTGGCTACTGTGAAATCTTTCCTTGTTAAGTACATTTTCCTAGCTTATTTTAATTTCACATTTTGTTGAATGTGCCGACTTCCTCTCGCAATATATAAAATTGCCAGACAGAAATTCTGCACCCAAAGTATCAGGGTAATATTAACATTTAAGTTTCTTGCAAGAGCGTCTCAGCAAGGATCTAAGGAAAAATTGTTCTATAACTTTTGCTGCCAGTTGTGAAACACTTTTTTAAAAATGTTTTTAACCAAGCTGGACTCATTCGTTTATTTGAAAGAAAAAAATTGAAACCTTAGAAGTAATTCAAATTAAACACATTGGCACAGATAATGTCATTTTATTTGTACGTTTCTGGCATAATGTGCTGAGAAATACTAATTCTTTTGACTCCCTGCCAATTGTCTACTAATCAAAATGGAGAAGATATGCACTGTTTGGATTATACCTAAAAATAGTTGTGCTACAGTCACATCAGCAAATGGAATTAAATTAATTTCTCTTTCTTCCTCTTCACATACACCCTCCACACATTTAAATTTCCATCTAGAATATTGCTCCTGAATCGCATAATTTTTTATTCAATGTGTCCCAAATAACATTGCTACATTGCAATGATTTTTAAGCAAACTCAATTGAACTACTTTTCTGGCAGGATAACACTATTCTAAAAATTCCATGTTTAGTCTGCTCTCATTTAAGTAGTCTCTAATAGCCCTTCTAATGTAATCAAAGAGGTAGAAATGTGAGAAATAGATATTTTGTAGGCTGATTTACCTTATCAATATTTTTACTCCTTTGTAGGTAGAGGGCGACAGTGCCTGAATCAATCAGTGTCAATCATTTGGTCATGGAACAGATAAGAGGCTACAAATCTGATTGCTCTAATGACAGACTGCAAAAATGGTAGCTCTAAGAAGCTCCCACTCTGCGGGCACTATCACAGCATGATCTTTGCAGTAACGTAAGCAGCACCCAAGGAGGCTTTGTAAGCAGCTGCCTTTAAATCTTTGCCTTCTCTTGGATGCTTGGCAATGATCAGGTCCCCACCTTCTGTACCCGAAGATCATTCTTGTCTTAGAACCACCATACTCACTAGCCCTTTTTTGAGGACTTCTTCAATTCTTTTTGAGACAGTGTCTCACTCTGTTGTACAGGCTGGTAGTACAGTGGGACAATCATGGCTTACTGCAGCCTCAATTTCCCAGGTTCACCTGGTCCTCCCACCTCAGCCTCCTGAGTGAGTAGCTGGGACTACAGCCATGTGCCACCACGCCCAACGCTTTTTTTTTTTTTTTTTTTTGAGATGGAATCTTGCTCTGTCACTCAGGCTGGAGTGCAGTGGTGTGATCTCGGCTCACTGCAACCTCTGCCTCCTGGGTTTAAGCCATTTTTTTTTTTTTTTTTTTTGTATTTGTTGTAGAGCCAGAGTCTCCCTATGTTGCCTAGGCTGCTTTTGAACTCCTGGGCTCAAGCAGTCCACCTGCCTTGGCCTCCTGAAGTGCTTGAGCCACCATGCCCAGCCTTCAATTTTTGAATAAGCTAGAAACATCCAGAACACCTAGTTCTTGATAAATTTCTTTTCCTAGGAGCATTACATTCTCATAAATCGTTTCCTAAAGCTCTGATTTTCAACGTCTCTTAACACTTACATTTCCTTTTTTCCTCTCTCTCCACGTTCATTTGCTCATAGCTGTTAATTAGGAGTAGTAAGACCACGCTGTTTTCTTCCCACTTATGGCACAAAACTTACCTATGATGCATTTTAAATGTCAAGTTTGGGTTTCTTCCTGAGAATTTCAGTGTTGCTCACAATTAGGTGGCAACTCCAAGCAGATAAAATTTAAATACTTGTTTGTATCTTTCTATCACAAGTGTTCAGGATGAGTTTAATATTTGGGGTGTGGACTATCTTAGGCTTTCTTTTTTCTGATATTGTTACTTCGTAACCATGTGACCTTGTCAGTCTCATTATCTTGGTTTCAAAAGGTAACATCAGTTGTTCCACCCTCAACAATTTGCAGATTAGTGTTGCTAATGATTATTAGGCTAGCTGATTTGTGGGGATTGTGGGTACAATTTTAGGGATATAGAAAACTCTTTCAAGCAGATGGCCCACTGTGGCCATAATAGCTGTCTCACTGTAGTTCCCACTGTGCCCAATGACCTTGGGAAAGTCAAATCAGTTTCCTTGCCATTCGGGTTCACTTCCCACAAAGCCTGATCAGTAGCCTTTGTTTGTAAATCTTTTTGAGATGCTACGACTGAAGTTCTTTGCTTTGCAAAGTCTATCCTTTTGAATACTTTCTCCTGGCCTCCTTTTCCTTCCTAACAACTCCACCCACAGAAATCCCTTAGTCTTTTTTTTTTTTTAAAGTGAAAAGAACAACTAAGAATAGCAAAAATATATATAATAGCCCATGCATTCAAACAAATGGTCCTTCATTTTTTTTGTTGCACTTAAAATTCCACAGAAACCACAGCTGAATAAAATAATCTTCCTAAACATAGGATTAAAAAACCTGTTTGCTCTGTGCTGAGCAAAAGTGATTGTTTAATGATTCTTAACCCACAGCCACCTTAAGAAAAGAAAGGCAATTTGGAAAATTACTCAACTCTACAATTTTGCATTGAGTTATAAATACTAAAAGCAACTATCTAGATTATTCTCTTTTTTGTTGGAATAGCAATTCAGAGATGAAAAGCACTGAGGGCAACAGGAGTTTGTATTTCTGCTCACCCTTCCTTTATGGGTTGCAGGGTGTTGAGTTTCTCTGTTCCCAACCTAATATATGGTGACAATTCAGCAGGAACTTTACTGGCTTACAATTTCTGTTATGTTAACTACAGGAACTCACCTGTAATCTTGAAGTCCTTGTAAAAAATGCCCTTAAAGAGTAAACATTAATAGACGTTCCAATAACATTTTCTTCACTCAAGGGATTTTTTTTTTTTAAACCATTATAAATAACATTTTAGTAAGATGCCCTTTTTAAAAAACTCATTCTGCTTAACTGATTTTGTGATCAATTTGGAGATAATATTTTTTTTTCCTTTTCTTAAAACACACTCCTACCAAGCAGGTTTCTGAGTGCATAAGGATGAGAGCCTGGTAAACACCCAAGGTCATGGCCCTGTGGAGATAATGCATATCGCCTCAGGCAGTTTCTCCAAGGCAACAGGTGAACAGAGATCAAGTCTAGGTGCCTGACCCCTAGGTTAGTCTCTTTTTCTTGTCTCCAAATGACTTCTCTGTTCCCTACCCAACTAGAGGTTCCTTTAGAACTTGTCTTTTTATCTTTAACTCTGCAGAGCCCAATGCATTACCACATACATGGTACGCACTCTGAATATTCTTTGACTACTAGATTCAGAAAAGCAAGTTTTCTAGCCTCTGCAACAGTGCAGGCACATAGTGGTAACAGGTCTAAGTACAGCTGTGCACTGCAAGAAGATGTGATTTAACCCTCTATTTTGCACATCCAGATTTTCACTATTAGATATAAAAAATAGTTTCTCAGCCAGGCGCGGTGGTTCAAGCCTATAATCCTAGTACTTTGGGAGGCCGAGGCAGGCAGATCACAAGGTCAAGAGATCGAGACCATCCTGGCCAACATGGTGAAACCCCATCTCTACTAAAAATATAAAAATTAACTGGGCGTGGTGGCGCATGCCTGTAGTCCCAGCTACTGGGAAGGCTGAGGCAGGAAAATCACTTGAACCTGGGAGGCAGAGATTGCAGTGAGTGGAGATGGTGCCACTCCATTCCAGCCTGGTGACAGAGCAAGACTCCATCTCAAAGAAAAAAAAAGTTTCTCTAAGAAAAGTGCTAAGCCTCAAATTGCAACGTATAATATATGGGGCAACCTCTGCTGGTGTCAGGAAACAATGAGGTTTTCCAAATATTTCTAAGAATTGCATTTATTTCTAGAAATGGCACATTGATTGCTGGCATTCTGTAATTCTGAGTATGAAGGAGGTGTATACTGTGTGAAAATGTACATCATTATTTAAAAATAGGCATTTCACCAAAATTGCTAAATGAGAACTATGTGTTCTAAGTTTTACATCAATTGTCAATGGGAAAAATACTTTTCATTTATTTGTAACTTATAGTATTATATCTTTTTTTTTTTTTTTTTTTGACACTGAGTCTCGCTCTGTCACCCAGGCTGGAGTGCAGTGGCGTAATCTCTGCTCACTGCAACCTCTACCTCCTGTGTTCAAGTGATTCTCCTGCCTCAGTCTCCCAAGTAGCTGGGACTACAGGTGCATGCCACCACGCCAAGCTAATTTTTGTATTTTTAGTAGAGACGGGGTTTCACCATGTTGGTCAGGATGGTCTCGATCTCTTCACCTCATGATCCACCCACTTCAGCCTCCCAAAGTGCTGGGATTACAGGTGTGAGTCACTGTACCTGGCCTATATTATATCTTAAGTGGGATTCTTTCCTTTCTAACTGAAAGTTCCAGAGATATCTTTCTCACTGAACTCTACAGGGGAATAAAATCCCCAGTATGTTCCCTGGACCCAAGCAGTCATCGTAGCTAAGAGAACAGGTTTCATTTCATTAATGTACAGATTTCTGTTTTAAATGTTATTTCTGCTTGTTAATACTGTACGAAATAATATATCCACAAAATATATTTAAGGCACACAAATATCGCAGCCTGTCAAAGTTTTCATTTCCCACCCAAGTTTTTTTCCCACTTAAAACAGGTTCATAATCATTATCTTCCCATTTTAGCACCAAAGCTAGAGTTTATATGGGATCTTTAGTTGGTCCAAGTTATATGGATTCTTGCCTTTTGACAAAGCATTAGGACTTTGCTTGAGATTTTTAAATTGTAGGTATGTTCTCAGTAATCCAGAATTCATTTTAAATAACATTATATTTCTATTACCTTACTGGGATTATGGTTTGTAAGAAACTCAGTGTTGAGGCTTCACCCTGGGAATGTAGGAGCAAGGCAGAGGCTGACATGAGGAAACCTCCATGACCTTGGGACATTTGCAGGCCCCCCCCTGCTTCAAACACTCAGAAACCTATTTGGTAAGAATGCATTTCTCTGTGTCAGCTCCTCAGATTGGTATATGAAATAGAAAGCCACCTTAATAATTCACAAGGTAGCGGTCATGAAAAGCCTATTACACACACCGTGAGCATGCATGACCAGACATTCTCTCGCTATACCCAGGGAAGTCAATTACAGTCAAAAGTTTCATGGTAAGCCTGGGGTCAGAACTGAGAAACCTGGTTGCAATGACTTACCAGTGCATCCATTATTACTGTGGCCCGGAACACTGGAAGTCTGCTGGCTTTGAGACCAACTATTCCCTAGATAGGGATTGGATGGGCACTGTGTCTCTCTCCTTTTCTTGTCACCAATAGCCAAGTCCCCCTCCCCTCTGCACCCCGCTCCCCAGTAGACAGATTCTTCCTTAAAGGAAGTCGAGACACCTAAGCAGGTCACAGTCAAGTCATGTTGACCTGACTATCACTTTACAAGGACTACACACATCTTTGCTCTCATTCACTATTTGGCTTAGGAGGCTGGTAGTGAGGAGGTGGTTTTGCTGCTTTTCCTACAACTCTGAGATTAAAGTGCATCTCCCATAGAAAAGCTACTGGTCCCATCTCTACGTTTAGGATCCCAGATACTTGGTTCTGTTAATCTTGCTAATGGAAATTGCATTATTTCCATTTTACTGAAAAAGATAGCTCTTTTCCTTAAATGCATTAAATATATGTCTAGCCAGCATTCAAATATCTCTTTCTCTGATTTGGATGTCAAATGAATTTGAACTCTAAGTCCATTTTCCTGATCCATATCATAGAAACATCTTATCTAACTGTGCCTCCGAAATTGCCACACTCTTAGGCCATCCCAGACCGGAACTCTGGACAGATGTGTAAGAGGTGAATCATGTTTATCCAGGGGATAAAAAAACGATCATTTTCACGATGGCACTGAGGAATTGGGTTCAATCTAACACATGTTAGATTACAGTTGTAGGGCAATGTTTGAAATCTGTGGCAAAAAAGGTGATTGCACTCTTAGGCTTTCTGTTTCCAATCAATGTCATAATATATTGTCGTCTTACTGCATTACAAATATAATACAAATACAAGTTATAATCATTTATTCATTTATTTTACCTACTATGTGCTGGGCCCTGTAGAGTATAGGGCAAGGCAGACACAATCCTCACAATCAGGAAGCCACTCTAGCTAATGTTTCCTCCATTTGCACTTTTAAAGAATTAGTAGAGACAAGGTAAACAAGTGCTTTTTAGAGTTAATTTATCAGAAATCAAAAATAACTTGCCATATGTCAGTCCCGTTGAGAAAGGTGAGAAAAGCATTTTATTCCTTTTTAGAAGTGACCACAAAACCCATATATTGGAAATGTCAAAGTTAATATTACATATATACATACATATATATGTCTATATATGTATATATCTTTTTAGGCAAAATATGTGGGTTAGTCCCACAAGCTCTTATCTGAGGCCCTGTGGGGCAAGATGTGTTTGGGGATTCAGAATCAGGGGGTTTTAGGAAGTAATATGGTTCATATACTAGGTATTACATAACACCTAAGCAGATATCAGATATTACATAACACCTAAGCAGGGTCCAGATCAGCATCTCATAATCAAACATTGGTGTCTGTACTGTGAAATGTATGATTATTCATAGTAAGTGGACAAATAATGACTATAAATAACCTCACACCAGTTCAAGTCAGATCTTGCTGCCAAGTAAGTTCAAGTAAGGTCACATTTGCTGCCAAATGAGTTATGGAAAAAAACTCTTATCTTCAGAGCTTTCTGGATTTGGGATTTTGGAATAAGAAGTTGTGGACCTGTATTATGGAATGCGCCTTTATAGAAAACCATCTACTGTTTAGGAAAGGCAATAAAATATATTTAAACGTACCAGTTACATTACATCAATTGATTTAGTAGTAATATCATGCAGTAATTAAAATGAGGAATAAGCACTCATTTAAATAGTGGCAATTCTAGGGAGATTTTGAACGAGCTAAGGTTACATCTTGTTAGCCAAAGGCATGATTGTGATGCAGGACAATCTTTTTTTGGAAACAATCCACAGTAGTCAATATATTATATAGCCAACTCCTGTTTAGCAGAGACCAACCTATCAGCTAAGAAAATACCCTTGGTGAATACAAGCTGATTTCAAAGAATCTCAGAATTGGAAGAGACCTTTTTAAAAAATCACTATGGCCCAACCATCTCTCAGAGCAAAGATTCTTCTTATTCTTGAGACATCAACCCCTTTAAGATTACAAAAAATAAAAAAAAAAGAAAAGAAAGGCCATGATCTTCATCCCAGAAAGATGCAAGTAATCTATACATGAAAATCATCACAATTATTTTCAAGGGGTCCATTAAGAACTCCTGCCTTAGATTCTTGCCATATTTGAAAAGAAAGCTAAGGTAAAATTTCACAGAAATCTTAGCACCGCAGAGAGTTTCTTTATTTTAAGCTGCCTCATAAATTGCCTGTGGTCATATGTCTTGGCGTCTTCTCTGACATTTACCTCAGCTTATGATTTTCTATGCAGTATTTATAAGATAAATATGTCTGAACCCATTGCAACCCTTTATCTTAAAGGTTGGAAAGAGGAAAAGTAATGACATTTTCATTTCTTTCTTTGTATTTTTACATTCCATATCATCCATAACTCAGAGGGGTGAAAAAAGAAGAAGAAATTCTCTAAGGAAAAGGCCCAAAATATCCTACTAGTAAATGTATCAAGTATCAATTTTCAATTTGACATTAAATGAGAAAGGAAATGATGCAGTAAATTTTCTAAGTGTTGAGCTGTCACTGGAAAAAGGATTTCTATTAGTCTCTGGCATAAAATCATGATTTAGATTTGTCAGTATTAGGCACACAATTTCTTTTCTTTGACATTTGTGGAAGCCTGATGGGAGGAGGTTCTGGGGGAGCCGGAGTGTACACTTCCTTCTGTACTCTCATCTGAACTGTTTGTGAAGAGTGTCCTTTTCAGCCTAAGTGTCTGAAACAGGCAGTGCCATGGCAGATCCACAGAAGGAGTGCATGAACTCCCAGCCACACTGACTTCTCAGTGAGCAATGGCTTCCTCCACGCATAGACAGGAAAACTTTCCTTGAGGTGCTTCCCATTCATCCTAGCAAAATGGAACCTAAACGGTCCCAAGTGCAAGCCAGATCCCACCTGAAGTCTCACCTGTTACTTGACTTCATCCAACAGCTTGCCTCATTGTTTCACGTGCACACAAGGCCAAGCCAGGGAAACGCCAGGTAGGTGGGGAAAGGAAGCCGAAGTGATTGGCTTCTGGCCCATCATGCAATATTTCTTATCAGGCTCTGCAACCAGGCTTTGTTTGAGCCTCAGACCAGAGTCTGGAGAGAGTGGAGAGCTCCTCCTTAGATCAAGTGGCCAAGGGGTGTGGAGGATTTCCCCTCACATTGTTACCATTGAGGACCATTTCTTCTCCCCTCCCAGTAGGAGGAAAACACTCAATCATAATGATTAATGTATTTTGGAGCTATTTGGTATCAAAAATATACCATGAAGATTACAGAACACAAAATTTAAAACAACCTTGAGAACAGTATGCCGAGTCAAAGAACCAGACACAAAAGGCACATCTTGCATGATTCCATGTATATGAAATATCCATAAAAGGTGAATTCATAGAGACAAAATGTAGACTAGTGGTTGTCAGCTGCTGGGAGGAGGGGGAGGGAAGACTGACTGCTTAATGGGTCTGCAGTTTTCTTTTGGGGCGATGAAAACGTTGTGGAACTAGAAAGTGACAATGGTTGCACAACATTTGGATTATACGAAATGCTGCTGAATTATGAGCATAATTTTGTTATGTGTCTTTTACCACAGTAAAAAGAAAAATCCAGTAGGGTTCTTTTCTATTAGGCTTGCAATTTGTTTAGATAAACAAAATCATGTAAAACCAAAACTGGGGAAGCTATTTTAATAAAAGAGAAAGGAAGAAAATTACTGTCACTTGAACAGTGGTGAAATATATTTTTATCAGAGTTTAAAGCATGCAAGGAAGAATCTTGGTCTTCATAAGCCAATGCAGTTTCCTCTTTTTACAGATAAAGAAGTTAAGGCTTTTGTGGGAACCCTGTCTTCAGGAACAGACATCTAGATTTGAATCCTTTTTTTCCAGATATATGGGTTATGTGACTTAAGTGCCGTTATCTGGGCTCTCCGAACCTCAGTTTTCCACATCAGTAAAGTGGGACTGAAAGTATCTAGGGCGAATCTCTTGAAAATATCATCAGAACTCATGATTCAACAAAGCCAAATCAGTTAGAGGTTACTTTGAGAAAAGAGAATGCCATCATGATGAAGTCTCAGCAGTACCTCAACAGAAGGAAGTCAAAATGGATATTTACAGGGTTTTAGCACCTGGGGGCACATATGAGTCATGGCAGGTCTTTCAAGGTGCAACTGATTGAGATTGGGCAGACTTTGGAACATAATAGTGTAAGATTGACGAGCTTAGCAACGCAAAGATCTTGAAGCAAGTCTTGACAAGTAAACTGTTGTTTGAATAGCAAGCTGCTTGCCTGTTGTGTCAGATAAATTCATGCAGGAATTGTCTGAAGCAAACTGCAGTTATGTATTGATTTACAGTCTTACTGCTGTTGAGGGAAGGGTTCCTGAAACAAACAACTAAGTTGTGACAACACAGGTGGCCTCAGTTTCAGTCCTGAGTTCCGTCCTGTCTCATACAGGGGTCGGAGTTCCCAGAGATGTTATGGCCAAGTTTCTCCCAAAGCATCACCTCCATTCCCACTCAAAACTTCCTCCTAGACAGTGAATCTCTGTCAGAATGAGAAGCAACGCTTGTGCTGTACAGACCGGAACCCTTCCTGCCATCCACTGTTGGATTGGGCTCCACTTCTTTGGTCAAAGGCAAATTAATTCAGCTACGCAAAGTCCCAAGTCTTTTCACCAACCTGAATGAGGAAGCAGCAGACACAGCGTTATGATGCTGACAGCCCAAAGTCTTGATCTGTGACCCTAGGCCAGTTATTTACCCCTTCCAGCCTCACTTCCTCATCCAGAAGATAAGGACAATCGCACTTAGCACACAGTACATTTTCAGCTAACTTTTTGAATTAAGCAAATAAATGGTTCTCTCAAATTTTATTTAAATTTTTTTCTAAGGTTGCATAAAGATGAAGTTTTTTAGTTTTGTTTCCATTTATTTCCAGTTTTCCCTTATCTTCTGGGGGGATCTGGGTTACGGCTCCCTGGACATGAAAGAATCAGCCTTTCCTGTGGGATCCTGGGCCTGCCCGTTCAGAGGGAGAATGTGGAATCTCATGGGACAAGGTGGGTGCAAGGGACCCACAGACAGATTTTTCAAACCAAAAGTTTCACATTTCATAAATAAGCATGATCAAGCCTAAACATTTTCATTCTTAGCTACTCCCCTCTTCTCTTTTCTTATGATTTTCAATACTCCTCATGGGGTTGAAATTTTAAACGAATTCAACCTGCTTTACTGCCTAGTGGGCAAGTATAATAGGGTTTTGTTGGGTTTTTTGCAGTGTTTATTGGTATAAACCAGCAGTTTTCTGACCTACAGAATCATCTACATCCATATGGCAGGTCAAATCCATGCTATCAGAGAATTGTGAGTAATTTTAATTTTGAAAACTTCAAATGGAAGCTTTCAGAAAAGGCCTCTGAGCTGAGGATTGGGACCTGCATGGGTTCTAATTCTCTCTGCCCCCAGTAAGTTTGGGGGGGGGTGATTTTATATCTGGTAACCCCAGTGCTGAATGTGCAAAGGCTGCTGGTCGAACCAGATAACTGCTAAGGTCTTTCCTTAGCTCTGATTAATTGTAACCATCCTACTTTTAACCATTGATATATACTTGAAAGTTCAGGCTTTCCTTGAAGGCAAATCCAATTACTTTCTCAGGGGTTTTAAAAGAAATCCAAGTTAATTGATATAATTTATATATTTATATCAAGCAACATTTATTGAGCTCCAACTAGAAGCCAGGCACTATGTTAGGTCATGGAAACCCAGGGCGCTGGAGACCTGGAGGAGGGAGTGACCCATGTAAGTCTCTAATTCGGCAGGGTTTACTGTGAGACCCCCAAGGAGGGAGCAGATTCTAACACTGGCTGGGATAGTCAGGGACAGCATCACCCATGAGGAACCAATGGGCTAAAACTTGGATGGTGAATAGTTTTTGCCAAGATGAAAATGATATTCCAAGCAGAAGGGAGAACCTTTTTTCTCATGTGGGCAAAAAAGAGCAAAGGACATATTCTATATTCCAAAGACAGCAGGAACATTTGCATGGCGGGAGCAGAGGCTGCCAGGCTGGCCTGGTGGAAAAGGATTCCTGATAACAGGCAAAGACTGGATTAGGAAGGAGTTTATGTATCTGAATAATAAATTTGGACTTCATTCTATAGGGACGAGAGTCACTGAAGATTTTAAGTAAAAGAAGAACTGGATCGGATTTGCGTTTTTTCACAAGCAAGTTCTGGTCACAAGGGAGATGGATGGGTGGAAAAAGAATTGGAGAAGATGACAAGAGAAGGCCATCAATTGCAAAATTGGAGACAGGCAGAGGAGCAGGTTAGGGGAAGTTCATGGTAAACAGTTGGACGGTGGTTTAAGACTCTTGTGTCTGATGGGGATGCAGGGAGAGATGGCCACCAAATAAATAACTTCAGTTAGGACAATAGATTTGTGTCTCACGGAACGGTTAGAGAATGAGGGACTTGTTGGAGGGAATTGTTCACTTTTCACTTCTCATTAGAAGTGAAAAGTGAAAAAGATCTAATACCACTAACAAAAACACCCCAAAATAAGCAGGAAAATAATGATGAGGAGGAGACGGATGACGGGGAGAGAACAGTCATTTCTACAGCTTTCCTTGGGCTGATTTTCAAAACGACAGTCTTTTTCACATCGTGAAGGATAAATATCTCTTTTTGATAGCCAATTCAGACATGTGAATATAAGATTGGCCTCACTGTCTCTAACTCAGCACTCTGCCATGATGCCCTGAGTAGCTGTAAATGCTCAAGATGCACAAAGATGCAGGATCCGAGGACACATCCGCATACATCCACCGAAGATCACATTTTTAACTTTAATAGGCTTAATAACAGATAAGAAAAATATCGATTCCAGTATTATTAAATATGGATGTGTCTGCATATATGTGGTGCTTGTGTGGGAGTGGTGTATGTGTGTGTGTTCATATTCTTTCTCCTCCTAGGAAAAGATGATGCATTAGCTCCAACTCAGGTGAGTTGCCCGGGAGCAGTGAGGAAAAGGTCATGCCCTCAGAGTTTCAGCCTGTTGTCCTCATATGCCCAATTTATGCAGGACTTTCCCCTACATCACCGAAAGAATGTGTTTGGCACCAGGGACTCGGTATCAAGCAGACAACATATTTCTTACTTTAGAAGTGCAACTGGTAGAATAAAGAGCCTGAGAACCGGAACTGCTGCCAGAAATAGCAGGGCAAATTCACCCACTTCCAAGAAGGTCACTCAGTCTCAGAACAGGGTGCAGGCAGATTGAAGCAGATTCTTGGCACTGCCTCGGTCATGTCTGCCTGTTGCATAATGTACAGCCCTTAGTTCCCTTGATTGAGAGCACTGGTGTTGACCCGGCATTTTCTGTTCCTCTCTGTTATACCACTTTCCAGCCCATGTCAAAACAATCACTATTGTCAGTGACCTTCCCTAATAACTCACTCTCTCTGTTTTTGACAGCTACCTGTTGAGAATCCTATTTTTAAAGAACAATTATAACCTAAGAGCTGTCATCTGTCAGGTTTTAAATGTTTGTTAAAAATAGGAGTCCCAGACATGTAGCCATTAGGCAACAGAAAGCTATAAACAATGGGAAGAGCGAGCAACAGCAGGCGATGGTAATCACAGCTGAATTCATTACTAAACCTCCGCTTGGGAAGGGCCATAGTCAGCGGCAAATCACGCAGAGTCGGAGGTGATTGCTCCTAACAGAAGCAGTTCTACTGGCCTTCAGGAAATTATATCCCGTGGACATCCTGCTCACGTTACTAAACGAGAGCAATGCTCTTTTGGTGGAGGGGGAGGACCTAGCCTAGAGCAGGAACTGGACAAATAAGATAATGTCTCAAGAATGATGCATAACTCAGGAGAGTGCTTTGAAACCATACCTAATTCTTCTCTTTTATGTAGCACTACACACTAACTGCTTTTATGCTCTTATATCACTTGATCTAAAAGAACACTGCAAGGCAAGTACTATGTTGTCACATTTTTACTGATGAGGAAACTGAGGCTTAGAGAAGGTCAAATGACTTACCCGAGAATACAGAGCTGGGAAATGGCTGTCTAGGACTTCAGGAACCCAGGCTCTTTCCATAGAGCCCACCCTCTTAACTGCTCCAATAGATCTCTTCCCTGTGACACAAAATGCCCTTTCATGAATACTGAAGTGGGAGCACCACCGCTGCACCCGACTGCTGGGCTCTCTGATTCAAGCCTTACTTGGCCAGGAGGGTGGTGGCGGCCTGGGTTTCGGTCAAGAGAGAACTCTCTGAATCATCCTCCAGTTGGGGATTGAAGGTTGCATTGTTCCATAGCCTCATTCTCTGTGACTCAGCACTCTGCCATGATGCCTTGAGTAATTGTAAATGCTCAAGATGCACAAAGATGCAAGATCCGAGGGTACATCTGCATATGTCCACCCGAAGATCACATTTTTAACTTTGATAGCTTCTGTTTTTACCCAGGCCCGTGACTCCTTTTATGTTCTCATGCATGATAGAATATGTGCTTTTCTTCCTGAGCTATACCTTACCCATTTTCTTGGTCTTACCCGCATAGTATTTTCCCACTATTTCTTTTGATTTAGGGAAATGCAAACTTTCAAATCCACAGACCCCTGGGATGTGAGAGACTATTAAGTTCACTAGAGCAGAAGATCTTTAAATAGTAGCCCCTGGTAAGTTGGATTCTGCTTCCTTAATAATCAGCTGGGGGACAGAGGAAGGGAGTCCTGCTAATTGACAATCACTCAGAAATGGATATAAAATATCTCTGAAATGCTAATTGTTAAGTGTTTATTGAATCCTATCATACACCTGTGCTGAATACTAAAGTACCAGAACATTTCCAAAGAACCTACAGTCTGATCGAGCTCCACAGAATAGAGGCAGATATGATATTATATGTAATCAAGTGTGAAATGTGCAGAATGCGGTTCAATTGATGGAAGTTTGTTGTATAATCATGTTTGGGTCACACACCTACAATATAAACTGAGCTACTATTTTCTTAGTTAAAATCCAAACAAAAGTCCATAATTTTCTGTGAGAAGCTATGACATCACAGTAAAGACACTGACCAGGAGTTTTTCTTTCTGGCATTTAGATTGTCATTCTATTTTAAGCTCATTTAATATCTCTGAAATATTCAATAAGAAATGCAGTTATTGTTAAATATGCAGTTATTAGCCACAGATAGTACTTCTCATTGTAATAGATGTTATTTTCCAGCCCCTACTTTCTCCTTAAATATAATTTCAAAAATACATTCTGTATGATGATACCTTTCTTGGGATTTTATTTTTGGAATCCAAATAACAATAGTCCCGTCCCCTTTCTCCCCGTGAAATGCATCTGATAGGAGCCCTGATGGCACAGAAGGAATTCTCAAGGTCTCTTAGAGAAAAATACTTCATCAACTTTACAGCCAACATGAGACTTTGAAGAAGGGAAGACAAGTGCAACTGGCTGAGGACGGTGCACAGAGGCCTTCTGAATTCTTTTGCAGTTTGTAGTGCTACAGATAAGTTTTTCCATGGAGCAGTCCAACCCCTGTTGCTGTTAAGACCTGTTTTTTTTTTTTAAACAAGTCAGTAAACTAACTGGAACTTCTGTCAAGTCTTGTGACTCTGTATAAATGGGTGCAGATTTAACTTGACACATTAATTTCTTTCTAGAAAACAATTTATATTCATAGAATCATGGAATCCCAGAGAGGGAAGGGCCTTCACAGTCAGCCCGTCCAAACACCAATCTCGTGCTCACATTGTTCATTTCAAAAGCAGTCTGTGTTCCAGAGCAGCTGTGCTCAGGCTCCAGAGGCTGGGATTCTGCATGTCCGCTGTCCCATTGGGGCCGTTCAGAATGAACATCACTCCTTGGTGATTATTTTTGCTGGGTATGGATAGATTCTGAGTGATAGGTTGGTAGTTTGTGAGGAATAGAGATTTTTAAAAATACTGTATATAAAGTGAGATGCCAGTATCATTATTTTTATCTCCGTGTGAGAAGTCTGAGGCCTAGAAAGACTAAATGGGCAGAGCTTGAATCCAGGCCAGGGGGGTTCCAAAGCCTACGCTCTGATGCTCTTTCTGCCAAACCACACTACTGGGATATTTTAACAAACCCGAGAAAGAATGAGGGAAAATAACTTTTTTTTTTTTTTTTTGGGTTGGAGTTTCACTCTTGTTGCCCAAGCTGAGTGCAATGGTGCAATCTCAGCTCACTGCAACCTCTACCTCCTGGGTTCAAGTAATTCTCCTGCCTCAGCCTCCCAAGTAGCTGGGATTACAGGTGTGTGCCACCATGCCCAGCTGATTTTTGTTTTTTTAGTAGAGACAGGGTTTCACCATGTTGGCCAGGCTGGTCTTGAACTCCTGACATCAGGTGATCCACCCACCTTAGCCTCCCAAAGTGCTGGTATTATAGGCATGAGCCACCATGCCTGACCTTTTTTTTTTTTTTTTTTTTTTTTTTTAAGACAGGGTCTTGCTGTTACCCAGGCTGAAGTGTAGCAGGAGAATCTCAGCTCGCTGCAGCCTCAAACCTCCTTGGCTCAAGCAATCCTCCCACCACAGCCCCAATGAGTAGCTCGGAATACAGGCGTGCACCACCATGCTTAGCTAATTTTTGTATTTTTTTGTAGAGATGAGGTTTCACCATGTTTCCCAGGCAGGTCTCTAACTCCTGCACTCAAGCAATCAGCCCACCTCGGCCCCACAAAAAGCTGAGATTACAGGTCTGAGCACTGCACCCAGCCTAAGACAAAACAACAACAACAAAAAGAATAGATTAAAATGTACTGTTAATGTGGAAAACTAGAAACTGATTTTTGGGGGATCACCCAGGAGTTACAGGTATCTATCTCCCCTGGCCCATATTTCTATATTTTTCTTTTCTCTATAGAAAAATCTATACTTTCAAAAAATTCCAGCATGTAGTTTTATTTTCAGTCTCCCCTAAATATATGCAGATTTGACAGATCCCTCTGCCAGCCACCCATGAAATCAGATGAGTAATTTCAAATCGCAGGGCTGGAAAAATGACCAGAACAGAATTAAGACATGAGCTGGCAGCCGCACAAGACAGATCTCAGCAACAACAAGGAGCAGTAGCTAAGAGGCTAAGAGAATCTGTCCTAGCAACACGCACTTGGAAAATGGAGGAAGTTAAATCAGGTAGATTGCTATGAGTGGGAGACTAGGGAGGAATTAAATCTTGGAGTGCCCAGTAACTGTCTGGTGTCAGGTCTGGCCAGAAAACAAGCTCCCATCTGCCCAGGGACCAAGCAAATTAAGATAGTCCTGGCTTAGGCTACAGACAGGAACAAGGGCGAGAAATCTGATATCAGAACAAAGCCCTGATTAGCAAATTAAGCTGAATCAAGGTGAGATGACAATATGGCAGACCCTTACCTGTAATTTACCTACCTTTAGTTAGTCTATACTCCCAAATCTTACACATGTGCAGTAAACTTTTATTTATTTATTTTATTTGTTATTTTTTTTTTTGAGACGGAGTCTCGCTCTGTTGCCCAGGCTGGAGTGCAGTGGTGCAGTCTTGGCTCACTGCAACCTCCACCTCCTGGGTTCAAGCAATTCTCTGCCTCAGCCTCCTGAGTAGCTGGGATTACAGGCTCACGCCATCACTCCAGCTAATTTTTTTCTGTATATTTAGTAGAGACAAGGTTTCACCATCTTGGACAGGCTGGTCTTGAACTCCTGACCTCGTGATCCACCCACCTCAGCCTCCCAAAGTGCTGGGATTACAGGTGTGAGCCACCGTGCCTGGCCAAAATGTTTTTTTACTAGGAATGCTTATGCTGATTTTATAGAAGACACCTCCCAGAGAGAGAGACAAAATTTGACAGTGATGAAAAGGAAATCCAGGTTCGTGGCTGGTGGCAACCAGACATTATCAACAGCAGTACCAGGAGGTTTCTGTTCGGTGGATGATTCATTTTCATCTAACAATTAAACAAACGACCTTACAGGAGCATCAGATTTGATTTCCGAATGTTGGAGTTTATGATTATGTCCTTCTGATAACAGCTATTTCATTTGTGGTCCACATATCCATCATTTGGTTCTGTTGAGCTTACCTGGGTTTTCCTTTACCTTAACATTTTACATTTTGTTAAATAGAAAGGTGAAGAGAATAAAAAAGTAACATAATTAGAAACAGGTATCTATATACCTGCTGCCCACTGGAATTGATTAATATTGACATTTGGCCATATTCACTTCATAGCTTTTAAACGCAGGGTTTTTTTTTTTTTTTTTTTGAGAGGGAGTCTCACTTTGTCCCCAAGGCTGGAGTCAGTGGTGTGATCTTGGCTCACCGCAACCTCCACCTCCTGGGTTCAAGTGATTCTCCTGCCTCAGCCTCCCGAGTATCTGGGACTACAGGCACGTGCCACGCACAGCTAATTTTTGTATTTTTAGTAGAGATGGGGTTTCACCATATTGGCCAGGCTGGTCTCGAACTTCTGACCTCATGATCCACCTGCCTCGGCCTCCCAGAGGGCTGGGATTACAGGCCTGAGCTATCGCACTCAGTCCTAAATATATTTTTAAAAATAAAGATAAGTTGAAGCTCCTTGGATACTTACCCTGTACTAGTCCCCTTTTTTCCCTCCCCAGAGCAAACCTCTATTATGAATTCAGTAGGTTTCCTTTACCAAGTTGCCATACCTGTATATATATATATATATATATATATATATATATATATATATATACATACACATATACACACATATAGGCACTATACACACATACACATAGATACATCATAGAATATTGGTTTGTTACTATTTTTTTTTTGAGACAGGGTCTTGCTGTGTCCCCCAGGCTGGAGTGCAGTGGCTCGATCACCACTCACTCCAGCCTCTGCCTCCCGGGCTCCAGCAATCCTCCCACCTCAGCTTCCCAAGTTGCTGGGACTACAGGCATCACGAATGGCTAATTTTTTGGTATTTTTTTGTATAGACAGGGTCTCACTGTGTTGCCCAGGCTGGTCTCAAACTTTTGACCTCAAGCCATCCACCCACCTTAGCCTCTCAAAGTTTTGGGATTACAGATGTGAGCCACTGCACCTGGCTTTGTCTTGTTATTTTTAAAATTAATTTTTACTTTTAGCATATTGTATATATGACTCCATAGCCACATCATATTGTAGGCATGAATCTACAACTTGATATTTTTTAGCCAATTCATTTTGAAATCCACTTTTCTGCTTTGCGTGGATATCACTAGTTTCGAGAACTTTTTTTGAAAAGATGATTCCCGTAGGGCAAATGTTCCTGTTAGATAGTTAAAGATTCCGGTGATGAGTATTATGGACAAAAGGAAGACATTAACTGCACCTCACAGAGAGTCGAGATCAAATTAAAAAATCTAATTAAGAAGCACAACATTTTTAAAAATTGCAATGAGTACTAATCAGCCTAGATCTGTTTGTTATGGAGCTATTTTACTGAAATCAAAGTGCTTTGAAAAGGAAAAGCACATTTATTTCTTTCCCAAAATTAAATCATTCCATCCCTCATCCTACAAAGTTCATTCAAGTAGAAAAAAGTAAATGCTCCAGTTCTTCTTCTTCTTTTTTTTTTTTTTTTTTGAGACAGAGTCTCGCCCGTCACCCAGGCTGGAGTGCAATGGCACGATCTCAGCTCACCGCAACCTCCACCTCCTAGGTTCAAGCAATTCTCCTTCCTCAGCTTCCTGAGGAGCTGGGATTACAGGCACCTGTGACCACGCCAGCTGATTTTTGTTTTTTTAGTAGAGACAGGGTTTCACCATGTTGGCCAGGCTGATCTCGAACCCCTGACTGCCACCCTTGGTAGTTCTTTTCTTATGGAGTTTCAGCTGACTTATATTAAGGTTTGCTTGCTTTCTTTTTTTATTTCTGTCCACAGTCTGTAACTTCCCTTCACTGAAAGATATTCTTTTTCCACCCCTTAAACCATGCAAAGTAATGGTCTAGAGGGAGGGCTTATTAACCTTCCTCCCCACCCCTGCCCATTCATTATTTCGTTGCCTAGGCTATGGTTTCCTCTCATTATTTCATTGCTTAGGCAAAATTTTTTAAAAGACCTCCTGCTGGTGAATAGAAGTTGGCATAAAAGAGCATAACAACTTTTTTGGAGTCTCAAGGTTTGTGATGTAAATACCCCAGTTTGTTTTTCAAAGGTTTTCATAATCCATTGTATAAATACACATATTTACATAATTTCCAAAACATGTACTTTGCAGCAATGGTCCTTCCAGTGTTATCCATTAATAAGGAGTCACGTGTAGGTGTGGATTTGCAAGCTTGAATTCCAACATGTCACTTTGTCATTTTCAAATTTTGTGAGTGCTGGAACTCAGAGTGCAGACTTCCCCATCTCACTTCAAGAAAACATCTGAAGGGTGTCATCCACTTCAGAGGGAACAAGATACCCAAGTTTTGATAAACTTGACTTCTGTGGTATTATACCAGAGAGGGAACTGAAGTGTGATGAGCGTCTGTAGGCGCTGAACTTTAAGTGTATCCTTCTAAGGTAACATTTCAACATTTCTATGAAGCACTTTTCATTTTGTCCCCTAACTTCTGACAGCCATGGGTATTTCAGTGGAGGTCAACAAAGATAGCATATAGGTCATTGGAAAAACAGAGGGCTTTTTCCTTTTTTTTCCTTTCTGAGATGGAGTCTTGCCCTGTCACACAGGCTGGAGTGCAGTGGCGCAATCTTGGCTCACTGCAACCTCCGCCTCCCAGGTTCAAGGGATTCTCCTGCCTCAGCCTCCCGAGTAGCTGGGACTACAGGCATACGCCACCACATCCAGCTAATGTTTTGTATTTTTAGTAGAGACCGGATTTGAATATGGTGGCCAGGCTGGTCTTGAACTCCTGACCTTGTGATCCGCCTGCCTTGGCCTCCCAAAGTGCTGGGATTACAGGTGTAAGCCACCACACCCCGCTGGGTATTTTCTATATTTGAGTGGTTTTCAGTGGGCTTCGTCTACCCTTGCTCGAGGGCCAGGAGCTTAGAGAGGATGGGGGAAGTTTAGAGGTGGGGAGGGGGCTGCCAACAGTTTGAGTTTTGCTTAACTTTGGCTGTTGGGAGACAGAACACCTGAAGGAGACCTCTCTGGGTACTTCCAGATGCCCAATTGTGGCCAAAACCAAAGAACAAGGATTCCCAGAGACCTTTGATCAAGCACTCTGCGAGGGCCTTCACAGGACATTTTAGTTGGCCCTCTGTAAGTTTCTCCTAATAAGAATCCGTTTTTGTTTTTTGCTTCAACATCTCAGGTCATTTGCTGGCATTCCCTAGGCTTTTCAAATCGACAGAAGGGTCTTCTTTTGACCCTCGAAGGATTTTCACTTTTTACTATATTGAATTTCTTTTTACATTACCTTTCATTATAGCTTCTCTTATTGCAATGTGTCTTACTGGTGTTTTCTCTGCATTTTCATCTTTAAAAGAATTCAATAGAGAAGAGTAAGAATAAGAGGAAGAATTTCAAACAAGAAAGGCCTGAGGCCATTTTCCCCACAGTGCGCTCTGCCCCACTGAGTTCTTCCCTGCCTGTCAGGAGATCGCTCATTTTGGTCTCAGATTGTCCCCTTGACCTTGAAGACAGCCCTCTGGGAAAAGCTCTTAGTCTTACACCTAAAATTATTATTCTTGGCAGCTCAATGGAGAAAGAGGCTGAAATATTCCCCCTAGGGAGCTGTAACCCCAGCCCCAAAGATGGCTTAGTGGAGCCTATAACACTCTTATCTTCAGATGATTATGCTTGCCAATTAACATTCTTGATTTCTCATATGCATAACTTTCTCACACTGAGGTGACTGTAGGGAATTCTGGGTAGCATCCCTCTATCCCTCCAGACCCAATTTCCCCTCTTCTTCCATTCAAATCTGGCCTTTGGAAAGCTCAATGTAGGCAAAAGTATATCCTTAAACATCCAGCACCTTGATACCATCATCCTCATTGTGAAAGCTTTACTAAGCACCTGCTCTTCCCAGGACTCCTGCAATACAAAGACGTACGAGAGGCAATCCCTATCCCAAAAGTGTCTCTAACAACATGTGACCACAGGACCTGCATCTATTAGCATAAAATGAAAAAATAGCTTTAAGGAGAATTATGTGGGCAATCAATACCACAGGAGTTCAGGGAAGGGAGAAAAGACTGCAGCCAGAGTGAGACAAAAGTGACCTCGTAATGAGGTGGGTTTCCGGAAATGGCAGGCTTGAGACTAAGGCCTATAATCACGGCACTTTGGGAGGCCAAAGGCAGTGGATCACTTGAGGTCAGCAGTTTGTGACCAGCCTGACCAACATGACAAAACCCCGTCTCTATTAAAAATACAAAAATTAGCTGGGCTTGGTGGCGCACACCTGTAGTCCCAGCTACTCGGGAGGCTGAGGCAGGAGAATCACTTGAACCCAGGAGGCAGAGGCTGCAGTGAGCCGAGATCGTGCCACTGCACTCCAGCCTGGGTGACAGAGCATCCATTCTTCCAAGGAAGGCATAAAGGCAGAGAGACGCTGACGTATCTGAGACCAGCTAACAGGCCAGAGCTTGACACTGCAGTGTGTTTTACCAGAAGGGCAAGGACTGCCTCCTTTCTCTAGGTGCTATATAATGTCCAGGCTATTTGGTGTAACTGGGAATTTTAAATAACAGTATCTGGGGCTTTGACAAGGAAACAAAATTTACCTTTGTCTTCCCCCTGAGTTGCAAAGAGCAGTACGTTTTTAGCTTGGAAAAGATTGAGAACTATATTTCTTTTAGCTTGCTTATTGTCATTTATCCTGGTAACACCAATCCATTGTTTTCATGTTTTAAAATTAATACATCCAGTAGTGTGTGTGTATTACACACAGGAAAATTCACTTTTTTTAGCATGTCTTCTTGCAAGTTTTGACAAATGCATACAGTCACGTAACAATGACCACAATCAAAATACCGAGCAGATCCATCACTCAGACGATTGTAGGCATCCCTTCTTCTCACCTCCCGGCTCAGGCAACCATGGATCTATTTTCTGTCCCTACAATTTTGCCTTTCCCAAAATGTCGTATAAACGGAATCACACACACCCCGTGACTTTTGAGTCTGCCTTTCTGTTTCTTTCTTTTTTTTTTTTTAATTTCTTCATTTTTACTTATTTCTGTGTTTGTTTCTCACTTACCAACACATGTGTAAACGTAGCCAGTGTGTTAGTAAAGGACAGCAGCTGGGGAGAGAAGGGCAGGTATTAAGCAGCCACATGTGAAGAGCCAGGTCGAGCAGGAAGTGACTGGGGGTAGAGGGGACAGGCGGCCTCCTCCCACCCCACCTTCCCACAAAGCACCAGCAACTGCTGCGGCTCACAGCCCTTGAGTCTAGCTTTCTTCATTTAACATAACGCATTTGAGATTCATCCACATTAACACATGTTTCAGTAGTTCATTACTTTTTGTTGCTGAGTAGCATTCCATCGCACAGATGTACCCAAGTGTGTTTATGCATACACAAATTGAAGGACGTTAAGGTGGCGTCTATATTTTTGACATTTAAAAATAAACCTGCTGTAAGCATTCACATGCAGATTTTTTGTTTGTTTGTTTGTTTTTGAGACGGAGTCTCCCTCTGTTGCCCAGGCTGGAGTGCAATGGCATGACCTTGGCTCACTGCAACCTCCACTTCCCAGGTTCAAGTGATTCTCCTGTCTCAGCCTCCCAAGTAGGTGGGATTACAGGCATGAGCCACCACGGATGGCTAATTTTTGTATCTTTAGTAGAGACTGGGTTTCTCCATTTTGGCCAGGCTGGTCTCAAACCCATAGCCTCAAGTGATCAGCCTGCCTCGGCCTCCCAAAATGCTGGGATTATAAGCATGAGTCACCATGCCTGGCCGATCTTAAACCTTGTTTTTAAACTGCCAGGGACTCACAGGTTTATAGATTCATAGCTTGTTCCTTGCCACAATGATCTCTCTCCCAAGTTTAGACACATGCTCTTGCTAACTTAGGTATTTGATCTTCCTCTGATGTACAGAAATGTCACATCATTGAGGGTTGAGGTTTTCCACTGTGACAGAGTTCATTTTAATGATAAGATTTTATATTATCAAACTTTGGCCCAAAAGTAAGTTGTGTTTGCATTATAAATCCTTGAAAATGGTTATGATTTACTACCAAAAAGGCAACTCACTTTCTCTCTCTGCGTCTCAGTTCCTCTGCGTGTGAAGTAACAGTGTCAGAGGGGCAGCTGATCTTTGAGGCCACACGGAGCTCTCTCATACTTTGATCCTACCAAGATCATTGAGCGCCACTCTGCCATGCAACAACACAATGAAATGGTTCATTGCCATTTGTTGGCATCAAAGATCTACATTGATTTGAAAACCCTTGCCTCCAAATACTCAAAAAGTAAATTTTAAGAGGTAAACAAGCATGATTTCCCTAGGACAAATTTGGTTTTTTTTTTTTTTTTTTTTTTTTTTGAGACGGAGTTTCCCTCTTGTTACCCAGGCTGGGGTGCAATGGCGCGATCTCAGCTCACCGCAACCTCCACCTCCTGGGGTCAGGCAATTCTCCTGCCTCAGCTTCCTGAATAGCTGGGATTACAGGCATGCGCCACCATACCCAGCTAGTTTTTTGTATTTTTAGTAGAGACGGGGTTTCACCATGTTGACCAGGATGGTCTCGATAACTTGACCTTGTGATCCACCCGCCTCGGCCTCCCAAAGTGCTGGGATTACAGGCTTGAGCCACCGCGCCCAGCCAAATTTGGTTTTTAACACTCCTTTTAGATTCTAATAATTTTTAGATTCCAGTTTTTGCCAAAGTTCAGAAGTAGAGCCACTTCCAGTCCCTATTGGGGAGGCACAAATGGGTATAGAAAGCGCAGCAAGGCAGAAAGACAGTAACCAACTACTTGCTCTGGCTAAATACTGCTTTAAAATGTATGTCTCATTCACCACTAATGCAAAGTCATAACTTCATTCAACAAATGCCATGTGTCTACTCTGTTTTCAGCATTGTGGCAGAGACTTTGGTAGACACCAAAGAAGACCAACTGTGGCCTTTCAGAATCTTGTCTTCACACAGGGGAACATAATAAACCTTAATCCTTAGACAATCCTTAGCTAATGATCTACAAAGTCTGCTCCTCAGAGGTTTATGTCCCTGGAGCAGATGTCTACAAACAGGAGGACCTGGGTAAATGTCTCACTGATGAAATGATGGACACTGTATTGGTTCGTTTTCACGCTGCCAATAAAGACATACCTGAGACTGGGCAATTACAAAAGATAGAGGTTTAATGGACGTACAGCTCCACGTGGCTAGGGAGGCCTCGCCATCATGGTGGAAGGTAAAAGGCATGTCTTACATGGCGGCGGACCAGAGAAGAGAGCTTGTGCAGGGAAACTGCCCTGTTTAAAACCATCAGATCTCATGAGACTTATTCACTACCAGGAGAACAGCATGGGAAAGACCTGCCCCCATGATTCAGTTACTTCCCACCGGGTCCCTCCACAGCACATGGGAATTCAAGATGAGATTTGGGTGGGGACACAGCCAAATCATATCAGATGCCAAGCAGTGCTTCTCAAACTATCAGTGGCAGAGGACCATTTTCAGCATTTCTAGTTCATGGAGACTGACACCTGGGTAAAACAGAGTAAAAATGTGCTTAGATGTCCCAGCAATGCCAAACTGTTATGCAAGGTTTTCAATGCTTTCTCAGTTCCTGTGGTTAGTTCATTGTAGACTTAAAAAATTTTTTTTCACAGTCCAGCACTGGTCACAGATGAGGCTTCAGCAGTAAGAGAAAAGAGGGCACATTCTGCCTGAAGTGATCAAGGAAGTGTGAACTCACGATTCACATTTCCTGCGCCCACTAAGTCTGAGGTTTTATGCAAGCAAGGAACTGAAACAATCAGAACGACTCCCGGGCCTCAAATGCCATCCAGATGCAATTTTGCTTCTCCCAAATGCTCTCCTTTCAAATCTGTTTTCCGTTCTGGCACTGGATGAGGTAGAAATAAAGGCAGAAGAGGAAGAAGGAAGAAAGGCAGGTGTGGGACCCTGGGTGGCTGATGTCAAAGGCCTGTTGCCACCATGGCTCTCCCTCACTGCAGCTCCTGCAGGGCAACTTGCACTTATTTATCCATAGACACAGATCACACCTAGTGGGGGTGAGAGTTTCAGGCTGCAGGTTCTCATGCTTCCCTGCTTAGTCATTGGGCAGTACCGGTCATATAACACCACAGTCAGGCCACTCTCGGAAGGGATTCCAGATGCTGACCTACACCCTCACGGTTCTCTAATTTGCATTTCTAGCTCACTGAAGCAGCCAGTTCACAGCAGTCAAAGATTTCCCTGCTCCTCTCCCATCTTCCGTCCTGCCCCAGCCAGCCCCAATCACCACAAGGTGGCCGTGACTTTCTTTCCCTCTCAGTCTGTGGCCAGCTGCAAACCAGTGACCAGGAGAGGTGTCGCCACCTCCCACAGATAGCTCTGGCACTCAGCTTTCTGTGAAAAGCATTTTATTTTAAGAAACAAAGCAAACTGTCATTGTAAGACCTCTTCTGCGACTTGGGATGAAAGTTTGTCACAAAACAAAGTGCCCGCTGAAAGAGGACAGGAATAAGAGGTCAGCATTGTCAACTCCATGAGAAAAGATTCACTGAGAAAAAAACAACATGTGAAAATTCCTCCGTATGTCCCAAAATATTTTTGCAGATGGTGCTGAATTTTTTGCAGGGCATGGTAACAAAGAAGTCCTCTGCTAAGTGAACCATTATTTAAACTGTTCTCATGAAAGAATACAAAGAAGAAATACTCACCAGACTTAGGTCATGGGTGTAGTGCTTTTAGTGATAGTATCAGCATTGCGTTTTTTTAATTACTCAAGGAAACAGGAAATTCATTTGGTTTAGAAAGAAAGTTGTCATATAGAAGCACCAAACTTCGTACTTCCTAACACTTCGACATAAACTCTAACTAAACAATATTAAAGTTGAATGACCTTATTTTGAGAAACAGTTACTGGAATTGCCTCTCAGCTGTTCTTCCCACCTCTGCTCTCTTCCGACTTCCATCTACCCTGCATATTAAATAAATCTTCCTAAAATACTCCTCTCTGTCCCTCTCTTGCTCATGAATCTACAATGGCAGCCAATAATGCGTCTCTGAGAGTCAGCACCTCGTAGAGCAGAAGGAGACTTAGCTATCTCATCCAGACTCCTTACTTGCAAAGTGGGGAAGTGAAGACCCAGAAAAAGTGGTTTCCTCACTGTCATTCTGCTAGTAATTGACAGAAATAAGAACTCAAACTTCAATTTTTTTTTTTTTTTTTTTTTTTTGGTGACAGTCTTGCTTTGTTGCTTTGTCACCCAGGGTGGAGTGCAGTGCTACGATCTCGCAGAAACCTCTGCCTCCTGGGTTCAAGCGATTCTCCTGCCTTGGCCTCCCAGGTAGCTGGGACTCCAGGCACTCACCACCATGCCCGGCTAATTTTTTTGTCTTTTTTGTAGAGACAGGGTGTCACCATGTTAGCTAGGCTGGTCTCGAACTCCTGTTCTCAAGTGATCCACCCACCTCGGCCTTCCAAAGAGCTGGGATTATAGGCTTGAGCCACGGCACCCAGCCTAGAACTTCAAATTCAGGACATGATTTTTTTTGTCTTAATTCCTCTAATAAGCTTTCAAAGCACATTTTGACCCCCACATTCCTACAGAACATGGTTTCTCTACCTGAGTTCCCAGCTCCCCATCTCTGCTATGCATGGACCTTCTTCTGCCCTTCCTCTAGCCCTGGGTTTCTGCTGAAGCTTCAACCCAAACGTTCCCTGCCCTGCTGCCCTGTGGCCTGAAATGCAGCTGGGTTCGTTTATTTCTCTTCCACCCACTCCTCCTCGAAGCCCAGCCCAAGGCCTCCAGTGCCCTCTTCATGGCACTTTTTGTACATTGTCTGCACTTCACAGCTGGCATTCACTCACTAAGTGTTTTGGGGTCTTTTCTTCTTAGCATCATAGATTCATGGGGTGTTAGAGTGGAAGGTGTCTGGAAGTCATCGGGTCGACCCCACACCTCTTACGTACATGATTGTCCTGTACCACCTTGCTGATACCAAGAGAGTGAAAATGAAGCTCTAACCCCAAACTGACCATTCCAAGTTAGACAGCACTTCCTTTTGTTGAGACTAAAATCTCCTTCTCACCCATCTTCACCAAAACTGACCTTGTTTCTGCTCTCCATGTGGATATGGAATAAATCAAATCCCTCTTCCACATCTAAATCCCTCTCCATACATTTAAAGACAATTTGTGTGCGTCCTCCCTTCTCTTAGCCCCTTCTCTTTCCCGGGGGTCTCTCTTCCAGTCCAAATAATCTTGGTCCTCCCGTTCTGCCCATGACATGGTTTCATGCTGCACGTGATACTCCAAAATTACAGCCAAAAGACATGGAACACAATAACAAAAATTTGAACATAGGACAATAGTCCACCGAAGGCTGAAGAGAGTGGCCCAATCACCCCCCTTATTCTAATTACTATATCTCTACTAATGTATCCCGTATCCTGCAAACTTACTAGCTTTCTGGAGGGCATATCACACTGAGGATTTACAGTAGGCTTATTCAACCAAGATTTAGCAGCAGGGTACATCTTCCCTTTTTAGTATGTGTGTGGTTATATTTTCAGATTTTTTTTTCAGAATGCTGTATTTATTCTTGTTAAAATAATCTCTGCTTTCTTTCATTCAACAAGGCGTTATTGAATGCATTGGGACCTGGTGAAAAACAAGAAACAATCAGATGCTGGTTTTTTATTAAAACGTGTAAATTATAGATAAGGTAAATCTTCCCTGAAGAATTTTATTCTAATATAAACATTCATGTGCTTGTAATAAATTTTAGTTACAGTACCGTGGAAATTCAGAGAAAACGAGATTTCTGTGATCAGGAGAGAGGGAGAAGGCTTCATGGAGAAGAGGGAGGATTTTAATATAAAAAAGTTATGGGACAGAAATTTTCTGTGACTAGAACAGAATGAGCAGAGCTACAGAGGCAAGGAATTAAAGAGGAGGAGCAAAAGTTCACAGAGGTGAGGAGGGAAGTCACGAGTTTCACTGCTCTCTCTGATTCCAGGCCAGTCTCACCGGGTTCTTCCTTGCTTCCTCCCTTCCAAATTTGCGCATCCCTTCTTCCATGGTGAGGGCTTATTTCCAAAACACTGACATATTTACTGTGTGCTCACTTCTACAACACCCATTACCACCTTCACATCATGGCACAAAACAAACCTACTAAGAGGAGTGCAAGATTGGATTGCACTTCTTTTTTTTTCTCCTAGACTGAGAGTCTAATTAGTTAAAGTACTTTGTCTGAAAATTACCTGGGGAGCTGAGTACAATGGCTGTAGTCCCAGCTACTTGGGAGGTTGAGGTGGGAGGATCACCTGAAGCTGGAAGTTCAAGGCTGAAGTGATCATACCACTGCACTGCAGCCCCGGTAACAAAGCAAGAGCCAATTTCTTAAAAATAATAATAATAATTACATAGATTAGTTCTCTCCCTCCTGCAACATTATTCAACTGATTATTCCTTTTATTTGTTTTCTTTTTTGAGATGGAATCTTGCTCTGTCGCCCAGGCTGGAGTGCAGTGGCACAATCAAGGCTCACTGCAACCTCTGCCTCCTGAGTTTAAGTGAGTCTTCTGCCTCAGCCTCCCAAGTAGTTGGGATTACAGGCACACGTCATCATGCCCAGCTAATTTTTGTATTTTTAGTAGAGATGGGGTTTCACCATATTGGCCAGGCTGGTCTTGAACTCGTAACCTTGTGATCCGTCCACCTCAGTCTCCCAAAGTGCCTATTAGGCCTTTGAAATGCAGTTGGGTTCGTTTGTTTCTATTTGCATTTTGTTTGAGTTTTTCCTCTTTATCTTTCTTGATTTAATTTTATTTTTTGGAATACGTAGAACATTCATGTGCTTGACCAGAGACTTTATTTTATGCACCTTTGGTAGCTTACCACCAGCTGAAGCATTTGTAATATGTCACGGCAGTTGTTTTTTGATTGACTGATTATTGAATAGACAGTTGAAAATTATATATAACAGAGATGCCCGCTATTGAGAGGATCTTACATCGAGGCCCTATAAACTCATACCTTTGATGTCAAATCATGACAAAGTCTGAGGTGTTCAAAAAGCCTCAAGCTATTCAAGGGTATGTACCCAGATGGCAGCCCTAGGATCCCCCAAAGGAAATGTCCTCCATCTGGAATGCCAGTCAATGAATGGTACCCTGGAGGAATCTGTCCTGGGGCTTTGTCCTTGATGGAGTAGTAGCTGTTGAAAGATTTTTCGAAGCAGCACCTGCCTAATAAATGCCACCAATGCTGCTTCTACTGCTGTGGGCAAGGCTACAGACAAGAAGAAAAGGTTAACTATCCTTAGAAGTTAAGAAGTATCTGTGTATACACTGCATTTCTTGGGTGCAAATAGGACACCTGTTTTTGAGAAATCTGGCAACTGAAATGCAGCCAGGTTGGCCTCTCAGTGGAGAAGAGATAAGAAAGATATGACTCATTAAACAAATAACTCTGAGGAAAAGGGCCCTAGTCAATACAGAGTCTATTTGTTTTATTTTTAAATTACATTTATCAGTCATTACATATATAATCATTAACAGATTATTTAAATAGTTGGCTATAAAATGCAAACCCAGGGCTGGAAGGCAAACTAGTTTTTGAGTTACCAAACACAATACCTTGAAATTACCAAGAAATTCAGATGCAGTTCCATACATTAAGGCTGGTTGTCCCCCTTTCTATAGGAAGAAAAGAAAAGATGTGCGAGGTCATTAGTGAAGCCTGAAATGTGCTTTATCATGGGCCTTATACCAGCACTGCCTTAGGGGTTGGGCTGCTCTGCTGGAATGATTCCTGAGGAAGGCGCTCAGTCCAGGAGCTCGGGGGCTACAGTGATGTAAACCCTTTACTAGTTCAGCTGGTACCCAGGTTTCTCCCTAAAGCCCTCAGACTTCCTCGCTGCAGAGAATACTGGCGAATAATTAGTAAACTTCTCTCCTTTAAATGTTGCCAAACACATATCTGGCCTCTTGATGCAATCAGAGGGAAAACGGAACTCATCAACATCTTTCATTTTTACCTGGACAAGGTGAATCTACAGTCTGCAGATGAAATCATCTCCAACCTACAGATGACACTAGAGTCACAGGGAGTTTAACTGGCTAACCTGAATCATAGCATGAGGTCTAGATTTAGCTACTCTGTACTGTTTTTTATTCTTTTTTTGTTGTTGTTCTGTACCTCCTTAAATAAACACTATAGAAGGGTTCATTTACTGATCACATATTATGTGCAGAGCAAGGTGCTGGATGCAAATATAACAAGAAGCATTGGACATAGTTTGTCAATGGCCACATGATGAACCATACCAAAATTTAGTGGCTTGAAATGACAACCATTTTATCTGCTCAGGATTGCAAAGGGTCAGCAGCGTGGGCAGGGCTTAGCTAGCGGTTCTTCTGCTGGTTGTGCCTAATGCTTCATGCTGCTGAAGCCATTCATCTGGCAGTTCAGCTGAGCCGGGGCATGGCTGTGGGGTCTAATATCACTTCACACACACGTCTAGAGGTTGGTGTTGGCTGTCAGCTGGTCACGTTTCATCACCTGGAGGTAGCATTCTGAAAGGGCAAGCACCAAAAACAAGCATTTTTCAAGCTGCTTCTTATATCATCTTTGCTGACATCCCATTGGCCAAAGCAAGTCACGTGGCCAAATACGAAGTCCTCATGGGAGGAGACCACCAAGGCCATGGAGGTGGAATTCACTGGGAACAATTAACCGTGGTAACTTATGACATAGAGTCTTGAAAGGAGACAGGCTATATGAATTGAAATCAAAGCCACAGGCTGGGCATGGTGGCTCACGCCTGTAATCCCAGCACTCTGGGAGGCTGAGGCAGAGGATCACCTAAGGTCAGGAGTTCAAGACTAGCCAGGCTAACATGGTCTCTACTAACTCCGTCTCTACTAAAAATATAAAAATTAGCTGGGTGTGGTGGCAGGCACCTGTAATCCCAGCTACTCAGGAAGCTGAGGCAGGAGAATTGCTTGAATCCAGGAGGTGGAGGTTGCAGTGAGCTGGGATGCTGCCACTGTACAGCTAGGCCTAGGCAACAGAGCAAAACTCCATCTCAATTAAAAAAAAAAAGAAAATCAAAGCCACAGTCCAAGGCCTATGTGGCTTCTTAAGGCTCTGAGCGAGGGCTCTTTCTCCCACCCCAATTCCCTCTGTCCCTGTCAGTCTTGTTCTGATTTCCTGGTTAGCGTGCCATTCATATCAGACCTTGGTCCACTCAGGCCTCTATGAGACATAGAGACCTCATCCCTTGTCTCTGAGCCTAGCACCCACTTTGTTCCC